>NW_026967585.1:1091250-1427500 GCF_028390025.1 Pseudophryne corroboree | reverse complement strand
GGTGGTGAGGTCCCACTGACGGTGGCTGCCATTTGTTGCAGGTGGCGGTGGGTGGCTGGCGGCGGTGAGTGGTGGGTGGCTGGCAGGGGTGAGCGATGGGTGTCAGGCGGCGGTGGGTGGCTGGCGGTAGTGATCGGTGGCTGGCTGTGAGCTAGTACATATATAAATATATATATATATATATGTAAATATATATATACATATATATACATATATATATATATATATATACACGTATGTACATATATATACATATACATATATATATATATATATATATATATATATATATATATATAAAATCATACCAGGCTAGTGAGCTAGACTTCGACTGCGCCCACATGGCCAGCGCAGAGTGTTGCGGGAGCGGGTTGAAAGTGGTGGGTGGTCGCGGCCGCACGGACGGACCACCCGTCCTGGTGATCGCGGGGGGGGGGCACCCGTCCTGGTGATCGCGCGGGGGGGGGGGGGGGCCGGCTGATTACCACAGCGCATGCCACCCGTCCTGGTGATTGCAGCGGGGGGGGGGGGGGGCGGCGGCGGCTGATTACCGCAGCGCACGCCACCCGTGGCTGGTGATCACAGCTGGGGAGGGGGGGGGGGGAGCGGGGAAAGCGGGGGCGACGAGGGTACTCAGCGATCCGGACCTCACCGCCATTATAGCCCGCACTGCCTCCGCATATGCCCGCCCCTCAGCCACCCAGTGATGATTGACAGCGGCTCCAGTGACGGAGCCGCTTGCCAATCACATCCCTCCTCACTGACAGAGGCGTGCTTTCATGGGTGAAAGCACGCCTCTGTGTCACAGCGGCACTTCTAATGCTGCCGCTTCTTCACTGATTTTCAACGGGCTTTTACAGCCCGCAGCATGGCCCCGCCCCCCGCTTTGTCCCCTGTCCCATTGACTGCTGGAGGCACCACTATTGGTGCCTCCCAAAGTCAATTTAAAAGCCAAGTTGCTTTAAATAATATGAAGCAGATACTTATGACACAGAATGTGTCATAAGTATCTTCTTTATATTATTTTAATCAGTAATGGAATCACTAATGACAGGGGAGGCACTGCCTCCCCTGACTGCACGTCCCTGGGTGGGGAGTTACTAAGGGAAGCAGCAGCTTATAATAATCAGCACTTCTGAGCCAGGTGACTTACCAAGAGGTAAAGATTTAGTAATTCCTCAATTCCTATGATTTCTTCTTCATTGGGTTAATCAATTGATCATGTTCCTCTTCTGTAAGGTGCTGAAGCTCCGCCTGATTAAGAAAGTCTACACCTAAGTTAGGGTTATTCTCAGTTTCAAGCTGGAGGAGCGACTACAACGGAGTAATATAGAATGTGGTACGAGGCAATATAATATATACTATGGGCGCCGCCATGTTGGCTTAGTCTGAGCTAGCGCTGATTATGACGTCACAGGGAGCCAGGCTAGAGAGTAGGCGGGGCTAATGATGGCTGAAAGAAGAGAGGCAGCATGCTGGGGGCGGAGCTGGAGGTAGTTGAGTGACGGGGCATTGCGGCCTATGAGAGGGTGAGAGGGCGGGACTGGGTGTAACTGTGACGGGAAGCTGCGGCCTATGAGCAGGAGAGTGGGCTTGGCCTTCGGCAATTGGCAGGATACGGCAGCCAATGGGCGGGATAGTGGGCGGGACAGTGTGGTTCTGTGACGAGCCGATGCGTCCTATGGGCAGTGAGTGGACGAGGCTGGAGGTAAATGAGTGACGGGGCATTGCGGCCTATGAGACTGAGAGAGGGCGAGGCTGGCTGTAACAGTTACTGGAAGCTGTGGCCTATGAGCAGGAGAGTGGGCGTGCCCGCGGACATTAGGGAGGAGAGTGACATGAAACATCGGCCAATGGGCGGGAGAGTGGGCGGGGCAGGACGGGTTGGTGAGTGACGAGTAGCCAAGTCCTATGGACAGTGAGTGGGCGGGAGGTAAATGAGTGACGGATCATTGCGGCCTATGAGAGGGCAGGGCAGTGACTGGAGGCTGCGGCCAATGGGCAGTGAGTGGGCGGGGCTACTCCTGGTTGCTGAGTTACCGTGGTAGTCACTACCCATAATCCCATGCGCTATGCAGGCGATGGCTCGGAAATACCGCCCCGCCCACTTCCGGTACACAATCCTCCGTCCAGGATGTGAGCTGCTTCCGCCTCATCCTCCAGGTAATGTCCCCTCATCCCACCTGTCTCCTGCCCCATCCTCTCCTAATACCCCCTCTCCTGCCCCCATCCTCTCCTAATACCCCCTCTCCTGCCCCCAACCTCTCCTAATACCCCCTCTCCTGCCCCCACCTCTCCTAATACCCCCTCTCCTGCCCCCACCTCTCCTAATACCCCCTCTCCTGCCCCCATCCTCTCCTAATACCCCGTCTCCTGCCCCCATCCTCTCCTAATACCCCTCTCCTGCCCCCATCCTCTCCTAATACCCCCTCTCCTGCCCCCAACCTCTCCTAATACCCCCTCTCCTGCCCCCATCCTCTCCTATTACCCCCTCTCCTGCCCCATCCTCTCCTAATACCCCCTCTCCTGCCCCCAACCTCTCCTAATACCCCCTCTCCTGCCCCCATCCTCTCCTATTACCCCCTCTCCTGCCCTAACCTCTCCTAATACCCTCTCTCCTGCCCTAACCTCTCCTAATACCCCCTCTCCTGCCCCATCCTCTCCTAATACCCTATCTCCAGCCCCCAACCTCTCCTAATACCCCATCTCCAGCCCCCAACCTCTCCTAATACCCCATCTCCAGCCCCCATCCTCTCTTAATACCTCAATCCTGCCCCCATCCTCTCCTAATACCCCCTCTCCTGCCCCCAATCCCTCCTAATGCCCCCTCACCTGCTGCCTCTGACATTCTCCTAATGGCCCCCCACCTGCTGCCCCTGCATTCTTCTAATGGGCCCTCACCTGCTGCCCCTGCATTCTCCTAATGGCCCCTCCCCTGCTGCCCCTGGCATTCTCCTAATGGGCCCACACCTGCTGCCCCTGCATTCTCCTAATGGCCCCTCACCTGCTGCCCCTGCATTCTACTAATGCCCCCTCACCTGCTGCCCCTGACATTCTCCTAATGCCTCCTCATCTTCTACCCCTATATTCTCCTAATACCCCCTCACCTGCTACCCCTGACGTCCTAATACCCCCGTACCAGCTGTTCCTGATATTCTCCTAATGCCCCCTCCCCTGCTGCCCCTCTATTCTCCTAATACCCCCACTCCTACTCCTCTAACATTCTCTTAATACTCCCTCACCTGCTGCCCCTATATTCTCCTATTACCCCCACCTGCCCCTATTGCCTCCTTATGCCCCCTCACCTGCTGCCCCTGACATTCTCCTAATGCGCCCTCACCTGCTGCCCCTGAAATTCTCCTAATGCCCCCTCATCTGCCCCATATTCTCCTAATACTCCCTCTCCTACCTCTTACATTCTCCCAATACCCCCTCTCCTGCCCTCAACCTTTCCTAATCCCCCCTCTCCTTCCCCTGACATTCTCCTAATGCCCTCTCACCAACCCCTATATTCTCCTAATGGCCCCTCACCAACCCCTATATTCTCCTAATGCCCCCTCACCAACCCCTATATTCTCCTAATTCCCTCTCACCAACCCCTATATTCTCCTAATGCCCCCTCACCTGCTGCCCCTATATTCTCCTAATGCCCTCTCACCTGCTGCCCCTGACAGTCTCCTAATACCCCCTGCTCATCACCTGATGCCCCTGCCATTCTCCTTATACACCCTCACCTGCTGCCCTTATATTCTCCTAATACCCCGTCACTTGCTGCCCCTGACATTCTCCTAATGCCCCCACACCTGCCCATTCATTCTCCTAATGCCCTCTCACCTACTGTTCCTATATTCTACTATTGCCCCCTCTCCTGCCACTGACATTCTCCTAGTACCCCCTCACCTGCTGCCCTTATATTCTCCTAATACCCCCTCACCTGCTGCCCTTATATTCTCATAGTGCCCCCTCTCCTGCTGCTCCTGACATTCTCCTAATGCCCCCTCTCCTGCTGCCCCTGACATTCTCCTAATGCCCCCTCGCCTGCTGCCCCTGACATTCTCCTAATGCCTCCTCACCTGCTGCCCCTGACATTCTCCTAATGCCCCCCTCACCTGCTGCCCCTGACATTCTCCTAATGCCCCCCTCACCTGCTGCCCCTGACATTCTCCTAATGCCCCCTCACCCGCTGCCCCTGACATTCTCCTAATGCCCCCTCACCTGCTGCCCCTGACATTCTCCTAATGCCCCCTCATCTCCTAATGCCCCCTCACCTGCTGCCCCTGACATTCTCCTAATGCCCCCTCACCTGCTGTCCCTGACATTCTCCTAATGCCCCCTCACCTGCTGCCCCTGACATTCTCCTAATGCCCCCTCACCTGCTGCCCCTGACATTCTCCTAATGCCCCCTCACCTGCTGCCCCTGACATTCTCCTAATGCCCCCTCACCTGCTGCCCCTGACATTCTCCTAATGCCCTCTCACCTGCTGCCCCTGACATTCTCCTAATGCCCCCTGCTCATCACCTGCCGCCCCCTGCCTGTACCCTTCCACCCGCTGCCTGTACCCTTCCACCCGCTGCCAGTGACCGGTGGCTGCATGAGGGAGGGGTGCGTGACCGGTGGCTGCATGGGAGAGGGGTGTGTGACCGGTGGCTGCATGGGGGAGGGGTGCGTGAATAATGGCAGCATTGGGGGTAGGATGTGTGACTGATAGGTGCACACATCACAGGTTGTGGTGGGATAAGTGTGCACAGCAGAAGTGAGGGTAGGATGCGCACACGTCACAGTTAGGTTATGGTGGGAGAAATGTGCACAGCAGAAGTGAGGGTAGAACGCTCCACACACACGGGGTTGGGTGTACCTGTGTATCAGTGACTTGCGGGGAGACAGAGCTTTTCCTGTCATACTAACGTATACACCACAGTTTTCACTTTATACAGTATATGTAAAATACAAAGAACATATAAATATCATCTTTGTATTATTCTAATCATTTCTGTAGTCAGAAGTAAAAATTCTATGGTAGGGGAGGCAGTGCCCCCTCCCTCCACCTACCTTACCCGCACTCACCAAATTTATACTACTCCCCCTGTGTATAATGCCCACATGTGTATACCGCTGCCTCTGTGTGTAATGCCCACATGTGTATACCGCTGCACCTGTGTGTAATGCCCACATGTGTATACCGCTGCACCTGTGTATAATGTCCACCTGTGTATACCGCTGCACCTGTGTATAATGTCCACATGTGTATACCGCTGCATCTGTGTATAATGCCCACATGTGTATACCGCTTCCCCTGTGTGTAATGGCCACGTGTGTATACCGCTGCCCCTGTGTGTAATGGCCACTTGTGTATACCGCTGCCCCTGTGTGTAATGGCCACGTGTGTATACCGCTGCCCCTGTGTGTAATGGCCACGTGTGTATACCGCTGCCCCTGTGTGTAATGGCCACGTGTGTATACCGCTGCCCCTGTGTGTAATGGCCACGTGTGTATACCGCTGCCCACGTGTGTAATGGCCACGTGTGTATACCGCTGCCCCTGTGTGTAATGGCCACGTGTGTATACCGCTGCCCCTGTGTGTAATGGCCACGTGTGTATACCGCTGCCCCTGTGTGTAATGGGCACGTGTGTATACCGCTGCCCACGTGTGTATACCGCCGCCCCTGTGTGTAATGGCCACGTGTGTATACCGCTGCCCCTGTGTGTAATGCCCACATGTATATACTGCTGCACCTATGTATAATCCTTGGACTCGTATATTGTGTGTAAATCTGGCTCTGGTACTAGCCAGTGCCTCTTGAGAAATGTACCTCACCGCACGTCCCTGGTGTGCATGTTTAGTAGGTACATTGAGTAGAAAGGAGGTAACCATAATGCAGAGGTAAGTGTGCCCATTACAGGACAGGTGCACTGTATGTTTGTGTTGGGATGAGCGTGTCCATTGGCACGATAGTAATAATACAGGGACATAACTGGGGAGGTGAGGGGATCTGGAAGCGTCACAGTGACATCACATATCTATAGTAATAATACAGGAACATGACTGGGGAGGTGAGGAGGTCTGGGAGCGTCACAGTGACATCACTTTTATCCATTGTGATCATACAGGGACATGACTGGGGGAGGTGAGGGGATCTGGGAGTGTCACAGTGACATCACTTATATCCATTGTAATCGTACAGGGACATGACTGGGGAGGTGAGTGGATCTGGGAGTATTTACAGTGATGTCTCCCCCATTTCGCAGGGTCACACAGTAGTGAAGAAGACATCTGTTGAGGGTGAGACACAGAGCAGCCCTCCCCGTGTGTCAGGAAGAAGAAGGACCCAGAGCCTCATCCCGGTGCCTCCACCTCACTCACTGACACGTGAGACACATTGAAAAGAAAATCTTGGAACTCGCCAACAAGATCATTCAGCTGCTGACTGGAGAGGTGACTGCTGGGAATGGGACATTATACAGTAACACCGGGGGTTGTGTCTGGGTGATGACTGGAGAGGTGACTGCTGGGAATGGGACATTATACAGTAACACCAGGGGATGTGTCTGGGTGATGTCTGGAGAGGTGACGAATGGGACATTATACAGTAACATCAGGGGATGTGTCTGGGTGATGTCTGGAGAGGTGACTGTTGAGAATGGGGCATTATACAGTAACACCAATGGATGTGTCTGGGTGATGACTGGAGAGGTGACTGCTGGGAATGGGACATTATACAGTAACACCAGGGGATGTGTCTGGGTGATGACTGGAGAGGTGACTGCTGGGAATGGGACATTATACAGTAACACCAATGGATGTGTCTGGATGATGACTGGAGAGGTGACTGCTGGGAATGGGACATTATACAGTAACACTAGGGGACGTGTCTGGGTGATGACTCTATCACTGTGTGTGTCAGGTTCCTATAAGGTGTCAGGATGTCACTGTCTATGTCTCCATGCAGGAGGGGGAGTATATAGAGGAACACAGGGGTCTGTACAAGGACGTGATGATGGAGAATCACCGGCCCCTCACATCACTGGGTAAGAGGAGACTGTCCTGTATTGTACAGGGGAGAGCATGTATGGGGGCCCCTTTATACACACATCACCTTATAATCACATATATACACTGTACTCAGTCACTGTGTGTCTCCTACAGATGGGCCCAGTAACAGATATACCCCAAAGAGATGTCCCTGTCCTCTGTATTCCCAGAATTGTACAGAGGAGAATCACAGGATCCCACAGGAGGATCAGGTAGGTGGGATTTAGGGTCTCACCAATATACCAAAGTGACTGTCACTGTATGATCTGTAGAGGAGCTGTGTGTCTTATACACTGATATTATACTGTTTCACCTCAGTCTAATCTGACTGTGCAGATGTCATTATAGTGTTTTTTGGTTTTTTTAGGTAGAACGTCTGTATGATATTAAAATAGAAGATACAGAGGGAGATGAAGAGACGTATGTGACTGATATAAAGGCAGAAGATATAGAGGGAGAAGAAGAGACGTATGTGACTGATATGAAGGCAGAAGATGTAGAGGGAGAGGAAGAGACGTATGTGACTGATATGAAGGCAAAAGATACAGATGGAGAAGAAGAGACGTATGTGACTGATATAAAGGCAGAAGATATAGAGGGAGAAGAAGAGACGTATGTGACTGATATGAAGGCAGAAGATATAGAGGGAGAAGAAGAGACGTATGTGACTGATATGAAGGCAGAAGATATAGAGGGAGAAGAAGAGACGTATGTGATTGATATAAAGGCAGAAGATATAGAGGGAGTAGAAGAGACGCATGTGACTGATATAAAGGCAGAAGATATAGAGGGAGAAGAAGAGACGTATGTGACTGATATAAAGGCAGAAGATATAGAGGGAGAAGAAGAGTCGTATGTGACTGATATAAAGGCAGAAGATAAAGAGGGAGAAGAAGAGACGTATGTGACTGATATAAAGGCAGAAGATATAGAGGGAGAAGAAGAGACGTATGTGACTGATATGAAGGGAGAAGAAGAGACGTATGTGAGGGGAGATCAGCAGCGTAAGGAGGAGGAGATCCCTACAGATATCAGCACAGGTGAGTAATAAACACTTATTACACAAGTCACATTTTCTCATTGCTCAGTCACTACAACAATCTCTTATCCTACACCCTCCTCCGCCATCAGCCTTGTTCTCAGTTGGGTGTTTCTAACACAAGGCTATCCATGACAAATATCACATGTAGAGAGTTTTCTCATACGTCCTAGAGGATGCTGGGAACGCTTCGAGAACCATGGGGTATAGACTGGATCCGCAGGAGACATGGGCACTTTAAGACTTTTAAAAGGGGTGTGAACTGGTTCCTCCCTCTATATCGCTCCTCCAGACTCCAGTTTAGAATCTGTGCCCAGTGAGACTGGATGCACACTGAGGAGCTCTCCAGAGTTTCTCAGAAAAAGACTTATGTTAGGTTTATTATTTTCAGGGAAACCTGCTGGCTACAGGCTCCCTGCATCATGGGACTTAGGGGAGAGAAGCAGACCTACTTCTGTGAGTTTCAAGGCTCTGCTTCTTAGGCTACAGGACACCATTAGCTCCTGAGGGTCTGAACGCTAGGTACGCCTAGATGCTCGTTCCCGGAGCCCGCCGTCACCCCCCTTGCAGAGTCAGAAGACAGATGAGTAGAAGATGATCAGAAGACTTCAGTGACGGCTTTGATGTACAGCACAGCGCCATGCTCCCACACTCGGTGGCACTACAGGGGGGGGGGGGGGGGCGGGGGGCACCCTGGGCAGCATGTAAACCCTCAATATGACTGGGATAAGTGGTTTTCAGGTGCCTAGGCCCTGATCCGGTCCCCCGCCAGTATAAAAATGTAAAAAGATAGCGGGGCTGAAGCGCACCATAGAGGGGGCGTGGCTTAGACCTCCCAGCTCTCACCAGCGCCATTTTCTCTCCACAGAGCTGCAGAGATGCTGGTCTTCCTCTCCACTGCTGTACAAGTAACGGGGCAAAACAGGGGGGGGCACAGTTATTTTGGTGCTATTTAATATAATATAAAAGCGCTACCAGGTCTGGGGCTTTATATAAAGATGTTCAGAACCGGGCTAGGCGCTGGGTTGTGAGCTGCAAACTCCCTGTGTTCCTCTGACAGGCTTTACTGTGGGTCTGTCCCCTATATGCCCAGTGTGTTTGTGGGTGTCGGTGTACGTGTGTCGGCATGTCTGAGGCTGAGTGCTCTTCTCAGGAGGAGGCTGGAAAGAAACGGCTGTGGGAGTGACCCTGTCAGCACCGCCGACTCCTGATTGGGTAAATGTTTTGAGTGCTTTGAATGCGAATGTGGCTCTCAGAACCAGGCATGGAAAAAATCCGTAGAGGATGTGTTGTCCCAGGTTCAGACTCTCTGGGGTTCACAAAAGCGTTCATTTACCCAGAGAGCAGAGACAGATACCGACACGGACTCTGACTCCAGTGTCGACTATAGTGATGCCAGACGAAATCCAAAACCGGCCAAGAGCATTCAGTACATGATTGTGGCGATAAAAGAAGTGTTACATATCACGGAGGACCCTGCTGTACCTGATACTAGGGTCTGTATGTATAAAGGAAAGAGACCTGAGGTAACATTTCCTCCCTCTCATGAACTGAACACGCTTTGTGAAAAGGTTTGGGAAACTCCTGACAAGAAGTTTCAAATTCCCAAGAGAATTCCGGCGGCATATCCATTCCCCTCGGGGGATAGGGAAAAGTGGGAGTCACTCCCCACTGTGGACAAAGCTCTGTCACGGCTGTCCAAAAAGGTGGCGCTGCCGTCCCCCGAAACGGCATCCCTAAAGGAACCTGCAGATCGTAAGCAGGAAAATCCATTAAAATCCATTTATGTCACTACGGGTACGCTGCTCAGACCTGCTGTGGCATCGGCATGGGTGAGTAGCACTATTGAAATATGGGCAGATAACATGTCATCTGAGATAGATACCCTGGATATGGATAGCGTTCTTTTGACACTGGGTCATATCAGGGACGCTGCAGCCTACCCAAAGGAAACTGCGAGGGATATTGGCCTCTTGGGATCGAGGGCCAATGCCATGGCAGTCTCAGCCAGGAGAGCATTGTGTATTTATCAATGGAATGCTGATGCTGACTCTAAGGAGGCTATGGAGTCTTTGCCGTATAAAGGTGGTGTCTTGTTTGGTGACTGTCTCACTGATCTGGTATCTACGGCTACCGCGGGTAAGTCGTAATTTTTACCTTATGTTCCTGCGCAACAAAAGAAAACGCACCACTATCAGATGCAGTCCTTTCGTCCCAGTAAGTACAAAATAGGAGGAGGGACTTCCTTCCTTCAAGGGGAAGAGGAATGGGAAAAAGGTCACCGGCTGCGGCAAGTTCCCAAGAGCAGACGTCCTCCCCGGCTTCTACCAAATCCACCGCATGTCGCTGGGGCTCCTCTGGAGGAGTCCGCACCGGTGGGGGCACGTCTCAAACTCTTCAGTCAGTTCTGGGCTCGTTCGGCCCTAGACCCATGAATTTTGGAAATAGTGTCCCAGCTAGAGTTTCAAGACGTTCCCCCTGGCCAATTTTTCAAATCGGCCTTACCAGCTTCTCTTCAGGACAGGGATGTGGTATGCAATGCAATACAAAAATTGTGTCTAAATCAGGTCATTGTCAGGGTTCCCCTGTCGCAACAGGGAGAAGGCTTTTATTCCAGCCTGTTCGTGGTCCCGAAGTCAGACAGCTCAGTCAGGCCTATCCTGAACCTCAAATCCCTCAATTTCTACCTAAGGAAATTCAAATTCAAGATGGAATCTCTCCGGGCAGTGATCTCCAGTGTGGAGGAGGGGGATTTTATGGCGTCGGTAGATATAAAGGATGCCTACTTGCATGTTCCCATTTATCCTCCACATCAGGCTTATCTGAGGTTTGGAATGCAGGACTGCCATTACCAGTTTCAGACGTTGCCGTTTGGTCTGTCCACGGCTCCTAGAATTCTCACCAAAGTAATGGTGGAAATTATGGTGCTCCTGCACAAGCAGGGAGTCACAATTATCCCGTACTTGGACTCCTGATAAAGGCGAGATCCAAGGAGCAATTACTGCAGAACATGACGCTCTCCCTGACAATTCTGCAACATGGTTGGCTCCTAAACTTGCCAAAGTCACAGTTGGTTCCGACAACACAGCTGTCATTCCTGGGTATGATTCTGGACACAGAATTACAGAGAGTCTTTCTTCCAGTGGAAAAGGGTCTGGAAATTCAGAACATGGTCAAACAGATTCTGAAACAGGCAGGAATGTCAATTCATCAATGCACTCGGTTGCTGGGGAAGATGGTGGCGGCCTACGAGGCCATTCAGTTTGGCAGATTCCATTCCAGAGTGTTTCAGTGGGATCATGCACCGGAAAATAATCCTGTCCTCCAGGACCAGAATCTCCCTTCTGTGGTGGCTGCACAGCTCTCATCTCCTAGAGGTTCGCAGGTCCGGGATTCAGGATTGGATCCTGGTGACCACAGATGCAAGTCTCCGAGGCTGGGGAGCAGTCATACTGGGAAAATTTCCAGGGAAAATGGTCAAGCCAGGAAGCTTGTCTGCACATAAACATTCTGGAATTAAGGGCCATCTACAACGGCCTTCTGCAAGCGGAACATCTTCTGCGCGGTCTGCCCGTCTTGATTCAGTCAGACAACATAACAGCAGTGGCGCATATAAACCGCCAGGACGGAACAAAGAGCAGAACGGAAGGGCAGAGGCCATAAAAGTTCTCCGCTGGGCGGAAAGACATGCAAGCGCTCTGTTAGCGGTTTTCATTCCAGGCGTGGACAACTGTGAAGCAGACTTCCTCAGCAGACACAATCTCCATCCAGGAGAGTGGGGTCTTCATCAAGAGGTCTTTGCAGAAGTGACAAGTCATTGGGGAATTCCTCAAATCGACATGATGGTGTCTCACCTCAACAAGAAGCTTCAGAGATATTGTTTCAGGTCGAGGGACCCTCAAGCAATAGCGGTGGACACCGTGGGTGTTTCAGTCGGTCTATGTGTTCCTTCCACTTCCACTCATTCCAAAAGTGTTAAAGATCATAAGAAGAGCAAGGGTTCATGCAATACTCATTGTTCCAGACTGGCCAAGGAGGGCCTGGTATTCTGATCTTCAGGAATTACACATAGGATCTCTGGCCTCTTCCTCTACGAGAGGACCTGTTACAGCTAGGGCCGTGTGTGTATCAAGATTTACCACAGCTGCGTTTGATGGCATGGTAGTTGAACGCCAAATCCTAGCCCGAAAGGGTAATCCCAGTGAAGTCATTCCCACACTTCTTCAGGCTAGAAAAGAAGTGACGGCAAAACATTATCACCGTATTTGGAGAAAATGTGCGTCTTGGTGTGAATCCAAGAAGGCACCTATAGAGGAATTCCATCTGGGGCGTTTTCTCCATTTTCTGCAAGCAGGTGTGGATGCGGGACTAAAGTTAGGCTTCATTAAAGTACAAATTTTGGCCTTATCAATTTTCTTTCAAAAAGAATTGGCCTCCCTTCCAGAAGTTCAGACTTTTGTGAAAGGCGTGCTGTACATCCAACCTCCCTTTGTGCCCCCAGTGGCACCATGGGATCTTAATGTGGTGTTGCAGTTCCTGCAATCTCATTGGTTTGGACCTTTACGTAAGGTTGAGTTGAAATTCCTTACTTGGAAAGTAGTCATGCTGTTGGCCCTGGCATCCGCAAGGCGGGTGTCTGAGTTAGCGGCTTTGTCTCACAAAAGTCCATATTTAATCTTCCATGTAGATAGAGCGGAGTTGAGAACTCGTCAGCAATTTCTGCCAAAAGTGGTTTCATCATTTCACGTAAACCAGCCTATTGTGGTGCCAGTGGTCACTGACGCCTTGGCGGAATCGATGTCTCTCGATGTGGTCAGAGCTTTGAAAATTTATGTCGCCAGAACGGCTCAGATTTGGAAAAAAAAGGCTCTATTTGTCCTGTGGGCTCCCACCAAGATTGGGGCTCCTGCTTCCAAGCAGACTATTGCACGCTGGATCTGTAATACGGTTCAGCAGGCTCATTCTACGGCGGGATTGCCGTTACCGAAATCGGTGAAGGCCCACTCTACCAGAAAGGTGGGCGCATCCTGGGCGGCTGCCCGAGGAGTCTCGGCATTACAGCTTTGCCGAACCTTTGCTAAGTTTTACAAGTTTGATACCCTGGCTGATGAGGACCTCTTATTTGGTCAATCGGTGCTGCAGAGTCATCCGCACTCTCCTGCCCATTCTAGAGCTTGGGTATAAACCCCATGGTTCTTGAAGCATCCCCAGCATCCTCTAGGACGTATGAAAAAATAGGATTTTAATACCTACCGGTAAATCCTTTTCTCTTAGTCTGTAGAGGATGCTGGGCGCCCGTCCCAGTGCGTACTCTGCTGCAGTTATTGGTTATGGTTACTCTCATGTGGAGTTAAGTACAGTCAGTCTGTGGCTGAGGTTGGTCATGCCGTTGCATGCGTTGTTGTTGACTGCCATGTTGTATGGCGTGTTTGAGGTGTCAGCTGGTGTGTATCTCACCTTAGTTTATAATTAAATAAATCCTTTTCATCGAATTGTCCATCTCCCTGTGCACTTCCTATAACGAGTCTGGAGGAGGGGCATAGAGGGAGGAGACAGTTAACACCCCTTTTAAAGTCTTTAAGTGCCCATGTCTCCTGCGGATCCCGTCTATACCCCATGGTTCTTGAAGCATCCTCTACGGACTAAGAGAAAAGGATTTACCGGTAGGTATTAAAATCCCATTTTTGCACATGCGCACTATGGGTGAGACACATGGGCACTATGGGTGAGACACTTTTTTGTTTGTTTGTTTTTTTTCATATTTTTGCTCTGCCGGCCAGCGTGTAACAAATTTAATTTGTCTAGTTATATTGGGGCAGATGTATTAATCTGGAGAAGGCATAAGGAAGTGATAAACCAGTGATAAAGCAGTGTTAAGTGCAAGGAATGCAAGTTAAATGCACCAGCCAATCGGCTCCTAACTGATAATTTACATATGGGAGCTGATTGGCTGCACAAATCACTGGTTTATCACTTCCTTATGCCTTCTCCAGGTTAATACATCTGCCCCATTGTTGCTTGGGACCCCTTGGCACTTTGAGGTCCAGTACAGGGGTCCCCTTTGTACCCTCGCCAGGCATGCATATGGATATTGGAAATGGTTTCCGCAAGCTTGGAGACAGCAGTGTTTTCCCTCTTCATCCTCCATGTCAGCCATTGCAATGAGAATTTACAAAGGGAACTCTCTTCATGCTCCTTACATCCCTGCCGCTCTAGTCCATATACTGATGGTTCCATCATCCATCAGAAACAGGATACATATGGCAATAATATAACCCTCCAAGCACTGGGAACTCAGTCCTTTTACTATAAATCACTTTTCCAAGGAGCGTAATCTGCATCAGCAGGCCCGTATCCAGAAACCTGGCAGTGGTAGGCAACGGTTGAGGACCTCCGTCTGCAGTTACCAACAGCACAGAAGTTGTCTGCAGGGGTATCTGCAGATCTTCTTATACTATCCCCTCAACAGCCCCTACCCCATCCTTTGGGCCTTACATCACTGTTGCCCCCTCAGTGGATTATTGCTGGATGTCACCTGGGGGATCCTCCATCTTCCCCAGATCGCTCACCTCGCCCAGCCTGACCGGCTGAGGGCCTGGCTGAATGCTATTCTTAGTCTTGCTGGCATCTCCTTCATGACCCCAGGTGCATTATTCCTTTCTCTCCTCTGTGCTATGCTGGCTAGACTTGAGTCTTCTACATCACAGAGAAGACTGGGTTGCAAGTGTTGTCTCCTAACATCCACTGTATCAGCATTTGCTTGGATGTCTCCTAGTGCTGACATAGTTACAGTCCACAAAGCTTTTATGGGGCTTACAGTAGCGCAACATATCCCCATCTAGTTCCTGCTCTGATCTTGGGTTATCAGCCTCTGATACACGTGTCCTTTCTAAACCACAAGGTACAGACCAGCACTCAGATTTCAGCTCCTCACTCTCTAAATTGCTAAGTGGGAACAATAATTCATAATTGTCTTGTCAGCTGAATGTGCTAGTCAGCCTGGGGCATGATGCCACCCTCGACTGGTGGTCAGGAAGTAGGACAATAATACCCCATCCATGGTTATCTCCTCTTGGACACAGTCCTCATAGATCCCCTGCCAGCTGGTTAATAGGTGTCCATCTTCCATATCGGCAAATGGGATGGTGTAGTTGTGCATTACCCCCTGCTTGCCACCAAATGTGAAGGTCCTAGGTCTATGTATGTGCCAAACTGGCACCCTGGTTCCTTCTCCAAGTCCTACAGATCACACAAGACACACAATAGCAAAGATACAAATGATACCTCTATTTTACACACACTGGATATACATGTAACATCAGTAAATACAATCTATATACACTACATACGGATTGGCCAGCATTATTAACCATACTCTGAGAACCTTACCATGTCCAAACCACTTTGGCCTGAGGAGTCCCCTGGGCAGGAACCAAGACTCCACAGTTCCAGTATCTCAGGTTTCAGGAAGTGATCTGAGATAACATATAAAGTTCTCGGTTTGCCATTATAAGACCTCTGCTTTTACCTGATGGGTGACACCCTTGAGGCCTAGCTTTGGGTGATATGAATGAAGGGACTGGCTACAGAACAGTCTGTTTTTCCCCACTTACCCCTGCGGAATTTGGTGCCTGGCTGTCTGACAAAGACAAGGTTAGAATAAAGCCCACTCCATCACATTGACAGGGGGATTTGCATCTCGGGGCAATAAAACTGGTCGCTATTAACCCCTTGCAGTCATTTGTGATGTCAGAGCCTCTTCAGCTGTTCATGGCCTCCAGTGAGAGAGGGGGCAGTGTGCGGTGTCGGCCTTGGGACTTCCTGTAGGTCACACAGCAACACTGCCAAAGAGACACAGGATAGCTTACCTGGCTAGGCAGTCACCATGGTGACCAAGACATTACACCCTATAATACAATAATCAATATCTTCATGTATAAACAGGTCATACACATTCTGTAAGGAACAAATCCGGCTTAGAGTCCTCATTCCCTGATAGGCACACCCATATAACAAGAGGGACAATTTCCCACACCGAATACCTATAGGTAATGACAGGCCTTGATGTCGCCAACTGTTTTCTGCCCATGCATGTGCAATGCATCATGGGAGGTAGCTAGATCCAGGGGACCATGCCGTAGATAGGACCCAAAATGGCTGTGTAGTTCCCAGTTTCTAAAATCGTAATGGGAACTGTGTGTGACATCTGGATACCTTTTTAAGGTTAATTGGATAGGGAGTTTTTGCGATGAACTGAATCCCCCCCCATAAAATGTTTATACATACAGTATGATGTTACATTGAGATTACCGCTGGAGGAAACTCTGCCACAATATTATTGAATGTGTAATTTATCCCATCCTCGTATGGGTGTAATATATAAATATATTCTTACTGAACAGGATTACCAGCACTGAATCAATTATCCCCCAATATAATATACATGCCGATGTGTAACAACAAATACACTTGTTTCTTTATTACTTTATTCACCTTTATACATTTACCTTTGTGTTTAGTATATCACTTGATAATGCTGATTTATTACCTTATAACTTTCACTATATGTAGGTAAGAGACTTAGTACGCAATTGGCGTATGGGGTACCGTAAGGGTACGCACTTACGTAGCAGACGATCAGCCGTGATTAAGACGCACAAGCGGCACGCTCGCTCACAGCCTTACGCTTGGTATCGAACACGCTATAGGCGGCTGACTACTGTAATGCTACGCTACTAGCGTAGCAGACGCTGTGACCACGAGGGGAACACGAGCGGCGCAGACGCTCACGGGATGACACTCAGTAAACCTTGTATGCAACACACTACGATTTGAGTTTGTATTGTAAACCTTACTACTGAAATACTGCAGCGATATAACGCTGCTTAACCTTGTTAGTGTAAATGCTGTTTGAGTGATTGAGACGCTCTGAATACCCTCTGCAATGTAATAAACACACAATACCTTGCTAAGGCTCCAAAACCTTTACTAACAGGATTTAGTTATATAAAAAGGGAAAATACAGTTGACAGTTCATACACTACAGGCTAACATCAATATCTAACAGAATAACTACACATAAATACACAATAGCGGCACAATCGCAAACAATAACATACAATGAGAGAGAGAGAGATCGTGGCACAATTACAGTCTGAGATTAAGAATGGTCACAGAGAGTACTTACACACTGGGGAATGATTCGCTGCGCAGTCCTGGTTACCAGCTCTGGGTTAGTCAATGATGAAAACCGTTGTGGAGAGAAGACTGAGCTGGGCCAGGCTGGCTGATCTTATATACACTGCTTACAGTACACTACAAAGGGACCTATAATCTCATTGTTCATTGGACACAGGAATGTCTCCTCGCATTATAACAAAAAGTCATAGGTTGGTTTAAACAGGTGGGCTGTGACTATATCAAACTGCTCAGGTGGGAGGGAATCTCAGAATTCCCGCCGCATGGATAATGAACCGCAAATATAGTAAATGTCCAGAAACTACTAATAGACATAACTATTCGCAGGAGCGATTAATCTTTACCTAACCAGCACCGGATTGTTCCTAATGAAATGTTCTTTAGTTAGGTACCAGGAACCACCGCTCAGACCCTATCTGACCCTTCGTATCATGTAAAGAGGAATTCCTCTGTCCAGGGACCAGCTACAATAAACAAAGTTACAGTTATTATTAAGGGGAACATTATCTATAAAACATACTATTTGGATTTATTATTTAACAATTGAGTCGCCCGCTAGACGCACACAAACTCTACCGTAAATGCACATACCACGCGCCCGAGCGCACGGCCGTGGAGGCGCCGGCACGCAACTGCGAATATGCGCACGCTAGAAAATGTGTACGTGCAGCGGGCAAGCGCATGGGGTGAATATATGGCAACGTGTAGCATGATATTTTTCCGACTTCGACAGTCCACCCTTTGGCAGTTATCAATAACTGCCACTTCCTAAAACAGTTCAAAAAAGAAAAAATATATGTCATCACGTAAATACCTTTTTATGATTGGGTAAAGAGAGGAGAGGAGAAGGTGGGAAAAGGGTTTGACCTAGTGAGATAGTAGAAGCATGTGTGTATGAATCCATGTTTGAGGGGTCATGTATCATCATGCCGTACGTGTTTTTAAATCAAGCTTCGAAATATTGCGAAGTATACATTTGAATCCTTCTTATCCCATATTAAGGGTCAGTGGATGGGCTGTCAAACTCTACCGAGCTCTTTTCGGCTTTTGGTTGCAACAAATGGGGGAGCACATTTAGTTGATGATACATGATTGGGGGGATATGTAAGTGCTGATATCTGTGTCTATATTCCCTATCGACTATGTGTGTCATTACCTGAAGGTTGCAGAAATGAAGATAAGAAGCAATTATTATAATGCAGTCATAAACTATGTGAGTTTAGTATGCATTAGTTGATTGAGGTCTTGTCTTGTGTCTTGTCTTGATGTACATGTTGTCTGATGTCTCTCGATGCTTTTGCTATAAATGGCGACAAAAGCTTTTCCACTGTCCAGAAAATTACAGTCTCTAAAGTATTTGGGGCTATCGTAAAATTTAAAGTCACTAGGGATATTGGGAGTCTGTGGTATAGTCCATCAATGGTCTGTAGAAAAGAGGTTGTCAAATTCTTCTTCAAGCGGATGTCTTTGTACCTTGGAAGAAAACAAAGGAGAAACGGGTGAAAGCAACGGACCGTGGAATCACATTTTCATCACAGCATTGTCTCTATCGTTGGGTCATAAATCAAATTAGTTGTTTTTATTACAGTGTCTTCACTCCTCAGACTCATCACTCTGGTATTACCTTTACACTTCGTTAAAACCCGAATGCATCTAAATATCAGACCAATCAATATTACGGCACCCAGAATACACGAGAAATTTCCGTACATCCATAATAATACCTTGGGCCCATTCTCCTAAACCAGAGAACCAATTTCGTGGGTTCAACCATGACACCCAACTGGTCAGCTCGTTACCCACAGCAGCGAGAGTGAGATTGTGTTTCCTTCGGAACTCCCACTTTAATTGCAAAATGTCATCCATCTTTTGGTCTATGACCTCGGCCGGGTCCTCTGTGCTGTTTGTAATGTACGTGCAGCACTTTATTCCATATTGAGTTGCTAAGGTGACACAATACCCGCCTGTCACAGCTGTGAGATAATTGAGAATCATCCTATGCTGAACCAGTTCTGTTTTGTAGGCTTGTAACTCTCTCCCCGTATACCTGAACGTGTCGTCATACATTTCAGTGATATTGTCTAATAAATTTGCAAGCGCAGATATATACCTAAAGTTTATCACTCCCCTGGCGGTACGAGTGATATCCATCGCGAGGAGAAATTGAATCCCGGTGGATTCATGGATCAGATCAGAGGCATGATGCTCTGTCTTCTCTATCAGGTGCCTTTTAACGACGTGCTCGTAGTGAGTGTGAGTATAAGGAGCTTGGGCACCGCGGTGAATATCTTTCATTTTGGTATGGGATACAGTCATTACTTCAGGCAGTACTTTTCCAATATAACACAATCCTTCTGAGTTTGGGGCAAGCCACTTATACGCCTTCTTCCCGCATATGAAATATGCATCATCGGGGAGAACATATGGGACGGAGTATGTCATAACCATGTTACAAATTTTCCATGTGAAATCTCCTAACCCTAATTCTCCCATCTGTTCAGTACACACATCTGGTTGTATGATATGTGCACAGTATCCTGGTGATACTTCTCCAACTCGCATGATCCTACTTCCTAGAGTGTACCTATACCAGAAATATTTTCCACTGTCGGCTATCTAGGGTATAAGCTCTGTGTCTATGGGCATTCGGTCGGCTCTATGTGAAAATGTCATGGTTTGATTACTCCATGACACTTCCCAATTTCCCGGCTTTCGGGGATTGGAAATGTTAAAGCAAACTAAGGATCTATCCACATGATATTGGTGGAGCTTCAAACTAGGAGGGCTAGAGATATTAAACCTCTTGTCCACCGGCCTCCCACCGCTTAACTCAAGTACCTCACCTACAGTTAAAGGGGGTCTGGGACTCAGTGTCGACAGCACAAAGGTCGACACCAATTGGTCGACACACATTAGGTCGACAGGGTCAAAAGGTCGACCGGGTCAAAAGGTCGACAGGAACAAGGTCGACATAGAAAAAGGTCGACATGAGTTTTTTATGTTTTTTTGGTGTCGTTTTCTTCGTAGAGTGACCGGGAACCCGAATTAGTGCACCGCGTCCCCTCGCATGGCTCGCTTCGCTCGCCATGCTTCGGGCATGGTGCCTTCGCTCCGCTGCCGCTTCGCTCGGCACACTTTACCGTTCCAATCGTAGTCCACGTGGATCGTTAAGTATGAAAAGGTTCAAAAAAAGAAAAAAATCATGAAAAACTCATGTCGACCTTTTTCCATGTCGACCTTGTTCCTGTCGACCTTTTGACCCTGTCGACCTTTTGACCCTGTCGACCTAATGTGTGTCGACCAATTGGTGTCGACCTAAAGTGTGTCGACCTTTGTGCTGTCGACCTGGAGTCCGGATACCAGTTAAAGGGAATGGTACTAGCCCTGATTTGCTATGACCTTGAGGTACTTGAGAGCATACCCAACAGTCTGTCTTATTTAACACTTTACCCACTAATGAGTGATAGTCACCCAATGGATGCCGGTCCATGTGGATATTAAAACTGGACTGACATTTCTTGATGCACCCATCCTCAACTATATTATCGCAATGCCTACAGATGCAGTTTTCTTCAGCTAACAATCCTTCACAATTCATTCTATTGTCAATGCTACCAGATCGTTTTCTGATACTCGCCTTTACTCTGTGATTATGTTGTTCTTGGAAATTTACGCCTCCATCCTGGTCATTAGAACCCATTCCAGATCCTTTCTCGACCTCCATGATACTCTCACCGAAACAGACTGCTCTGGTCAACATCATGGTCAACAGGAAAATCAGGATCACAGTCTCTTGAGGCAAGTCCATCTTAGAGGAGTAAAAGGAGAAAAATAAGAAGGGGGAAGGGAAATAGGAGGGAGGAGGGAACTGGAGAAAATAACAAATGGGGAAAAGAAATCTGGCTCGACAAACGCCTCCGGTCTTATTATTCTCAGCGCTCAGGTGTCGTCGCAATCTTCCCTGAACAGACACTCTAGTGATACAACCTCTACCGTTTGTTCTTTATCACGGGACCTCTCTGGGTCAGCAACCTTTTTACAATGAGACGAATGGACCCAAGTCTCCCTCTCGGCAACCTTCAATGCAGTTGTGCTGGTCAATAAGACTTCATATGGTCCTTCCCATCTGTCAATAAGGCAACCTGAGCGTAGAAAATTCCGTATCATTACATAATCCCCAGGTTCAATGTCATGACAATTACTGTCTGGCAAATCAGGAATCACCAATTTTAGATTATCATTCTGATTCCTCAATTGCTTACTCATCTTAACCAAGTACTTTACGGTTACTTCATTGTTGCATTTCAAATCATCCTGGGGGTTAATCATAACGTGGGGTTGTCGGCCAAACAGAATTTCAAAAGGAGACAGATGAAGAGGGGACCTGGGAGTGGTTCTGATGCTGTATAATACGATTGGCAAAGCTTCAGGCCATAACAGTCCTGTTTCAGTCATTACCTTGCTCAATTTATTTTTAACAGTGCTGTTTACTCTTTCCACCTTCGCACTCGCCTGGGGGCGGTACGGAGTATGCAGCTTACTATTAATTCCCATCAACTTACACATTGTTTGAAAGACTTCACCTGTAAAATGGGTACCACTATCGCTTTCAATGATTCTGGGGATACCATATCTACATACAAATTCCTGCACAATTTTCTTTGCAGTAAACACAGCGGTATTTGTGGCCGCGGTAAATGCTTTGACCCAATTTGAGAACACATCAATACAGACCAAAACATACTTTAAATTTCTACAAGGTGGCAATTGTATGAAATCAATTTGTATTACCTGAAAAGGGCCATCTGTCGGAGGGATATGGGATGGCTCTGTCGGTATTGCCTTTCCGATATTCTTCCTCAAGCAGGTGAGACATGTCATCGCTCTTTTACCCGCATGGGAAGAAAATCCTGGGGCGCATCAATAAGCTCTTACCAACTTAAACATTCCTTCTTTGCCTAGATGAGTCAGCCCATGTGCCGCTTCCGCTAGACTTGGAAGGTATGCTCTGGGTGCCACTGGCTTACCCTGTCCATCTGTCCAGAGTCCTGAGGACTCCTGGCCATATCCTTTTGACCTCCAAACTGCCTTCTCCTGTGGTGAACACAAATTTTGCATTTCATGCAATTTCTGTTTGTTTACAGTATTGAATACCATCAGTTGTGTGGTGTCTGTCTGTCTGGGGGTACCAGCTGCTAACTTAGCAGCTTCGTCTGCTCGGCTGTTACCAAGTGATACTGGGTCCTGGCTATATGTGTGTGCTTTACATTTGATAACAGCCACTCTGTCGGGTTCCTGTATCGCTGTTAGAAGCCTTTTGATGTGGGCTGCATGCGCTACGGGTGTGCCAGCTGCCGTCATGAAATTTCTGAGGCGCCATAGGGCCCATATATTATGGACTACCCCGAATGCGTACCTAGAATCGGTGTAGATATTGGCTGACTTTCCCTTAGCCAATTCGCATGCTCTGGTTAGGGCGACCAGTTCAGCAACTTGTGCTGAGTGTGGTGGGCCTAAGGGTTCCACTTCTATGGTGCCTTGGTCATCTACGACTGCGTATCCAGTACACAAGTCTCCCGAGTCCGTCTGTCTGTGACAACTACCGTCCGTGTAGAACGTAAGTTCTACATCTTCCAGTGGATTGTCACTGATGTCAGGCCTTGCGGTAAAATTTTGGGCCAAATATTCCATACAATCATGCGTGTCTTCCTTTGTATTAAATCCTCCTTCCCCATCACTCTCATCCTCCACCCTTTGTGCCTGTCCAGGCACACCTGGGAGATATGTTGCAGGATTTAGTGCACTGCATCTCTTTATAGTAATGTTTACCTGGGCCATTAATGCTAATTCCCATCTTATAAACCGTGCTGATGAGACGTGTCTGGTTTGGGCAGAATTCAGCAAGGCTGACACTGCATGTGGTGTATGGATTGTGAGGTTGTGACCTAGCACTACATCTTCGCTTTTCGTAACTAGCAATGCGATTGCTGCAATGCTTCGCAAGCATGTGGGGAGGGATCGCGCTACCGTATCTAGCTGAGCGCTGTAGTATGCTACCGGCCTGCTGGCATCACCATGCTTCTGGGTTAAGACACCTGCTGCGCACCCAGCACTCTCTGTTCCGTACAGCTCAAAGGGTTTTCCATAGTCTGGCATACCTAATGCCTGTGCCTGCGTTAGGCACTGTTTACGTCTCTCAAATGCCATCTCGGATTCGTCTGTGTGCGAAATCCGATCCGGTTTGTTTGATGAGACCATCTCCTGCAAAGGTAAGGCTAGTATGGAAAACCTGGGATCCAGTTACGGCAATACCCACACATTCCTAAAAACGTTCTAATCTGTTGCTGGGTTTGTGGCAGGGTTATGTCACGAATTGCTTGAATTCTATCAGCGGTGAGGTGTCTTAGTCCTTGTGTCAGACAGTGTCCCAAGTACTTCACTCTGGTCTGGCATAATTGTAACTTGTCTTTGGAAACCTTGTGTCCTGTGTCTGAAAGATGAAACAGGAGTTGTTTCGTATCTCTCAGGGACGTTTCCAGTGAATCTGAACACAGCAGTAAATCATCCACATACTGTATCAATATTGATCCACTCTCTGGTTGGAAAGACTGTAATCAATCATGCAGGGCCTGTGAGAAAATACTTGGACTGTCTATGAAACCTTGTGGTAAGCGAGTGCAGGTGTATTGAACTCCTCTGTATGTAAATGAGAATAAGTATTGACTGTCAGGGTGCAGAGGTACCAAGAAGAAGGCGGAGCAGAGGTCTATCACAGTGAAATATTTGGCAGTGGGAGGGATTTGCATAAGGATAACAGCTGGATTTGGCACTACAGGGAATTGACTCTCAACTATTTTGTTGACCCCTCTTAGATACTGCACTAATCTGTAACCCCTCCCCCCACTCTTTTTAACAGGGAAGATGGGACTATTGGCCGTGCTGGACGTCCTTACCAGAATGCCCTGTTGTAGCAAGCGCTCTATTACAGGGTAAACTCCTAACTCCACCTCTGGCTTCAGAGGGTATTGTGGGATTTTTGGAGCTATCCTACCATCTTTTACTTGCACAACTACTGGGGCTACATTTGCCATTAATCCAGTGTCTTGTCCATCCTTGGTCCAAAGTGACTCCGGTATCTGGGAAGTCATTTCTTCTACCTTGGATGGAAACCTATTTACAATAACAGTGTGTGACATTAATCTTGTTGGGGAGTCTAGCATATCTTGCGCTTCCTGAGCGTGGTTTTCGGGTATGTCCAAGAACACACCTTCAGGAGTACAATATATGACACTTCCCATTTTACACAGTAAATCTCTCCCTAGGAGATTAGTCGGAACCGATGCAGCCAGCAGAAAAGAATGCTTGGTATGCAAAGGCCCTATCGTAATCTCTGCTGGTTTGCTTAAAGCAGGCATGTCCAAACTGTGACCCTCCAGCTATTGTGAAACTACATATCCCAGCATGCCCTGACACAGTTTTGCTGTCAGAGAATGCTAAAGCTGTGTCAGTGCATGCTGGGATGTGTAGTTTCTCAACAGCTGAAGGGCCGCAGTTTGGACATGCCTGGCTTAAAGGATATTGTCGTACTACTCCTGTCACTCCCATGGCTGGAATTGTTTTACCAGTGGTTCTCATGCCCAAGGTCGAATTTACCACTGACTTGGCCGCCCCCGTATCTACAAGGAAATTTAGTGACCTACCAGCTACATCAATTGTGACCTCGGGTTCACTTCCAAGGCTCGCAATCAATTTCACTGGCTGCAGATAATAGTCACGTGCATAATGTCCCTCTTTATGACAGTAATAACAAGTTACCACATTTGACTTACCCACAGGGGTCTGAGATTTATACTGAGGTGGCCTTGTGGTCAGGGCCTGTATACTTACGGCCATCAGCTTATCACTCTGTGACTCCCTGTGTCTGGTGATATTCCAATCATGATCAATAGCGGCCTCTCTCAAAGTAGCCACCGACAAACCTCGCCAACATGGTACCCTAGTCTTCAGTACTTCTTTTTAACCGTCCATTAACACAGATACTGCTACTTCTCTATGATTCACATTGGTTTTGATATCTTCTATCCCTGTATACTTAGCCATGTCCTGCAGTGCCCGATGGAAATACTCAGCAGCTGTTTCTCCCTCTTTCTGTTTAATGGAGAAAATCTTGTTCCATTTGACAACAGCTGGGAAATACTCTAACTGTGAATTGATTCTCTTTACGTTATCTTGATTGTACGCATCCGTAAGGGGTACTTCTTCGTCTAATTTATAGTCTGCGATAAATTTCACTGCGTCGACATTGGGGGGGTAAACATGCCCTCAGCAATGTCCGCCAATCTTTGTTAGTGGGCTCTGCAGAATTACCTAGCTCTCTAATGTATCTCTGGCTTGCCACCAGATCTTTCCTAGGATCAGGGAATTCAGACATCATTGATCTTAATTATGTTCGGGAAAAGGGGCAGTGCATGGTGATGATCCTGACTGGAGTGGCTCCTGAAGTGTCAGTTTTCCCATTTGGCACTGCAATTACCCTGACAGGATTAAGTTCAATAACGTCCTTCTGAGTAGATTCTACAGCATGTGGTGTAACGGTTTCAGCATAATGTACAGTGCCGTACTTACCGGTTGATTCAACCTCACCTGTCCCTCTGCTAGGGGCTTTTGATACTACTCTTACGGGTTGGGCCGTGCCCACTGTCGTTTCTGCTATGGTGGCTGCTAGAGAGAGTGCCGATATTGTTATGGGTTCGTCCTCTTGGTCACAATCCTGGGGAAAGTTTAAAACGGGGTACAGCTTGCACAAATTAGTATTAGCATCAACAATCTTAGTTACATTATTCTTAACATCTATACATTTACTAAGTGCATGTTTATCAATCACCAGTGTGCCACTCTCTGTAACCACCTTCTCTCCAGTCATGTATGGTGGTGGGGGAGCAGTAGCTATCAGTTTTCTGATAGGGTTAGATCCAGCCGCTTGAGCCAATCCTTTCTGTATTTCACCCTCCTGTTGCCATAGCTGTAAATAGTCATAATGCCTCAACCGTCTCTTTGCAGATTTAATGAGACATATCCTTCTCCTTAGATTTTGCAACACCTCTGGGCTAAAACTGCCTACCCGTGGGAACTTTTCCCCATCGTGCACAGTCATTCTTTCCCATTCATCGCACAAAACCTCTGTGTGTGAACCGTATTTCTCACACATGATATACCTTGCCGACCCTATTGGTCGGTTTACTAAATAAACCTGGACCAGGGTTGATCGCCCCCTACCTGAACAACTGGCCCCCATCTTTGCAGGTGTTGCTTTCGCTACCTCTGACCTTCAAATCAGGGTCTTCAGCTAACCCTTACAAAAACCAAGATGTCCGGTAGGCCATCGGTAAAAGTTTATAGAGTACCTTCACTCACTCCCCCACGTCGACCAATATGCCCACACGCTGCCCTAGCGCTGGCGTACTCAACCCAGGGCCCCTGCGATCTGAACCTCTATTTACTGGAACATGTGGGGGTGATCCGCAGAGCACTTACCCATCCCAGTAACTATTGGTTGTTAGAGAATTCCCGAGTGACCAGCGAATCTCCCTTAAAATAAAAAAAATTACACAAATCACGTTAGAATGTACAAATAGCGTTTATGATCCCACTAGTGTACGCAAATGGTACTGGGTCAAGTTACTAACTAATGCACACAATTACATGCGGTACAATCGTACTGCACACAAGCAACTAATCTTATGTGCAGAACGACCAACGGAATCGAAAATTGTCGCTGCGAATTCCTTCAGCCGGAGCTTAATGGCCTATATGGGTACCGCACCAACCCTTCCTGGTGTTCTGCTTCTTGACTCTATCTATAGCGGACTTCCTAGTCTGCTGTACCTGGACCTCCTGGTATGTGCTACAGTAGACCTCCTGGTCTGCTATACTCTAATGCTCTTCTTTTTAATATGTTTAACAAGGGATGCCTCCCAAGCCACCGTGCTGTCACTCTCGCGTATGTACCTCACGAGAACTCAATTTCCTGTGGTTCCACCCAAAAATGAGAAAATACTTATATATATATATATAGGGGTGACTACGAGAGCACGATACGGTCGCGATGCAGAAAATACACCAGAAGGGGTGGACAAAACAAAAGGCAGGGGCCGCGCAAAAAAAACGACATCCAACAAAACCTAATTGTCAATTTATCAACATATGACTTGACCCCCACAGAGACTGAGGTCCTATCAAAGGGTCTCTCGTTTGTTCCGACGCAAAAATTCAATACGCTTGAATGGAACATTGAACAACATAAATTACACCGATTGTTGAAACTTAAAGAATTTTATCATAAACGTCCGCCTGCTGTGCCATCCCTTACACAGGAGTCTTCAGCTACTGACGTTCCTTCACAATTGCTGAAACTTACTCCGAGAAGTACGTTTGAACCTCAATCGTTCAACCCTTCTATTAAGACATTTATACGTCTTCTTAATGATGAAGTCCAGTCGTCTGTAACTTCTCTCCCTCCACCCCGTTTCAATCTATCTAAAGCTGAACAACAAGCTCTGGACAATTTATCCAATAACAAATCATTAATTTTTCGCCCCGCTGACAAGGGGGGTGCCCTTGTAATCCAGGACTTGGACAAATACAAAGCCCAGGTTGATATACATCTGAGAGACTCGACTACCTACCGCCTGCTCCCACAGGATCCATCAGTCATCTTTAGAACGGAACTTGCCAACATCCTTAAGAATGCCTTGGATCAAGACATCATTTCTGAGACACTTTCCAAAGCACTTCTACCACCTTTTCCCACTGTCCCATTATTTTATACCATCCCTAAAATTCACAAATCTACTGTTGACCCCCCGGGCAGACCTATCATTTCTGCCCGTGGTGGCCTTTCTCAACCAGCATCTGTATACATTGACAGTTTACTTCAACCATTCATTAGACAACATCCAAGATATCTGCTTGATACTACATCTCTTCTTGTAAAGCTTAGTGAATTTCCCAAGCTTGACCAAGACGTGATAATGTTCACCATCGATGTAACTAATCTGTACACCGTTATCCCTCATGATTTAGGTTTACTTTCAGTTAGTCGCTTTTTAGGTAATCAGAGCTCCTATAATGGCCCTAACGTTGAATTTGTGATTATGTTACTCAAATTTATCTTGACCAGAAATTTTTTTCTATATAATGGTGCCTTTTATTTACAACTAATTGGCTGTGCGATGGGGGCGGCGGTGGCCCCCTCATACGCCAATATTTTCATGTTTGATGTTGAAAATACTGTATTTTTTTCAGATAAATTTATTGCAGATAGAATTATTTTTTTCTGCCGCTACATCGATGATCTGTTGATCTTTTGGAAGGGCGATAGTCTTGACCTCATTAATCATATTAATCAGCATAATTTGAGTTCCAGTCCTGTCAAATTTACGTTTGCCTATAGTCCTACTGAAATACACTACCTTGATGTTTCTATACATCTACATGAGGGTTATGTGTCAACTAGCCTGTTTAGTAAACCAACGGACCGTAACAATCTACTTGCTTATAATAGCTGCCATCCAAGACCCCTTATTGCAGGTTTACCGTACTCCCAGTTTATCCGTGTGCGACGCATCACATCTGATACTCAACAGGCTGAATCCCAAATGAATATTTTAATGAAGAAATTTCTTGATAGGGGGTATGACTATGATCAGTTACTCACCTCTAAAAATAAGGCACTTAACATGCCTAGACAATCCTTATTGGAGCCCAAAACTTGTGACAATAAAAATATTCTTCCGTGGGTCACACAATTTACCACAGCCAGTGGCCCTATTAATAAAATTTCAAAAAAATTGTGGCCTATTGTCACAACAGACCCGGATTGTAATCTGACCAATACACACCTTATGTCATGTTATAAACGTGGCCGTAATATTCGTGACATTTTAGTTAAAGCCGATATCTCAGAACCTGTTCCCAATATCTACAGAGGTAAAATGGGATGCATACGTTGCACCTGTGTTACATGCAAATTTCTTATCCCTGGTGATACCTTTTACCACCCTCATACGGGTAAAAAACTATCCATCAGACACAGACTCACATGTAATTCAAAGTTTATTGTTTATCAAATCATCTGCCCATGCAGTTTGTCTTATATAGGCAAAACTGAACGCTCATTCAAGGGGCGGATGGCAGCCCATCGTTCAGCCATTAAAGCGGCTTTAATTTCGGGCAATAGTGACCAACCCGTGGCGAGGCATTTTGCCTCAGCCTCACACAGCCTTACATCACTAAAGTACAGGATGATTGATCATATACCTGTATCCCTTAGAGGTGGGAATCGTGGTCTTAAATTGCTGCATTGTGAGGCACGCTGGATTCACCGTTTAGGTACCCTAGTTCCAGGTGGCCTTAATGAACAATCTGGTATTGCTACTTTGGCTCTTACTTAAATTGATCTATTGCACAGTTAGTCAGCTGACTTTAATATTTACCCGTATATTTATATTGATGCTAGTCTGTATCAATTTTATTCATTTGTTCTATTTTTGATATTTGATCTGTTTTGTTATATCATTGTTTTTTTCATCTGATCTGTTTCGCTACGACTAGTTCTACCTCTATGTGATGTGCCTATGTCTTTGCGTGCTTTGTTATTTTTGTTATTTTGGTTGTCATGGTGACGGGTCTCCTATCATTCACAGTCAGACGCGTATCTTTTGTGCGCCATGACGCAATCACTGCTGAGTCGGTTAGGTGGGTGGTCCCGCCGCGCCGGCCGGCGTTCTCCACATGGTGATGGTTCCTTTATAAGGTACGTTTACTTTTTAATGTATGTCCTGACGAAAATGCCACATTAAATACGGGCATTGAAACGTTTATAATATTGTCTCTGTGTCAGTCATTGGAGTGCCGCACCACCTGCTTCCTCTGTCTATTATTGTGAGGGCACCCAATGCTTTACCATGTTCAAGCGGCTGTGCCGGACCCCTGCCTTTTTCTATATATATATATATATATATATATGTGTATACACACAGTTTAACCTCATATACTCTTTACTGTCGTTTCTGCGCAGAAATCCATTTAATTCAGTATCGCAGTCTAGTCCAGAGGAGTTGCAACTAGAGAATGATCTATTAGATTAAAATTTTGGACACTGAGATTGATTTGCGCTATTATCGCGTTGCCTCCGTATCGCCTACTTAAAACAATACTATCGTGTGATTTGTATCATGTGGGCGTACCTAGACGCTCCGTTGCGTAATATGCGTCGGCCCTTGCATCGCGTTTGCTAGTCCCACCCTTTGTTAGGGACAAGTGTACGCAAGCCAGGTATATCCACAGAAATACAACTAACGTTTATATCAATGTAAATGATCTTTAACTGTAATCATCTACCGAACACCACACAGATCTTTCCTTGTATCTTTAGGCAAAGCCGTGTGCGTGTTTTACAATTTACTCCTTAACGTATTATTTTTACTTTTAACTTACCAATATCAACCAATCTTTCTCAGCACGTTATCAATTATAAATGGCAAACAGGAGAGTGAGGCGTGAAACTACCCAATTGAAAAGAAATACAGATGTGTGCGTGCGTGCGTGTGTGCGTACGCAAAACAGAAATAAACAGTTTTAAAAGATAATAGCGTAATGTTCTTACCTTCCCGTTCCGGATTCCACCCCAGCACTCCTACAACGTAGCGTAACAGACGCTTATCTAGTCAGCACCACTGTATCCCTCACCACCAATACGGATATGAAAGGATACTGCTTTCCCGCCTTTTGCTGACAGATAAAGTCTGTTTGCACTAGTGTGGATATGTGGAGGACGGACGAGCTCCCAATTGATAATGCTGATTTATTACCTTATAACTTTCACTATATGTAGGTAAGAGACTTAGTACGCAATTGGCGTATGGGGTACCGTAAGGGTACGCACTTAGCGTAGCAGACGCTCAGCCGTGATCGAGACGCACAAGCGGCACGCTCGCTCACAGCCTTACGCTTGGTATCGAACACGCTATAGGCGGCTGACTACCGTAATGCTACGCTACTAGCGTAGCGGACGCTGTGACCGCGAGGGGAACACGAGTGGCGCAGACGCTCACGGGATGACACTCAGTAAACCTTGTATGCAACACACTACGATTGAGTTTGTATTGTAAACCTTACTACTGAAATACTGCAGCGATATAACGCTGCTTAACCTTGTTAGTGTAAATGCTGTTTGAGTGATTGAGTCGCTCTGAATACCCTCTGCAATGTAATACACACACAATACCTTGCTAGGGCTCCAAAACCTTTACTAACAGGATTTAGTTATATAAAAAGAGGAAGTACAATTGACAGTTCATACACTACAGGCTAATATCAATATCTAACAGAATAACTACACATAAATACACAAAAGCGGCACAATCGCAAACAATAACATACAATGAGAGAGAGAGAGAGAGATCGTGGCACAATTACAGTCAGAGATTAAAGGCCCATATACACTTGATGATGCACACGTCGTTAACGACTTCCCTTGAACTTCCCTTGAACGGCTGAGCAAACGACATGAGCATACACACTACCAACGACCAAAGACCATAGACCATTCATCGTTGAAGCATCTAAGCTGAACAGTTTATTAAAATAATGAGCTGGGAACAGGGCTGGTGAACATTGGCTTGGTCGTTGGTCTTTGGTCGTTCACACCATACACATTCAACGACGCCTCTGGTCGGTAACGGCCATAGTGGAAATTGAGCATACATGCTCCACAGATAAGCGAGGGTCGTTAACGTTCCGCGGGGCCGCGCATCGGTGGTCGTCGGATGCATACACACTTGACGATATAATGAGCGACGTCGTTGACGAGGGCTGAAATGAACGACATCATTCATTTTATCGTCAAGTGTGTATGGGCCTTAAGAATGGTCACAGAGAGTACTTACACACTGGGTAATGATTCGCTGCACAGTCCTGGTTACCAGCTCTGGGTTAGTCAATGATGAAAACCGTTGTGGAGAGAAGACTGAGCTTGGCCAGGCTGGCTGATCTTATATACACTGCTTACAGTACACTACAAAGGGACCCATAATCTCATTGTTCATTGGACACAGGAATGTCTCCTCGCATTATAACAAAAGGTCATAGGTTGGTTTAAACAGGTGGGCTGTGACTATATCAAACTGCTCAGGTGGGAGGGAATCTCAGAATTCCCGCCGCATGGATAATGAACCGCAAATATAGTAAATGTCCAGAAACTACTAATAGACATAACTATTCGCAGGAGCGATTAATCTTTACCTAACCAGCACCGGATTGTTCCTAATAAAATGTTCTTTAGTTAGGTACCAGGAACCACCGCTCCGACCCTATCTGACCCTTTGTATCATGTAAAGAGGAATTCCTCTGTCCAGGGACCAGCTACAATAAACAAAGTTACAGTTATTATTAAGGGGAACATTATCTATAAAACATACTATTTGGATTTATTATTTAACAATTGAGTCACCCGCTAGACGCACACAAACTCTACCATAAATGCACATACCACGCGCCCGAGCGCACGTCCGTGGAGGCGCCGGCACGCAACTGTGAATATGCGCACGCACGGGAGAAAATGTGTATGTGCAGCGGGCAAGCGCATGGGGTGAATATATGGCAACGTGTAGCATGATATTTTTCCGACTTCGACACACTGATTTAGCTTACATACTTTACCGTACTTAATAAAGGTTATATGTTATTTATTAGTGCGCAAACAGGACAGCACTTTCTCTTTGCTGTTTTATTATTGCAAAGCCCAAGTCACCTCTAGTAATCCCACATGAGCGTCCATGTCACCTCTAGTAATCCCACATGAGCGTCCATGTCACCTCTAGTAATCTCATATGTGCGTCCCTGTCACCTCTAGTAATCCCACATGTGCGTCTGTGTCACCTCTAGTAATCCACATGTGCGTCCCTGTCACCTCTAGTAATCCCACATGTGCGTCCCTGTCACCTCTAGTAATCCCACATGAGCGTCCCTGTCACCTCTAGTAATCCCACATGAACGTCCCTGTCACCTCTAGTAATCCCACATGAGCGTCCCTGTCACCTCTAGTAATCCCACATGTGTGTCTGTATCACCTCTAGTAATCCCACATGAGCGTCCACGTCACCTCTAGTAATCCCACATGTGCGTCTGTGTCACCTCTAGTAATCCCACATGTGCGTCTGTGTCACCTCTAGTAATCCCACATATGCGTCTGTGTCACCTCTAGTAATCCCACATGTGCGTCTGTGTCGCCTCTAGTAATCCCACATGTGCGTCTGTGTCACCTAGTAATCCCACATGTGCGTCTGTGTCACCTCTAGTAATCCCACATGTGCGTCTGTGTCACCTCTAGTAATTCCACATGTGCGTCCGTGTCACCTCTAGTAAACCCACATGAGGGTCCGTGTCACCTCTAGTAATCCCACAAGAGGGTCCGTGTCACCTCTAGTAATCGCACACGAGCGTCCGTGTCTCCTCTAGTAATCGCACACGAGCGTCCGTTTCACCTCTAGTAATCCCACACGAGCTTCCGTGTCACCTCTAGTAATCCCACACGAGCGTCCGTGTCACCTCTAGTAATCCCACACGAACGTCCGTGTCACCTCTAGTAATTCCACACGAGCGTCCGTGTCACCTCTAGTAATCCCACACGAGAGTCCGTGTCTCCTCTTAGTAATCCCACATGAGCATCCATGTTGGTCAGTAAAACAATACAGTAGGAAACTGTAGGTCAGTAAAACAATACAGTAGAATTAGGAAATGATGAGTCAGTAAGACAATATAGTAAGAGACAATAGGTCTGTAAAACAATACAGATGGAAACTATAGGTCAGTAAGACAATACATTAAGAAACTAGGTCAGAAAGACAATACAGTAAGAAACTATAGGTCACTAAGACAATACAGTAGTAAACTATAGTTCAGTAAGACAATACAGTAGGAAACTATAGGACAGAAAGACAATACAGTAAGAAACTATAGGTCAGTAAGACAATGCAGGAGGAGAAAAGGTCAGTAAGACAATACAGAAGGAAATTATAGGTAAGATAATACCATAAGAAACTATAGGTCAGTAAGACAATACAGTAAGAAACTATAGTTCAGTAAGACAATACAGTAAGAAACTATAGTTCAGTAAGACAATACAGTAAGAAACTATAGGTCAGTAAAACAATATGGAAGGAAACTAAAGGTCAGTAAGACAACACAGTAGGAAACTATAGGTCAGTAAGACAATCCAGTATGTAACTATAGGTCAGTAAGACAATACAGTAGGAAACTATAGGTCAGTAAGACAACACAATAGGAAACTATAGGTCAGTAAGACAACACAATAGGAAACCTATAGGTCATTAAGACTATATTTAAGGAAACTAGGTCAGTAAGACAATTCTGTAAGAAACTAGGTCAGTAAGACAATACATTAGGAAACTATAGGTGAGTAAGACAATACGTTAAGAAACTATATGTCAGTATGACAATACAGAAGGAAACTAGGTCAGTAAAAGAATACGGAAGGAAACTAGGTAAGTAAGACAATACATTAAGAAACTATAGGTCAGTAAGACAATATAGTAGGAACCTGTAGGTCAATAAGTCAATACAGTCGGAAACTTGGTCAGTAAGACAATACAGTAGGAAACTAGGTCAGTAAGACAATACAGTAGGATTAGGAAACAATAGGTCAGTAAGACAATATAGTAAGAGACAATAGTTCAGTTAGACAATACAGTAATAAACTATAGGTCAGAAAGACAATACAGTAGTAAACTATAGTTCAGTAAGGCAATACAGTTGTAAACTATAGGACAAAAAGACAATACAGTAAGAAACTATAGGTCAGTAAGACAATACAGAAGGAAATTATAGGTAAGATAATACCATAAGAAACTATAGGTCAGTAAGACAATACATTAGGAAACCTATAGGTCATTAAGACTATATTTAAGGAAACTAGGTCAGTAAGACAATTCTGTAAGAAACTATAGGTCAGTAAGACAATACTGTAAGAAACTATAGGTCAGTAAGACAATACATTAGTAAACTATAGGTGAGTAAGACAATACATTAAGAAACTATAGGTCAGTATGACAATACAGAAGGAAACTAGGTCAGTAAAAGAATACGGAAGGAAACTAGGTAAGTAAGACAATACAGTAAGAAACTATAGGTCAGTAAGACAATACAGTAGGAAACTGAAGGTCAGTAAGTCAATACAGTCGGAAACTAGGTCAGTAAGACAATACAGTAGGAAACGATAGGTCAGTAAGACAATTCAGTAAGAAGCTATAGGTCAGTAAGACAATACAGTAAAACTATAGGTCAGTAAGACAATATGGAAGGAAACTATAGGTCAGTAAGACAACACAGTAGGAAACTATAGGTCAGTAAGATAATACATTAGGAAACTAGGTCAATATGACAATACAGTAATAAACTATATGTCAGAAACACAATATAGTAAGAAACTATAGGTCAGTAAGACAATACAGTAAGAAACTATAGGTCAGTAAGACAATACAGTAGGAAACATTTAAAAAGGCTTTTTATACGAGTTCCTCCTAACACCGCAGAACTGCTCAGTGCGCAGACATTTGTGCGCAAAATAAAAAAACTTGCAGTAAAACCTATGGAGAATTTTCACCACTAACTTTTTGCAGCTAATTGGTTAGGGAGTTTTTGCGATGAACTGAATTCCCCCCATAAAGTGTTTATACATATAGTATGATGTTACATTGAGATTACCGCTGGAGGAAACGCTGCCACAATATTATTGAATGTGTAATTTAGCCCGTCCTCGTATGGGTGTAATATATTAATATATTCTTACTGAACAGGATTACCAGCACTGAATCAATTAACACCCAATATAATATACATGCCGATGTGTAACAACAAATACACTTGTTTTTCTCTAACGTCCTAGTGGATGCTGGGGACTCCATAAGGACCATGGGGAATAGACGGGCTCCGCAGGAGACTGGGCACTCTAAGAAAGAATTTGGATACTGGTGTGCACTTGCTCCTCCCTCTATGTCCCTCCTCCAGACCCCAGTTAGAATCTGTGCCCGGCCGAGCTGGGTGCTTTTTAGTGAGCTCTCCTGAGCTTGCTATTAGAAAGTATTTTGGTAGGTTTTTTTATTTTCAGAGAGCTTCTGCTGGCAACAGGCTCTCTGCTACGTGGGACTGAGGGGAGAGAAGCAACCCTACTAACTGCGGATAGGTCTTGCTTCTTAGGCTACTGGACACCATTAGCTCCAGAAGGATCGTACACACGATCTCACCCTTTGTCGTCCGATCCCGGAGCCGCACCGCCGTCCCCCTCGCAGAGCCAGAAAACGGAAGACGGTGTCTGAAGATAGAAGACATCGAAATCGGCGGCAGAAGACGTCAGTCTTCATTCTGAGGTAGCGCACAGCACTGCAGCTGTGCGCCATTGCGCCCACACGATCCTACACACTCCGTTCACTGTAGGGTGCAGGGCGCAGAGAGGGGGGGACGCCCTGGGCAGCAATTAAAGACCTCTTGGCAAAACAGCAGCATATATACAGTTGGGCACTGTATATATGCATGAGCCCCCGCCATTATTTTGCACAGAAAAGCGGGACAGAAGCCCGCCGCTGAGGGGGAGGGGCTTCTTCCTCAGCACTCACCAGCGCCAATTTCTCTCCACAGCTCAACTGAGAGGAAGCTCCCCAGGCTCTCCCCTGCAGAATCACGGTAGAAGAGGGTGGAAAGAGAGGGGGGGCACATAATTTGGGCGCAAAAACTATACATACAGCAGCTACTAGGTTAACACTAAGTTACTGTGTGATTCCTGGGACATATAGCGCTGGGGTGTGTGCTGGCTTACTCTCTCTCTCTGTCTCTCCAAAGGGCCTTGTGGGGGAACTGTCTTCAAAAAGAGCATCCCCTGTGTGTGTGTGTGTGTGTGTGTGTGTGTGGTGTGTCGGTACGAGTGTGTCGACATGTTTGACGAGGAAGGCTATGTGGAAATAGAGCGGGAGCTGTTGAAATCGGTGTTTCCCTGCCGACGGCGCCGACACCTGATTGGATGGATATGTGGAAGGTTTTAAATGAAAATGTTAATTCCTTGCATAAAAGGCTGGATAAAGCAGAAGCCTTGGGACAGTCGGGGTCACAGCCCATGCCTGATCCTGTGTCGCAGAGACCGTCAGGGTCTTAAAAGCGCCCACTATCCCAAATTGTTGACACAGATACCGACACGGACTCAGAGTCCAGTGTCGAGTGCGATGATGCAAAATTACAGCCTAAAATGGCTAAAGCCATCCGTTACATGATTATAGCAATGAAGGATGTGTTGCACATCACAGAGGAAACCCAGTCCCTGACAAGAGGGTTCATATGTATGGGGAAAAAAAGGCAGGTGGTGACCTTTCCCCCTTCACATGAGCTAAATGAGTTATGTGAAAAGGCTTGGGAAATTTTCGGATAAGAGACTGCAGATTTCCAAGCGGTTGCTTAGGGCGTATCCTTTCCCGCCAACGGACAGGTTACGCTGGGAATCCTCTCCCGGGGTGGATAAAGCTCTGACACGCTTATCCAAGTGAGTAGCCCTGCCGTCACAGGATACGGCCACCCTAAAAGATGCTGCAGATAGATAACAAGAGGGTACCCTGAAGTCCATTTATACACATTCAGGTACCTTACTAAGTCCGGCAATTGCGTCGGCCTGGGTGTGTAGTGCATGGACGGATACCTTATCTGAGGATTTCGATACCTTGGACAAAGATACTATATTATTGACCCTGGGGCACATAAAAGACGCTGTCCTATATATGAGAGATGCTCAAAGAGACATTAGCATTCTAGGCTCTAGAATAAATGCAATGTCTATTTCTGCCAGAAGGGTCCTGTGGACTCGGCAGTGGACAGGTGATGCCGACTTGAAACGGCACATGGAGGTTTTACCTTATAAGGGTGAGGAGTTGTTTGGGGAGGGTCTATCGGATCTGGTCTCCAGAGCCACGGCTGGAAAGTCATCTTTTTTGCCATATGTTCACTCACAACCTAAGAAAGCACCGTATTACCAAATGCAGTCCTTTCGTTCACAAAGAGGCAAGAAAATACGAGGTGCGTCCTTTCTTGCCAGAGGCAAGGGTAGAGGAAAGAAGCTGCACAACACAGTTAGTTCCCAGGAACAGAAGTCCTCCCCGGCTTCAACTAAATCCACTGCATGACGCTGGGGCTCCACAGGTGGAGCCAGGCCCGGTGGGGGCGCGTCTCCGAAATTACAGCCACAAATGGGTTAACTCCCAGGTGGATACCTGGGCAATAGAGATTGTGTCTCAGGGATACAAGCTGGAATTCGAGGAGATGCCCCCTCACTGTTACCTCAAGTCGGCCCTGCCAGCTTCCCCCTTAGAGAGGGAAATAGTATTAGCTGCAATTCAAAAATTGTATCTTCAGCAGGTGGTGGTCAATGTTCCCATCCCTCAGCAGGGCAAGGGGTATTATTCGACCATGTTTGTGGTACCGAAACCGGACGGTTCGGTCAGACCAATATTAAATTTAAAATCCCTGAACATATACCTGAAAAGGTTCAAGTTCAAGATGGAATCGCTCAGAGCGGTCATCGCAAGCCTGGAAAGGAGGGATTTTATGGTGTCTCTGGACATAAAGGATGCTTATCTGCATGTCCCTATTTATCCACCTCATCAGGCGTACCTAAGATTTCTGGTACAAGATTGTCATTACCAATTTCAGACGTTGCCGTTTGGTCTCTCCATGGCACCGAGAATATTTACCAAGGTAATGGCGGAGATGATGGTAAACCTGCGAAAGCAAGGAGTCACAATTATCCCGTACTTGGACGATCTCCTCATAAAGGCGAGGTCCAGGGAGCAGTTGCTGATCAGCGTAGCGCGATCTCGGGAGGTATTACACTAACACGGCTGGGTTCTGAATATCCCAAAGTCGCAGTTGATCCCTACGACTCGTCTGCCCTTCCTGGGCATGATTCTGGACACCGACCAGAAGAAGGTTTATCTCCCGATGGAGAAGGCTCAGGAGCTCATGACATTGGTCAGAGGCCTGTTGAAACAAAAATAGGTGTCGGTGCATCACTGCACGCGAATCCTGGGAAAGATGGTGGCATCATACGAGGCCATTCCCTTCGGCAGGTTCCATGCGAGGACCTTTCAATGGGATCTGTTGGACAAGTGGTCCGGATCGCATCTACAGATGCATCGGCTGTTCACCCTATCCCCCAGGGCAAGGGTGTCGCTCCTGTGGTGGCTGCAGAGTACTCACCTTCTAGAGGGCCGCAGATTCGGCATTCAGGACTGGGTCCTGGTGACCACGGATGCAAGCCTCTGAGGGTGGGGGGCAGTCACACAGGGAAGAAATTTCCAAGGTCTGTGGTCAAGTCGGGAGACTTGCCTCCACATCAATATCCTGGAACTAAAGGCCATATACAACGCCCTGTGTCAAGCGGAAAACCTGTTTCACGAAAAGTCGGTGCTGATTCAGTCAGACATCACCGCAGTGGCTCATGTAAACCGCCAAGGCGGCACAAGGAGCAGGGTGGCGATGGCGGAAGCCGCCAGAATTCTTCGCTGGGCGGAGAATCATGTGAGAACCCTGTCGGCAGTGTTCATCCTGGGAGTGGATAACTGGAAATCAGACTTCCTCAGCAGGCACGACCTCCACCCGGGAGAGTGGGGACTTCATCAAGAAGTCTTCACACAGATTGTGAGTCGGTGGGAATTGCCACAAGAAGACATGATGGCGTCCTGCCTCAACAAAAAACTACAGAAGTATTGCGCCAGGTCAGGAGACCCTCAGGCGATAGCTGTGGATGCACTGGTGACACCGTGGGTGTTCCAGTCGGTTTATGTCTTTCCTCCTTTTCCTCTCATACCCAAGGTGCTGAGAATTATAAGAAAAAGAGGAGTGAGAACAAACTCATTGTTCCGGATTGGCCAAGAAGAACTTGGTATCCAGATCTGCAAGAGATGCTCACAGAGGAACCATGTCCTCTGCCTCTAAGGCAAGACCTGTTGCAACAGGGGCCCTGTCTGTTCCAAGACTTACCGTGGCTGCGTTTGACGGCATGGCGGTTGAACGCCGGATCCTAGCGAAAAAAGGCATTCCGGATGAGGTCATTCCTATGCTGATAAAGGCTAGGAAGGACGTAACGGCAAAACATTATCACCGTATATGGCGCAAATATGTTGCGTGGTGTGAGACTAGGAAGGCCCCCACGGAGGAATTCCAGCTGGGCCGGTTCCTTCACTTCCTACAGTCGGGAGTGTCGTTGGGCCTGAAATTGGGTTCCATTAAGGTCCAGATTTCAGCCCTGTCTATTTTCTTTCAAAAAGAACTGGCTTCGCTGCCTGAAGTTCAGACATTTGTAAAGGGAGTGCTACATATTCAGCCACCTTTTGTGCCCCCAGTGGCACCTTGGGATCTTAACGTGGAGTTAAAATTTCTGACGTGGAAGGTGGTCATGCTGTTAGCCTTGGCCTCGACGAGGCGTGTGTCTGAATTAGCGGCTTTGTCACATAAAAGCCCCTATCTGGTTTTTCATATGGATAGAGCGGAATTGAGGACTCGTCCACAATTTCTGCCAAAGGTGGTGTCATCTTTTCATATGAACCAGCCTATTATGGTGCCTGTGGCCACTCGTGACTTGGAGGACTCCGAGTTACTAGACGTGGTCAGGGCTTTGAAGATTTATGTAGCCAGAACGGCTAGGGTCAATAAAACTGAGTCGCTTTTTATCCTGTATGCATCCAACAAGCTGGGTGCTCCTGCTTCGAAGCAGAGGATTGCTCGCTGGATCTGTAACACGATTCAGCAGGCTCATTCTGCGGCTGGATTGCCGCAGCCTAAATCAGTAAAGGCCCATTCCACAAGGAAGGTGGGCTCTTCTTGGGCGGCTGCCCGAGGGGTCACGGCATTACAGCTTTGCCGAGCAGCTACTTGGTCAGGGTCAAACACTTTTGCGAAGTTCTACAAGTTTGATACCCTGGCTGAGGAGGACCTTGAGTTTGATCATTCGGTGCTGCAGAGTCATCCGCACTCTCCCGCCCGTTTGGGAGCTTTGGTATAATCCCCATGGTCCTTACGGAGTCCCCAGCATCCACTAGGACGTTACAGAAAATAAGATTTTACTTACCGTTAAATCTATTTCTCGTAGTCTGTAGTGGATGCTGGGCGCCCATCCCAAATGCGGACTTCTTCTGCAATACTTGTATATAGTTATTGCTTACATAAGGGTTATGTTGTAGTTGCATCAGGGTTGTTCTGATGCTCTATTGTTGTTCATACTGTTAACTGCGTAAATTTATCACAAGTGATACGGTTTGATTGGTGTGGCTGGATGAGTCTTGCCCTGGATTCCAAAATCCTTCCTTGTACTGTCAGCTCTTCCGGGCACAGTTTCCTTAACTGAGGTCTGGAGGAGGGACATAGAGGGAGGAGCCAGTGTACACCAGTATCCAAATTCTTTCTTAGAGTGCACGTCTATTCCCCATGGTCCTTACGGAGTCCCCAGCATCCACTACGGACTACGAGAAATAGATTTACCTGTAAGTAAAATCTTATTTTTTTATTACTTTATTCACCTTTATACATTTACCTTTGTGTTTATATATCACTGATTTAGCTTACATACTTTACTGTACTTAATAAAGGTTATATAGTATTTATTAGTGCGCAAACAGGACAGCGCTTTCTCTTCTTTGCTGTTTTATTATTGCAAAGCCCAAGTCACCTCTAGTAATCCCACATGAGCGTCCATGTCACCTCTAGTAATCCCACATGAGTGTCCATGTCACCTCTAGTAATCCCACATGAACGTCCATGTCACCTCCTATTAATCCCACATGAGCGTGCGTATCACCTCTAGTCATCCCACACAAGCGTCCGTGTCACCTCTAGTAATCCCACATGACTGTCCATGTCACCTCTAGTAATCCCACATGACTGTCCATGTCACCTCTAGTAATCCCACATGAGTGTCCATGTCACCTCTAGTAATCCCACATGAACGTCCATGTCACCTCTATTAATCCCACATGAGCGTGCGTATCACCTCTAGTCATCCCACACAAGCGTCCGTGTCACCTCTAGTAATCCCACATGACTGTCCATGTCACCTCTATTAATCCCACATGAGCGTCCATGTCACCTCTAGTAATCCCACATGAGCGTCCATGTCACCTCTAGTATTCCCACATGAGCGTCCATGTCACCTCTAGTAATCCCACATGAGCGTCCATGTCACCTCTAGTAATCCCACATGAGCATCCATGTCACCTCTAGTAATCCCACATGACTGTCCATGTCCTCTCTAGTAATCCCACATGACTGTCCATGTCACCTCTATTAATCCCACATGAGTGTCCATGTCACCTCTAGTAATCCCACATGAACGTCCATGTCACCTCCTATTAATCCCACATGAGCGTGCGTATCACCTCTAGTCATCCCACACAAGCGTCCGTGTCACCTCTAGTAATCCCACATGACTGTCCATGTCACCTCTAGTATTCCCACATGAGCGTCCATGTCACCTCTAGTAATCCCACATGAGCGTCCATGTCACCTCTAGTAATCCCACATGAGCATCCATGTCACCTCTAGTAATCCCACATGACTGTCCATGTCCTCTCTAGTAATCCCACATGACTGTCCATGTCACCTCTAGTAATCCCACATGAGCGTCCATGTCACCTCTAGTAATCCCACATGAGCGTCCATGTCACCTCTAGTAATCCCACATGAGCGTCCGTGTCACCTCTAGTAATCCCACATGAGCGTCCGTGTCACCTCTAGTAATCCCAGATGAGCGTCCATGTCACCTCTAGTATTCCCACATGAGCGTCCATGTCACCTCTAGTAATCCCACATGAGCGTCCATGTCACCTCTAGTCATCCCACACAAGCGTCCATGTCACCTCTAGTCATCCCACACAAGCGTCCGTGTCACCTCAAATAATCCCACACAAGCGCCCGTGTCACCTCAAGTAATCCCACACAAGCGCCTGTGTCACCTCTAGTAATCCCACATGATCAAGCTCCAGTCTAAGCATCCCAAGTTTTTTGTTTTTTAATGATTACAGGTAAAAAAAATGTCAGTTATAGAATTATATATTGTTACTTGTAACACCCTGGGTCTTGTCTTCTCATTTTATATTTCCATAATGTATTTTACTTCCAGCAGATGGACACACAAGCAGGAATATCTCAGAAGGACATCTAATGTTATCCCCGGATTGTGATATAAAAGATAATGACAGTAGACAGGATTCTCCAGGAAATAACACCATTACCCCAATTATACATCCAGCTCTATCAGCTGATCCCTCTGATCCTGGGAAATGTTCTCCTGATCACTCTGATATTGGTGCAGTTACAGCTCCTACAGTAGATACAGAGTTTCCCTGTTCTATAGATGCCAAATGTTTTACACAGAATACAAAGCGTATTACCCATCAGCCAGCTAAGGCAGGTGAGAGGCCATTTCCATGTTCTGAGTGTGGGAAATGTTTTACACAAAAATCAGCTCTTGTTACACATCAGAGAAGTCACACAGGTGAGAAGCCATTTTCCTGTTCTGAGTGTAGGAAATGTTTTCCACGGAAATCAGATCTTGTTACACATCAGAGAAGTCACACAGGTGAGAAGCCATATTCCTGTTCTGAGTGTGGGAAGTGTTTTGCACAGACATCAGCTTTTATTACACATCAGAGAAGTCACACAGGTGAGAAGCCATATACTTGTGCTGAGTGTAGGAAATGTTTTCCACGGAAATCAGATCTTGTTACACATCAGAGAAGTCACACAGGTGAGAAGCCGTATTCCTGTTTTGAGTGTAGGAAATGTTTTGCATATAAATCAAGTCTTGTTACACATCAGAGAAGTCACACAGGTGAGAAGCCATTTTCCTGTTCTGAGTGCGGGAAATGTTTTACATATAAATCACATCTTATTTCACATCAGAGAAGTCACACAGGTGAGAAGCCACATTCCTGTTCTGAGTGCGGGAAATGTTTTAAACAGAAATCAGCTCTTGTTACACATCAGAGAAGTCACACAGGTAAGAAGCCGTATTCCTGTTCTGAGTGTGGGAAATGTTTTGCATTGAAATCAATTCTTGTTATACATCAGAGAAGTCACAGAGGTGAGAAGCCATATTCCTGTTCTCAGTGTGGGAAATGTTTTGCATCGAAATCATATCTTGTTACACATCAGAAAAGTCACACAGGTGAGAAGCCATATTCCTGTTCTCAGTGTGGGAAATGTTTTTCATATAAACCAAATCTTGTTACTCATCAGAGGAGTCACACAGGTGAGAAGCCATTATCCTGTTCTGAGTGTGGGAAATGCTTTACATATAAATCATATCTTGTTATACATCAGAGAAGTCACACAGGTGAGAAGCCATATTCCTGTTCTGAGTGTGGGAAATGTTTTGCATTGAAATCAATTCTTGTTACACATCAGAGAAGTCACAGAGGTGAGAAGCCATATTCCTGTTCTCAGTGTGGGAAATGTTTTGCATCGAAATCATATCTTGTTACACATCAGAAAAGTCACACAGGTGAGAAGCCATATTCCTGTTTTGAGTGTGGGAAATGTTTTGCATATAAATCATATCTTGTTACACATCAGAGAAGTCACACAGGTGAGAAGCCAAATTCCTGTTCTGAGTGTGGGAAATGCTTTACATATAAATCACATCTTGTTACACATCAGAGAAGTCACACAGGTGAGAAGCCATATTCCTGTTCTGAGTGTGGGAAATGTTTTGCATTGAAATCAATTCTTGTTACACATCAGCGAAGTCACAGAGGTGAGAAGCCATATTCCTGTTCTCAGTGTGGGAAATGTTTTGCATCGAAATCATATCTTGTTACACATCAGAAAAGTCACACAGGTGAGAAGCCACATTCCTGTTCTGAGTGTGGGAAATGCTTTACATATAAATCACATCTTGTTACACATCAGAGAAGTCACACAGGTGAGAAGCCATATTCCTGCTCTGAGTGTAGGAAATGTTTTTCACGGAAATCAGATCTTGTTACACATCAGAGAAGTCACACAGGTGAGAAGCCGTATTCCTGTTTTGAGTGTGGGAAATGTTTTACACAGAAATCAGCTCTTGTTAGACATCAGAGAAGACACAGGTGAGAAGCCGTACTTCTGTTCTGAGTGTGGGAAATGTTTTGCATGGAAATCAGATCTTGTTAAACATCAGCAATTTCACAAGTAAGAATCCATTTTCATGCTGAGAGATAAATAAATCTGCTCTTGTTGAACATATTAGACATTACCCAAGTACGGAACCATTTAAATCTTCTGGAGTATAATTATCACTGTCGTGCAATGTTCCTCAAGGGTCAATCCTATCTCCTATGCTTTATAAAATATACGTGCTACCACTGGGTGATGTAATCAGACGTCATGGCCTGGTCTACCACTGCTATGCTGATGACCTGCTTTTTGCTCCACGTACTGAGAACCTAATACCAATCCTAAATGGTACTAAAAGCAGCTTCTGCCTCCTTACTGCCCTGCTTGCTGGCTTCTACAGATGAAGGACTGTTACCAGCAGTACCAAGAATCTCCTGTAATTCATTTAAGGGTTGAACTTTTAGTTTTGCAGCCCTGACCATGGAACTCAGTGCCTTGCACAGTCCAAGAGGCCTCCACTTTAGAGACCTTTACAAGCAGACTGATGACTGTTACTCACGCTTTTCATTAATGTACCTCTATTTACTTCCTAAATAATACATCCCAAATGCTTAGGTCTTTTTTCTGCTGTTTATTTTGTATCTTGTGCTTTGTGTAATTGTGAATGTCTAATACCAGTTTCCACAATCTGTATTGCTGCACGACAATATGGCGGCCATTGGAACGTGTTTTCACTTCTAGTTTGCCTAACTTCTTGCAGACACTCATCTTGATCAGGAGTGCAGAGTGTTTTCAGATACAAGATCCTATCCATATATACCCTGTACATTATCATGTGCATTAGAGTCACCCGGGTTACATTTGCAGTGGTTTGTTGTATGTTACATCTATATGGTGCGGATACTCCTCTGTATGATTTCATAATAAAAGCTTTTGTTTGCATCTAATTATTGCATCATTGCTTTTATTTCTCTTACGTCCTAGAGGATGCTGGGGACTCCGTAAGGACCATGGGGTATAGACGTGCTCCGCAGGAGATATGGGCACTCTAAAGATCTTTTAGTATGGGTGTGCACTGGCTCCTCCCTCTATGCCCCTCCTCCAGACCTCAGTTAGATTCTGTGCCCAGAGGAGAATGGGTGCTCTACAGGGCAGCTCTACTGAGTTTCTCTGATAAAATAATTTGGTTAGGTTTTTTATTTTCATGGAGGACTGCTGGCAACAGGCTCCCTGCATCGTGGGACTGGGGAGAGAGAAGAAGACCTACTTAAATGATAGGCCCTGCTTCTTAGGCTACTGGACACCATTAGCTCCAGAGGGTCGGAACGCAGGTCTCACCCTTGCCGTTCGTCTCAGAGCCGCGCCGCTGTCCTCCTCGCAGTGCCGGAAGATAGAAGCCGGGTGAGTATAAGAAAAAAAGAAGACGTCTCTGGCGGCAGAAGACTTCTGATCTTCACTGAGGTAAGCATTGCTCCCACATGTTACACACACGGCCGGCACTGATTGGTGCAGGGCGCAGGAGGGGCGCCCTGGACAGCAATATATACTTTTTTTGGGGCATATTAGACACATATAGGCATATATTACCTGACTACTAGCGACCACTAGCATCCCTTGCCGCACCGACCCTCCGGGGGGACCCCCACCATTTTTGTTTCTACCTCTTCCATATTTGACAAAATACAAGTAATAAATATAGGCTATGGACATTACAACGAGACTTTAGGCACTACAGAGGTGGGACGCCACCGACCTGAGTGCCTCCATTACGTTAGAGCGACAAATTTTTAATATATCCGATACATACGGATATTTCCTTATATATACAATATATATATATATATATATATATAGAGCAAATTCAGGCGGCACTCCTCGGATTTTCAGAGTCAAATGAAACAGCTACACCAGCTTGGTTTTCAACGTTTCAGGTGCTGTTTAATCACCTGACGAAAGGTGTGATTAAACAGCACCTGAAACGTTGAAAACCAAGCTGGTGTAGCTGTTTCATTTGACTCTGAAAATCCGAGGAGTGCCGCCTGAATTTGCTCTATTGTACCTGCTCTGTTTGGAACGTGGGAAGGCACCCAGGTATTTAAAAATATTATTTGGAGTGCCGGTCATAAAGGAACTTCTATATATATATATATATATATATATATATATATATATATATATATATATCTTTTTTCCCCTTTTTTTCCACTCCCCTCTCCCTCCAACATCCAGTTCCTTACACCCCCCCCCCTCTTTTTGTTTTAAATAAAACACTTTCGTTAGCTAAAACAATTAGTCTGAGTGTTATTACAACAACATCATCCCTCTTACACAAAAAGAACTTGTCCACTTGGCGCACCTAACTCTGTATTGTATTATATCTATATCGAAGCTTGAGGCACTTCTGAAAATTGGTAGCAACCTTAGGACAATCCAAATACTCTAGTACATGAGCACTGGATAACCTTCTTTCTAAACAATAGTTTAAAGAAGCCTGGACCTCTAGGCTTGGCAGACAATATGTGTGTCTAGGCAGTCCTTTCGTCGGGCATATAGAAAGAATAATGCCAGACAATGACTACTACTGCCCTCTTACAGTAGGAGCAAGGCTTCAGAAATTTGCAGAAAGGTGGAAGACATTTGGGTTTTAAATAATGTATCAAACGGTTACCATATACAGTTTTTTTGAAGATCCCAAGAGGAAATGGATTTGTAGAATCAAAAATGCCAAGCCTACCTTTACAGGTGACAGTGTTGAAACAAAGTTTAGGACACCTGTCAGATTTCCAGGCTGTGGAACCAGTGCCAGTTTTTCAAAAAAAGAGAACAAAAAGCTTTTATTACTTTTAAAGAAAAGATACAGAAGGTTTCAGGACAATTCTGGACCTCAAGGAATGAATTAATTCATGAAAGAAAACCGTTCTGCTTTGAAACATTAAAATTGATCCCTGCAGGTTTCAGAAGAAAAGATTTCCTAGCCTCAATCAATTTAAGAGATGCTTAATTTCACGTGCCAGTCAATCAGCAAAGCCGAAAGTTTCTCAGATTCTGTGTTCAGGGCATACACTTCCAATGTACCTGCCTGCCATTTGTCCTATCAACATCACCCTAAATATATTCACAAAGGTTCTTATAAACGTTGATGGCTTATGTGAGGACACCCGACATGGATATTAGGCCATATCTGGATGACATTCTGATCTCAGGGAGATTAGATGAGTTGGTACAGAAGAATTTGCATCAAGTAATATAATTCTAAGTTTTCACGGATGGATCATAAACTTAAAAAAAATAAAAGTGCACTTTGTGCCAGTTCAAAGAACCCAGTTTCCTAGAATGTTCCTTATTCTGGATTGCAAGTCCTGAATCTTTTCTTGTGGAAGAAACACTCTGTGACACTGGGTGTCAAACAGAAGCCCCCAAAACATCATCCTATTGGATGGCCTTAAATTTGACTTTGGAAAATGTATAATCCATCTGAAATCCCAGTAATCTGAAGATAACAGAATAATTACTGCGCCCCCCCCTAACAAAAACCAAATTGCCTCTGAAATGGCCGATCTTCTGTAATGACTTATTGGAAGGAGAGTGTAAAAGATTCTTTATGAAACGAGAGCCTCTAGGTCTAACCTGTAACTCCTGGTTACCAGAGCCTTTAAACATTGATCTGGGCTGGATTGCATCCAGGTATCCCTAAACCTGAGTAAAGGATCTCCCACCAGAGACCAGGTCCCTGTTCCTATATAGTCAAGTGGATTGTAAAGTGACTTTTTCAGCAGGACAATGGCTGTTGGGAGCCCCTCACCCTCTGAAGGCACTTCTATGGAAACTTCTGGCCATACGCTGAAAGGCCTGGAATCTTCCTCTGCCTTGGGGACAACAGGAACTGAACCTGGGACTTTTTTGTTTTGATACCAGTAAATCCACAATCTTCCCACCTGTAATCTGGGAAATAGTCTATACCAATTCAGGTCCAAATAGATTTACAGATTGAATACAGACTGAACTGCTGGAATAACTATATTCCTCACCAACCTAGCAATCGGTGCATCCACCATACGTGGATTTTTCCAAAGGCTAGTATCTTCTTCCGAAAAAGGGCTAAAGATATTTGATCATTTTTGGAATATTCCATTTTGAATCTGGTGTTAACTGTGCTTCACCTAGAATTTCACCAAAGTGAGGGAAACCTGGAAACACAGATACCTGCTTCTTCTTCCGTTTGAAGAAAGAATTTGAACTGGCCACTGGCACACTGAATTCCTTTAAATTCAAGGTCTCCCGGACCAAATCTACCAAAAGAGACACCCCTGAATTGAGGTGAGAATCATCCTCCTAATTTGAGGAATCCTCCCATTCCCAATCCAGTTCCCCTTCTTCCTGAGGAGTTGCCAAAACTTCCTCTTCATGGAACTCAAAAGGTGATCTAACTTTAAAATATATATTTTAAAAGGTATATTAAGGTATATAAAAAATATTTTTACTTTTTGTGTATTAACCACAGTTTTTGAGTTGGCCGCTCTGTCATCTCTAATCCAGAATTTATTTATTAATAAACAAAGACACCTGACATCTTCACTGAACACTAATAATATCATAATATCAATTTAAAACTACTAAAATGGCTGTCGCCGGACTTCCTATTAAGAAAGAACTACCAAAATGGTGTCTATTGATACCTTGTACTACAAATATGGCAGCGGCGGAACTTCCTGTTACACTGGAAAACTACCAAAATGGCTGCCGCAGGACTTGCCGAACAGCTATACACAGGGAATCCTACCCACTATACCACAGTTTGTCACTTTAAACAGTGGGAGAGTCTGCCCTGAAGTTTTCCCACACACAGATATCCTTATTTAAGAAATGTAAGTACAATGACATCACTTCCTATGTCTGAAACCGGAAGTGCATCACAACAGGAAATAGTAATCACTATGAATCTCCTCTGGGCAATAAAAGGAGCCCTTTGCCCACAGGTGAGTATCAAGCCCTGAAGAAGAGACCTGCTGTGACTCGAAATGCTTCACCTGTGGTTACTACAAAGAAGAATACCACCGACTCTCCTGGGAAACCTTTCGGTTCAAGCTTTGGAGCCATGTACAGGGAAAACCTGGTTACTTTGCACATTTACACCTGAAGCTCCAATACATCATCCTTTTCTCCAGCCTATGTCATAGACCTTATGCTAATGAAAGAGTTCCATTTCTGTTCTTGACTATATTATTGTCTACAATACTGTATATCCATGTTTGGTCTGAATTTTTTTAAATTACATCTGCATTTTACAATTGTATATTCTTTCCTGCTTTTATCGGTTCAGTGGATAAGCACCAAATACGTGACACTATCTCCACAATCACTGTCTGTTTCTGTGGTTCCACTAGGGGAACCTAAGTGTTACTGAAGGCTTAGCTCATAGACACAGAAGCTCCAATTCAGTTCCTCAAGCTTTGTATTGCATTTAAACCTCTTATACTATCTAACTCCCACTCTGTTAGTGCTTGCCACCTGTTTCGCTAGAGTCTAAGCACCCCAAACCTCGAAAGAACAAAAATAAATAAAACCTAACTAAAATCTAGGAACTAGCTAGTGCCTTCTCCAAGGCCGAGGTTCTGGTGGATGAGGAGGGGTTATATAGCAGGTGGGAGCCTGTTACAATCTAGTTACTGCACACAGCCCACTATGCATAACCAAGAGGTAATGGCATCCCCCCAGATGGATGATAAAGGAAAGAAACAAACCTCTTTTGGGGGAACTCTTATTTTACTATAGATTATAAAATGTAACTTTTACTTAGTATTTATTAAAACTATCATTCATACATTTTTTTAAATCTCCCTTCCTGGGGAGTAAAACAAATCTAAAACCAAATTACAGATTAGATATCCAGGGTTAGAATAGGAACCTGGTACACATCAGTAACCGCTATGTAAGCAGCAGGTCTTGTGACACGCAAGTGGGTGACATGAATATCCCAATAAGCCCCTGTGTACAGACTATCACCATATTATAGTGACTGTGGCTGAGATACATACTACATTATATACCTTTCCTATATACTGTGTAGAAATAATAGTTTGGGGAATTCGCTTTATTTGGAAGTGAGAGAGAAGCCGGTTTCAGTGTTTTCTTTACTCCTGGGAGAGGATTGCGCACCTCTTATATCTGTATGTGCACCAACATGAACGTGCACCAACACGAATGTGACGTGGCCAGGGCTCCACAGGGGCCTGTGCTGAGTAATGTGATATATGACGCATATCTGTGTGTGACCGAGCCTCTGAATCTGTACACGAAGTGCTACAATGTAGCAGCATCAACTTTTTTCCTGGCTGAGTTCCGTTGTGCATCGTATATATGGGGAATTCAACTAGCCTGATTCGCCACCTTCCCCCATCCTGCTGAATTCACCTAAAAGTGCCCAATACCTGTGGGGCAGCGAGCACTTGTGAGTGAGATCCATGTCGCTGCAGGATTGGGCAGATTCACCGAGCCAATCTGTCCTGCATCTCAGTGGATTCTATACAAAGAAGATGATAGCTGCGCTTACAATCAGCTGGGTTATACAAAAGAGGAATTGAATATATATAAAAAAGGAGTTTTAATAAACAGACATTGTGCACAATTAAAATTCACATTAAAAAACTCTTTGTCACCATTCTTTCATTATACATTGGCTAGTGCTAGTTCCTATAACTGAACTTTAAGGCAGACAGTGGACAGTAATTGCATTCACTAGAACTGACAGCACAGTCCACAATATGGTGATGTCCGATCATGTAGAAGTGGCAAGAGGTGGCTTCCGACGCGTTTCACTGCAGCTTTTTTACAGGTAACATGCCATGTGCTTCCCAGTATATTTATACCCTTAATAGGTTTCAATTAATCAACAACTGTCATCAATTCCTATAATTAATGTTCTAAATAGATAAAATGTACATAGAAAGACAAACAGAAACTCTTATACACAATCACTATGTAGAATAATGTTTTATTTAATGAATAAGCCTCGACAACCATGGAAAAATATTCATTATGGTAAAAACTTACCGTTGATAATTGTATTTTTCCTAAGTCCACAGGATCCACAGGATAACATTGGGATATGATGACATGACAGCGGATTTGCACCAAACGGTTAAAGCTTTCAGCCTCCCAGCATGCAACGGGCCTGTCCATATCTCCCCGCCTCCTGGCTCAGGCAAATCAGTTGTTTTTCCAAAGCTCAAGGCAGGAGCATCATAGATAACCCTAATCAGGCTATAAGAACACACATAAACACCCTTCTGTACATTAAGGAAAAGGTTACTGAGTAAAAGCATCCTAAAATCAGGTGCGTCAGGGTGGGATCCCTGTGGACTTAGGAGAAATACCATTGTCAACTGTAAGTTCTTACCATAATGAATATATCTCCGCCAGGGTCCACAGGTTATCCACCGGATAACATTGGGATGTCCCAAAGCAATTTAGTGGTGGGAAATCCATCGCCCGAATTCAGCATGCCCAAGTGAACACTGACACACCAGTCACACAGCCGCCTATGCTGCGACTGGGTCCCTTTAGATACACAGCCTCTCAGATGGAAGTGGGAAATCAGTCCATGCCGGGAGATTCAGAGGAAACTGGTCATGAACCAGGGGGAGGGGCAAACATCTGACTCTCCACTGCTGACATCAACCGCAGGGATCACAGCCTCATACAACCCTTGGGGCCTATGATCTCTAGGGTCTAGCGCTGGTGCACCCTAGGTGGTGGCTGTGTCAGCGACTAATAGTCTTCTCCCAAAACAGTGCATCTGTGTCCGTGCTCCAGCAACAACCTGGTAATGTCTGCTGGACTTGCTAGTACATCCTACACAGACGCCCACCAAAACAGCACTGTACACGTGGGTTGTCGTGACCCAGCAGAGAATTGTTGGAGTGACTTTCTAAGGTACGTAGAAAGATCACTCAAAAAATTATAAAGACTATTAAAAAAAAGCTTATGGCTGCTAAAAAATCAGCAGCCCATTGACCATGGTCTGGCTCCTGCCAAACCAAACAAAAAAACGATTTGTCTGAGCAAGGAGGCAGGGATATATGGATGGGCCCATTGCATGCTGGGAGGCCGAAAGCTATGACCATTTGGTGCAAATCCGCTGTCATGTCATCATATACAAATGTTATCCTGTGGACCCTGTCAGAGAAATGAAGAATTTTTAAGTTCCCGGCATTACTTCCGGCTGTTGGAACACAAGTGCGGTCACGTGACTTCCAGTCCGTGACCTGCACCATATGCTTCTACCATTAATGTTCAGCCCCTTCCGGGTAGTGCATTGCAGACTCGATCATGTGACTACCAGTCCATTACCCGTATCGTATTTCATATTTATTTATACCACCAAGTCAGAGAATTTGCTTCTAATTGTAAAATACTGTTATATAGGTTGGACCTAATTGGCCACAAATGGTATGAGTTTTTGCATTCCCCAGAAATGTTGCTGAATAATGAAATGCAGGCACGGTCATGTGACTTTCAGTCCGTGAACCGCGCCATGCGTGTCTTTATTGAAGAATGGATCCTTTGAAGACAGTGGCGTAGGTGCGATCACATGACTTCTGGTCCATGAACCGCATCCTGAGTGCCACCACATCAATACATAATTAGAGAGTGAAATACAGAAACAGTATGTGCAGTGCATCTGGAAAGTATTCACAGCGCTTCACTTTTTCCACATTTTGTTATGTTACAGTCTTATTCCAAAATGGAATAAAGTAATTTTTTCCCTCCACCTGTGGTAAATTCAGTTGATTGGACATAATTTGTAAAAGGCACACACCTGTCTATATGAGGTCCCACACTTGACAGTGCATGTCTGAGCATGAAGTCAAAGCAATTGTCTGTAGACCTCCGAGACAGGATTGTCTCGATGCCCAAATCTGGGGAAGGGGACATAAAAATATCTGCTGCTTTGAAGGTCCTAATGTGCACAGTGGCTTCCATCATCCGTAAATGGAAGAAGTTCGGAACCACCAGGACTCTTCCTAGAGCTAGCCGGCTGTCTAAACTGAGGGATCGAGGGAAGAAGAGCCATAGTCAGGGAGGTGACCAAGAACCCAATGGTCACTCTTTCAGGGCTACAGCATTCCTCTGTGGATAGAAGAGAACCTTCCAGAAGGACAACTATCTCTGAAGCAATCTATCAATCAGTCAGGTATGGTAGAGTGGCCAGATGGAAGCCACTCTTTAGTAAAAAGCACATGGAAGCCCACCTGGAGTTTGCCAAAATGCACCTCAGACCATGAGAAACAAAAAAATTTGGTCTGACGAGACAAAGATTAAACACTTTGGTGTGAATGCCTGCCGTCATGTTTGGAGGAAACCCGGCAAAGCTTATCACTATAACAATACCATCCCTAAAGTGAAGCATGGTAGTGGCAGCATCATCATGTGGGGATGTTTTGCAGTGGCAGGAACTGGGAGACTAGTCAGGATAGAGGGAAAGATGAATGCAGCACTGTACAAAGAAATCCTGGATGAAACCTGCTCCAGAGTGCTCTTGACCGCAGACCGAGGCAACAGTTAATCTTTCAGCAGGACAACGACCCTAAGCCAAGATATCAAAGGAGTGGCATCAGGACAACTCTGTGAATGTCCTTGAGTGGCCCAGCCAGAGCCCAGACTTGAATCCGATTGAACATCTCTGGAGATATCTGAAAATTGCTGTGCACCAACGCTTCCCATCCAACCTGATGGAGCTTGAGAGTTGGTGCAAAGAGGACTGGGCAAACCTGCCCAAAGATAGGTGTGCCATGCTTGTGGCATCATATTCAAAAAGATTTGAGGCTGTAATTGCTGCCAAAGGTACATCAACAAAGTATTGAGCAAAGGCTGTGAATAATTATGTACATGGGTTTTCTTAGTTTTTTTTATTTGCAAAAATTTTAAAAACAGTTTTTTCACATTGTTATTATGGGATATTCTGTGCAGAAATTTTGAGGGAAAAATAAGATTTTAATACCTACAGGTAAATCCTTTTCTCTTAGTCCGTAGAGGATGCTGCGGATTGTGTAAGGACCATGGGGTATAGACAGGATCCGCAGGAGACATGGGCACACTATAAGACTTTGAATGGGTGTGAACTGGCCCAGGGAGACGGACATTTTGAGGAAAGAATTCAATGTTTAAACACGGTGAGTGTCATACCAGCTCACACCTCGAACATACTGCAGAACATGGGATTCAATAGAACACCAGCCAACGGCATGAACAATACACAGCCACATGCTGAGAGAATATGTAACACAACCAGTGTGTCAACACAACCAATAATAAGACACCGCATGCCATGGCATATACAACATCAGCAACAGCCTGACAGAAAAGAAACACCACAAGAGTGTAACCATAACCAATAACTGCAGAGACAGTATGCACTGGGACGGGCGCCCAGCATCCTCTACGGACTAAGAGAAAAGGATTTACCGGTAGCTATTAAAATCCTATTTTCTCCTACGTCCTAGAGGATGCTGGGGACTCCGTAAGGACCATGGGGTTTATACCAAAGCTCCAGACCGGGTGGGAGAGTGCGGACAACTCTGCAGCACCGATTGAGCAAACATGAGGTCCCCATCAGCCACTGTATCAAACTTGTAGAGCTTAGCAAAAGTGTTTGAACCCAACCAAGTAGCCACTCGGCAAAGTTGAACCGCCGAGACTTCCTCGGGCATCCACCCAAGAAGAGCCCATCTTCCTAGTAGAATGGGTCTCCACCGAGTAACAGCAATCCAGCCATAGAACGAGCACGCCGAATCGAATCACAGATCTAGCGTGTAACAGACTGCAGAGACGCAGGCGCCCCAATCACGCTGAGAGCATACCGGACAAATAGAGCCTCTGTTTCCCCAATCTGAGCCAAATTGGCGACATAAATATTCAAAGCCCTGGCTACATCGAGAGACCTTGAATCAGCCAATGCTTAAGTAACCACAGGCATTAAATAGGCTGATTTCTGCGAAACACAGAAACCACGTTTGGCAGAATTATTATCCGAGTTCTCAATTCCGCTCTATCCACATGGAAGATCAAACCGGGGCTCTTGTGAGACAAAGTCGCTACTTCTGACATCCGCCATGCGGACGCCAAAGCCAAAAGCATGACCACTCTCCAAGAGAGAAATTTTAACACAACCTTTCATAAAGGTTCCAATCAGTGTGACCCAAGAAAACGCACCACCACGTCAAGGTCCCACGGTGCCAATGGTGGCACAATGTGCAGTACTCCTTTCACGAAGGTCCGAACTTCTGGAAAGGTGGTCAATTCTTTACTTGAAAGAAAATTTATAAGGCCAAAACTGCACTGAAATGGAGCCTAACTTTAGGCCTGCATCCACACCTGCTTGCAAAGAATGGAGAAGAACGACCCAGCTGAAAGTATTCCGTAGTAATCTTTCTGGATTCACACCAAGACACATTTTCTCCAAACACGGTGGTTAGGCTTTGCCGTTACTTCTTTTCTACCCTGAAGAAGTGTGGAAATGACTTCACTGGGAATACCCTTTCGGGCTAGGATATGGGGTGCAACCGCCACGCCGTCAAACGCAGCCACGGTAAGTCTTGATACACGACCCGGATCTTAATTGTGCAATAGGGAGGGAACAGGAGAATTTGTAGATGTAGTTCCAGATAAATATAAACGTATACTACCTCTCCGGCAAAGGCTGGTGTAAACTTGGCCGGGCGTCCCCGGCTAGTGAGTCCTACGTTGCCCAATGTTCTGCACAGAGGAGAGGAGTATTGCGGCGCCCAGTGCCAAGCACCTACCAATAGAAAGAGATGTATAGACCTTTGATAAAGTCAAGTGATCGTGATGAAACGCGTCAGAACCCCGCCTTCCATACACCTGGTCCAGGTGAATTAATCCTGTGCAATCCACACAGCTTCTCTTCCATCCGGCTGACCGCGGCAAGAAACCACCTTTGACTCTCCGACAGCAGCTTGCTATCACCGCCGGCCAGCGATCACGAGAACAGGAGACGACCGCACATTTCCTCCTGGCGGCAGGTACTCAGCATTCGGTTACCCACCTTCCCGCTCCGCTGTGCAATCACATTGTGCATCTCAGCAGCTTGCTTCATCGCCGGCTGGAGTACAGGAGACGACTGTACATATTGCTTTGGCGGGGACATTGAGAAAATGGAGCTGAATCCTGTTGTGAGGGCTAAGCCCCGCCCCTTCTCGACGCGCTTCAGCCCTGCAATTTATATAGCTTTTTATGCTGGCCGGACTCAATGGAGGTATGTATTGCTGAAGAGCCGTTGGTGTGTGGGAGCAATGGCGGGCAGCACGACCGCTGCATGGTACCTCTGAGACTCGGAAGTCTTCTGCCGTCACTGAAGTCTTCTGTTCTTCTCATACTCACCCGGCTTCTTTTTTCTGGCTTCTGTGAGGGGGATGACGGCGCGGCTCCGGGAACTAGCAGCTAGGCGCACCAAGTGATCGAACCCTCTGGAGATAATGGTGTCCAGTAGCCTAAGAAGCACAGCCTTTAACTCACAGAAGTATGTCTGCTTCTCTCCCCTCAGTCCCACGATGCTGGGAGCCTGTAGCCAGCAGGTCTCTCTGAAAATAATAAACCTAACATAAAGTCTTTTAGAGCAACTCAGTAGAGCTCCCCTAGTGTGTGTATAGTCTCTCCTGGGCACCGAATCTAACTGAGGTCTGGAGGAGGGGCAAAGAGGGAGGAGCCAGTTCACACCCATTCAAAGTCTTATAGTGTGCCCATGTCTCCTGCGGATCCCGTCTATACCCCATGGTGCTTACGGAGTCCCCAGCATCCTCTAGGACGTATGAGAAAAATTTATTTATTCCATTCTGGAATAAGGCTGTAACATAACAAAATGTGGAAAAAGTGAAGCGCTGTGAATACTTTCCAGATGCACTGTATACTCGATTTTACATTGGTCACAATTATCTCGCATGATATGAATAATTTGGAGTACAATATATAGCATGCTTTAGGGATTGATTAGAGTGTATTTGTGGTCACATGGTTTTCATGCAAGGACTCTCTATTTTACATCGAACCATACATAAAGTGCATAGATATATCCAGCATGACCTATAGAGGGAGTTAACCTTTTCATAAACATATAGGTCAATCATACCAGATTCCTAACCTATAAAGAACCTAAAGCGTCCTATAAAGAGTCCCAAACCACAGGAAAGATCTCAGCATTAAATCAGCAATGGTGCTTTAGAGCTGAGTGGAAGTGAATAACCAGAAACATTATAAAGCAGACGTATCATCCATAACTTCTTTACTGAAAACGTTTTGTGCTAACGTCACCCAGAGGCTGGAAATGGGAAACCTAAATGACAGTATTGAGTTTCACTGACTCGTTCAAACCCTCCAGGAAGATGTCGTTCACTTTAAACATCCAAAAGATGCAAAGATTTCTATACCGGTCCCCCCCCCCCCACTTGGCACTTTTCATAGCAGCGTAAGGATAGATTCCATGCCAAACAATTTAAGACATTTGGGGATTCCATTGTGACAGTCATGCTAACTGCATATGTACTAACATGCGATTAACATGTGAGAAGGTGTGCGGGGGTCTCCGTCACCTCCCAGGCCAGCAAGTAGGCAGCCCCAGGCTCCTCCTCCCTGCAGCCAGGCCTTCTGGCTGTATTGCTAGGGGGGAGGGGTTTGTCTGCACATAGGTATTTCCTGGGGGGGGGGGGGGGGGGGGCGGCGTGAGCGTCATGGTGCTGTGGTAAGAAGCCCATAGGTTTCTATAGGGTACCACCATCAAAAGATGGCGATGCCCGCAGCGGCGAAAACCCGGTGGCCAGGGGTTAGTACATATGAAGATGCGGGGGTTTTACCGTATTTTCCCTTTAGCACATCCCGCTCTATGTGTTTGAACTCTTCTCAGTATATTTCTATGGTGCTCCAAGAACCTTTACAGCACCAGTTGTTCTACTGATATATTTATTATCACAACCACAAACAAGTAAGTAAATTACTTAAGATGTTTCACAATTAATGACATTTTTAATTTGATATATTAAATAAGGATCTTCTAGATGAATTCTCTGGGTTCAGTTTTGTATGAAATTACATGTTATACATCTGTTCCTGCCACACTTATAGCGCCCTTTAAGGGGGGTACTCACGGAGCGATATTCTAAGCAATCTGACTGTCAGGAATCGACTCACCGCTGTTATGTCGGTCCGCCGGAGCGGACTCCGTTCGGGGTCACTGCACGTTGCTGTCACCTGTCGCCCTGCTCGTGGATGCACCCTCAGGCCTGGAAGCGCCCCTGGAGTCAACGGGCGTGTGAGCCCGCTGCGTTCCTGCCGGGCCGCGGCATGGGCGCTGCCATGACAGTACTCCCCAGTGTAAGTGCGGCGGCCAATCCGGAGCTTGGCCGCACCCCCTTGTCTCACTCCAGCCAATGCCTGCCGGTCAGGGGGTATATCAGGAGCTGCTGGGTGAGTCAGAGGTTGTCCTGAACTTTGTGTCACTCCTGCGACTCGTGTGTTTGGACCTGTTATCCTGTTCCTCCGTGTTCCTGGATATTCTCCTGACCCTCCGTGTTCCTGGACGTTCTCCTGTTCCTCCGTGTTCCTGGATATTCTCCTGTACCTGTTACCCCGTGGAACTACAAGCACCAGCATCACAGCAATACCTTTCTGGCTTCACATCTTTTACACCTGCAGTGTGCTCCAGCCTCCAGCAGTAGAGACTTCCTATCCAGGTGCATTCTAACACCTCACCTGTGATTCAGCCTGCAAGCTGATTGTGCTTCTCCACCAGCACAGTGGACATTAACTCCTAGTCTCCTGCATTACTACCAGGTTTGCTACCATTATTCCACCTCTGCTGGCTCCACGTTATAATTATTCTGGTTCCATTTCTGCATTACAAACTCTGCCATAGACTTTCAGTTTCAAACCATATTATTACCATTACCATTGCCGTTACCATTGCCATTACCATTGCATTCGTTTGTTTTACTTTCTGCTGCATTATTATCTGGACTTTCTGTTATTAATTAATTACGTTGTGCACATGCGCAGAAATCCCATACTGCCTCCTCACTTCATTCCTCCTACCTCCACTGACCCACTAGCGCCCCCTCCGGGGACACAAACAAAACCGTCTCTGACAGTAAGTTCAGGACCGATGGACTCGGACGGTGGTCAGAGTGTGGGGTCAGGGGCCTTACAAAATCTGGTCTCCCGTTTGGATGGACAAGAGGCTGTGCAGCAGCAGATATTCCAGTTTCTGCAAGGGATGTCCTCCCGGATTGATACGTTACAACAATCTCTGCTAAGTGCGCCTGCACCTCCAGTTCCTGTTACCTCTGCACATGCCAGTGTTGGGGGTTCTTCTTCTTCTCCGGCTGCATCTGCTCCTGTATCCCGTTTGCACTTGCCTGTGCCTAGCAGGTATGATGGCAGTCCGAAGTTATGCCGTGGGTTCCTCAACCAGTGTGAAGTCCAGTTTGAACTTTTACCTCACAATTTTCCCACGCCAAGATCCAAGGTTGCTTATATCATTTCACTGCTCTCTGGATCAGCCCTGAGCTGGGTGTCTCCTCTGTGGGAACATGCCGACCCGTTGATGAACAACTATGCCGAGTTTGTTTCCATCTTCAGACGCATCTTCGATGAACCGGGTCGTGCAACATCAGCCTCCGCAGATCTTCTCCAGCTCCGTCAAGGGACTCGCAGTATGGGCCAATACGTCATCCAGTTCCAGACGCTAGCCGCAGAGATCCAGTGGAATAACCAAGCCTTGGTAGCAGCCTTCTGGCATGGACTCTCGGATCGGATAAAAGATGAATTGGCGACCCGTGATATTCCTGAGCAATTACCCGAGCTAATATCCCTATGTATCAAGTTGGACTCTCGCATCCGCGAACACAACAATGAGCGTGCTCGTGCTGAGTGTCGCAAACCAAGAATGGTACCTCCTGTACAGTTGCAGCCTCCACCTTCTGATGAGCCTATGCAAATTAATAGGTCCCGCTTAACTGCTGAGGAGCGGTCAAGGAGACTCCGTGAGAGACTGTGTCTTTACTGTGCGGCAGCAGGTCACCAAATAAGTTCTTGTCCAGTGCGTTCGGGAAACGCCAGATCCTGACTTGTAAGGGAGGAGTCAAGTTGGGATCTTTCAAGCAAGCTCCTTCAACCCAAGATCTCATTCTTCCTGTGACCTTAGAGACGGCGGCTGGACTCCAATCTGCAACTGCGTTGGTAGACTGTGGTGCAGCGGGGAATTTCATCACTCAAGCTGCGGTAGACAAGTTTCATCTGCCAGTCTATGAACTTCCATGTCCAGTCTACATTACGGCAGTAGATGGTAGTCGTATCTCTATGGGGTATATCACTCAACAAACCAGGCCAGTGATACTGGGGGTTGGGTTCCTGCATTCTGAGTTAATAAAGCTTTTAGTTATTCCTCAGGCTACTCAGGAGATTGTGTTAGGTATGCCCTGGCTCCAGTTACATAACCCGCAGATTGATTGGGCTACATTACAGCTAACTGCTTGGGGGTCACATTGCCGTCAGTCTTGTTTAGCCCAAGTTGTTCCTGTCAAGACTTCTGAAATCAAGACCCCGTCTACTCTTCCTACGGCCTACCAAGACTTCGCTGACGTCTTCAGCGAAAAGGCCGCTGATGTCCTACCGCCCCATAGAGAGTGGGATTGCCCCATCGACCTCATTCCTGGCAAAAAAACACCTAGGGGGCGCACCTACCCGTTATCTGTTCCTGAGACTGAATCGATGAGTGATTACATCAAAGAAAACCTTCAGAAAGGATTCATCCGTCCTTCATCATCACCTGCTGGGGCAGGCTTCTTTTTTGTTAAAAAGAAAGATGGAGGACTACGTCCATGTATTGACTACCGGGGACTTAATGACATTACCATTAAGAACAGCTATCCGTTGCCTCTTATTACCGAGTTATTTGATAGGGTCAAAGGAACCCGCATCTTCACCAAGTTAGATCTCCGCGGTGCCTATAATCTCATCAGAATCCGCAGCGGTGATGAATGGAAGACGGCTTTCAATACTCGGGATGGCCATTACGAGTACCTGGTAATGCCATTCGGGTTGAGCAATGCTCCAGCAGTGTTCCAGCACTTTGTTAATGAAATCTTCCGTGACGTTCTGTACAAATATCTCGTAGTTTACCTGGACGATATCCTCATCTTCTCTCAAGACCTCTCTTCTCATCGTCTCCAAGTCCGTGAAGTTCTCCGACGTCTTCGCGAGAACCGTCTCTACGGCAAGTTGTCTAAGTGCACCTTTGAAGTTGCCTCTATACCCTTCCTGGGGTATATAATTTTTGGATCGGATCTCCAGATGGACCCGGCAAAATTGGAAGCCATTGCCAATTGGTCCATTCCGAACACTCTCAAGTCCATTCAACGATTCCTGGGCTTTGCCAATTATTATAGGAAATTCATCCGAGGCTTTTCAACTCTCATTGCTCCTATTACCAGCTTAACTCGAAAAGGGGCAGATCATTCCAACTGGTCAGAAGATGCCATGGCTGCGTTTCAAAAAATCAAGATGGCTTTTATGACCGCACCAGTTTTGTTACAGCCTGATGTTGATAAGCCATTCGAGTTGGAGGTGGATGCTTCCACAGTTGGAGTGGGAGCTGTTCTCTCTCAGATAGGAGCTGACGGGAAGATCCATCCCTGTGGATTCTTTTCCCGCAAATTTCTTCCTGCAGAAGTTAATTATTTGATCGGAGATCAAGAGCTTCTGGCGATTAAACTGGCCCTTGAGGAATGGCGGTATCTCCTGGAAGGGGCGAAGTTTCCATTTAACATCTATACTGATCATAAAAACCTGCTCTATCTGAAGGCAGCTCAGTGCCTTAATCCTCGCCAGTCCCGATGGGCTATGTTCTTCTCCCGTTTTAATTTTAAGCTCCATTTCCGCCCAGGTTCTCAGAATACCAAGGCAGATGCCCTGTCTCGATCCATGGAATCTGAGGACGAGACGTCCGATTCAGTACCACGCTCCATCCTGGATCCTGTGGCATTTGCCTCATCACAAGTTTCTCCAGCTCCGCCTCCTGGTAAGATTTTTGTTGCTCCTGAACTCCGTTCTAAGTTGCTGTCTTGGGCCCATCAGTCTAAGTTTACTGGGCATCCTGGTGTCCTAAAGACTTTTAAATTTCTCTCCGGGACATACTGGTGGCCGAAAATGAAAGTTGACATCAAAGACTTTGTAGCGTCTTGTCCTAAATGTGTGCAGCACAAGACTCCTCGTCAGTCTCCAGCAGGTCAACTACAGCCATTATCCATTCCCAGCCGTCCTTGGTCACATCTGTCGATGGATTTCGTCTCTGACCTTCCCTCCTCCCAAGGATACAACACCATCTGGGTAGTGGTCGACAGATTCACCAAAATGGCTCATTTTGTTCCACTCCAAGGACTTCCTTCAGCTCCAAAACTGGCCCAAATCTTCCTGCGGGAGATTTTCCGTTTACATGGACTACCCACTGAAATAATATCTGACCGTGGAGTCCAGTTTGTGGCAAGGTTTTGGAGAGCTCTCTGTTCTGCCATGCAGGTCCATCTCAAGTTCTCGTCAGCATATCATCCTCAGATGAATGGGCAGACAGAGAGGGTAAACCAGGAGTTGGAAACTTTCCTGAGACTGTACGTATCATCTTCCCAAGATGACTGGGTGGATTTGCTCCCGTGGGCTGAATTCGCTCACAATTTCCGCTACCACACATCTACTGACACTACTCCATTCTTCGCTGTTTATGGGCAACATCCACGTGTTCCTGATTTTCTAGACCTTCCTAGCATCGATGTTCCTGCTGCCACTACTGTCCTCAGTCAGTTTTCGACAATTTGGAGAAGGATTCATACTTCACTCAAAAAGGCTTCTGCCCGGTACAAGTTCTTTGCCGACCGCAAGAGACGTGCAGTTCCTAGCTTGAAACCAGGGGATAAAGTCTGGCTATCCACCCGGAATCTTCGTCTTAAAGTGCCTTCGATGAAGTTTGCACCACGCTTCATCGGTCCTTTCTCCATCGAAAGAGTTCTTAATCCTGTGGTTTACAAGCTCAAGTTACCCTCTTCATTACGAATTCCTAATGCTTTCCATGTCTCTCTCCTCAGACCATTAGTCCTGAATCGCTTCCAAAGAGCTCTTCCAGCTGGCCCCAGCAATCCAACTCAGCGGGGCATAGAGTTCGAGATAGAGAAGATCCTGGACTCCCGTCACCGGTATGGTCGTCTGCAATATCTCATCGACTGGGCCGGCTATGGTCCTGAGGAGAGGAGTTGGGTGAACTCTGCTGATGTCCACGCTCCCAGGTTGGTCCGTGTTTTCCACAGGTCTCATCCTTCCAAGCCACGTGGGTGTTCGGTGCCCACCCATAAAGGAGGGGGTACTGTCAGGAATCGACTCACCGCTGTTATGTCGGTCCGCCGGAGCGGACTCCGTTTGGGGTCACTGCACGTTGCTGTCACCTGTCGCCCTGCTCGTGGATGCACCCTCAGGCCTGGAAGCGCCCCTGGAGTCAACGGGCGTGTGAGCGCGCCGCGTTCCTGCCGGGCCGCGGCATGGGCGCCGCCATGACAGTATTCCCCAGTGTAAGTGCGGCGGCCAATCCGGAGCTTGGCCGCACCCCCTTGTCTCACTCCAGCCAATGCCTGCCGGTCAGGGGGTATATCAGGAGCTGCTGGGTGAGTCAGAGGTTGTCCTGAACTTTGTGTCACTCCTGCGACTCGTATGTTTGGACCTGTTATCCTGTTCCTCCGTGTTCCTGGATATTCTCCTGACCCTCCGTGTTCCTGGACGTTCTCCTGTTCCTCCGTGTTCCTGGATATTCTCCTGTACCTGTTACCCCGTGGAACTACAAGCACCAGCATCACAGCAATACCTTTCTGGCTTCACATCTTTTACACCTGCAGTGTGCTCCAGCCTCCAGCAGTAGAGACTTCCTATCCAGGTGCATTCTAACACCTCACCTGTGATTCAGCCTGCAAGCTGATTGTGCTTCTCCACCAGCACAGTGGACATTAACTCCTAGTCTCCTGCATTACTACCAGGTTTGCTACCATTATTCCATCTCTGCTGGCTCCACGTTATAATTATTCTGGTTCCATTTCTGCATTACAAACTCTGCCATAGACTTTCAGTTTCAAACCATATTATTACCATTACCATTGCCGTTACCATTGCCATTACCATTGCATTCGTTTGTTTTACTTTCTGCTGCATTATTATCTGGACTTTCTGTTATTAATTAATTACATTGTGCACATGCGCAGAAATCCCATACTGCCTCCTCACTTCATTCCTCCTACCTCCACTGACCCACTAGGGCCCCTCCGGGGACACAAACAAAACCGTCTCTGACACTGACTAGATTGCTTAGAATTTCAGCATTATCGTTCCGTGTGTACCCCCTACAGCAATACGCAGCCCCTCGCTGCTGCTAGATTGGCCTGTGGGTCGCTCACTTCACCCGCTGGGTGAAATGAGCGCCCCCCGTCTCCCCCCACATGCTCAGCACACATCTCTCCTGCATCGGCCCGTCTATATGGGCATTTAGTCTTTCTTTGCTGTTGTTTAAACCAGTTGTTTTTTCCTAATAAGTTTTTATCTTGTTCTTTGAAATTTCTCAGGTGGCTCGGTGCCAACAGAGTCTTGCGAGATTTATTTCTACGGAATATAAAGCAGGGCTGTTGTGACAAGATGGTAGATAGAATGTTATCTTGTTTTAGGATGTTATAGTTTTTTAACACAATGCTCTTAATTTCAGAGTGGCGGTTATTATATGGTGAAAAAAAAAGATACCTCCCTTTCTTGGGATTTAGTCTGTTTTATAGTCAGGACAAAGAGTTTATCTCTTTCCATAACTTTAACATCATTTAGTGCTTTCTGGACCAGATGTTCTGGATACCCTCTAATAGAGAAGGATTCAACCATATTCCTTGCTTGTGCCTCAAAGGAGTCAAGATCTGAACAGTTCCTTCTGAAGCGGACTAGTTGACCTTTAGGAATACTCTTCTTCCACGGTAATTGGTGGGCACTTTTACAATGAAAATCGGCATTTGTGCGTACTGCTTTGAGATAGTCTGAAGTAGAGCTATTGTTATCCTTTATTTCTAAAGGGACATCAACAATATGTAGAAAAGGGATTGTCTCTTTGGTGGTGCACTTGTAAGAAGGAAAATGTATCTAAAATATAACTTTGAATGTTTTTAATTATAATGCCTCACAATGTGAAACAATATATAAGACTAAAATTGTGTACTAAATAAAATCTCTCTCACATCTAATTAGAATATGGTTCACTGTGTATTGTCTCTTATTTTTATTCCAATCTTTTTATTATGTTTAGGATTATTTATGGACTGCCCGCAATGGTCTATTGACAATTATTTACTATATTGTCCATTGGATCCAGTGATATACCATGAAAATAGAGCATATTATATAGTATTGGTATGGCTCTCAATATAACTGTTCTGTGAGTTGTGCTTGATCTATTTATAGTTATGAAGCACTAAAAGGTGGGCAGTATATTTCTCAGAGAATATGTAAAATGATATGTCCGATGTCATAGGATATTCTCATATTCATATGAATTAATGCCCAAACTACATCTATTATGCAGATTCATTATGGGAATGTACCTCCATATAGGGCTCGAAATTACAGGTGATTATAATGACATCGTATAATTCAGAATGACTCTGCTGACAATGGGCAGGATATTTTTTATTCTGTAGCTGATTCAGCTTTGATATATTAATAGGCCATGTCTATTACACAGGTCTGACCAATGCAGAGTGTCCAATATAGGGGAGAGAAACTACTGGCAATATGATATATAAAGTTATATGCCACGTATGTATTCCCTATAGTGGTGTGTAGTCTATATACCCTATATCTTCGGTTAGTGGCTAAAAGCTTATATGGCTTTATATATCACTACAATCCGTAATTATCCTGCTACCTGGTCTCCAGCAATATTAATTAGTTGCTGCTGATAATTATAATCGTATTCCCAGATAGTCTGCTGACTGTAGTACTGGCGTTATGGTAAATATGGTTTTTGATTATATATAAAACCTAGCTGAAACGTATTTCTAATTACCACTTCTGTACACCTTTATTTTAAACAAATAACATTAGATACCAAACCAGTATCAAAAAGTGGAACTGCAGTTCAGAAACGTGTTTATTGCATTGATGGGTAACATTGTAACGAGATGCCTCTAGTTATATTGTAGTTTCATTCTCAATCTGGGCTGCGTGAGATTTCATTATTAGGACTCATCAGCTCACTCTGCACTAGATTAATAAATACCATTCACAGTATTGCCCTTTCATTAAGGGTTAAATGTCAACATTTATGTGTCTATCACTACAAATATTTAATATATGTCCTGTAATTTAGTTTGAGAGATATTTTATTTAGTACACACTTTTAGTCTTAATAATGGTGAGACATTATAATTGAAAACATTAAGTTATATTTTAAAAACATTTTTCTTCTTACAAGTGCCCAAACAAAGACACAATCCTTTTTCTATATATTGTTAACCTTCACCCTTATTGTCTATGGCAGCACCCCCTATTTGATTGATGCAGAAATATTCCATGCAATAAATTGGGGATTCCACATTAATAAAATACATATAAATTGATTAGTGTAGAAGATATCCCTATTCCTGTTTCCCTTGATTCAGAACTAAAGTGACATCAAGAAAGTTGGTGCATGGGGATGAAACATGTGAGTGAGAGGTTGTTGTTGTTATTGGAATAGAGGTTAGTAACAAAATAGTGAGCAGAAGTGCTGTCCCCATCCCAAATAATAAAAAAGATTGTCTATATAACAGCCATAGAGTACCAGGTGCACGCTAAAGCCACCGCCCCCCACGAGCTGGTCTTCAACATCACCCATGTAGAGGTTTGCGTAACTTGGCGCGTACCTGGTTCCCATGGCCGTTCCCACCACGTGTAAATAAAATGTGTCCAAAAATAAAAAGAATTATGTTGAAGAATAAAGTAAATAGAATCTAGAATGAATCATCTGTGTTTCACCAGAGTCTCAGTGACACACAGTATACAGGTGTCACATATCACTTTACTTAGCACAGTCTCCTAGTGCGTCTTAGTCACATCAAGTTGAGACTAAGATGCATTCTCTGCATAAAAGCCACCTGATACAAGCAGTCATACAAGACCTGTCAGCTCACTCATGCCAGGCTTCTCCCACTGTGTGGCATATTGAGGCTGGCTGTATGAGGACACATCTGTAATAGCCTCTAATGCTTATTATCTTTCCATAATTACATATGGCGTATAGCTTGGGCGTCACACACAGTGCAGATACAGTAATCAGTCTTACACATAATTATATGTATCTATAACAGCTATAGGAGCTAACAAACACATTTCCTCTTCTGTATATGTAACGTATGGTGTAACTAGATCTGACTCCTGTTATTCTCACCAGTAATAATGTTACTTATACATTTCCCCTTCTGTGTATGTAACGTATGGTGTAACTAGATATGACTCCTGTCATTCTCACTGGTAATAATGTTACTTATACATTTCCTCTTCTGTATATGTAACGTATGGTGTAACTAGATCTGACTCCTGTCATTCTCACCGGTAATAATGTTACTTATACATTTCCCCTTCTGTATATGTAACGTATGGTGTAACTAGATCTGACTCCTGTCATTCTCACCAGTAATAATGTTACTTATATATTTCCCCTTCTGTATATGTAACGTATGGTGTAACTAGATCTGACTCCTGTCATTCTCACCAGTAATAATGTTACTTATACATTTCCCCTTCTGTATATGTAACGTATGGTGTAACTAGATCTGACTCCTGTCATTCTCACCAGTAATAATGTTACTTATACATTTCCCCTTCTGTATATATAACATATGGTGTAACTAGATCTGACTCCTGTCACTCTCACCAGTAATAATGTTACTTATACATTTCCCCTTCTGTATATGTAACGTATGGTGTAACTAGATCTGACTCCTGTCATTCTCACCAGTAATAATGTTACTTATACATTTCCCCTTCTGTATATGTAACGTATGGTGTAACTAGATCTGACTCCTGTCATTCTCACCAGTAATAATGTTACTTATACATTTCCCCTTCTGTATATGTAATGTATGGTGTAACTAGATCTGACTCCTGTCATTCTCACCAGTAATAATGTTACTTGTACATTTCCCCTTCTGTATATGTAACGTATGGTGTAACTAGATCTGACTCCTGTCACTCTCACCAGTAATAATGTTACTTATACATTTCCCCTTCTGTATATGTAACGTATGGTGTAACTAGATCCGACTCCTGTCATTCTCACCAGTAATAATGTTACTTATACATTTCCCCTTCTGTATATGGAACGTATGGTGTAACTAGATCTGACTCCTGTCATTCTCACCTGTAATAATGTTACTTATACATTTCCCCTTCTGTATATGTAACGTATGGTGTAACTAGATCTGACTCCTGTCATTCTCACCAGTAATAATGTTACTTATACATTTCCCTTTCTGCATATGTAACGTATGGTGTAACTAGATCTGACTCCTGTTAGTCTTACCAGTAATAATGTTACTTATACATTTCCTCTTCTGTATATGTAATGTATGGTGTAACTAGATCTGACTCCTGTCATTTTCACCAGTAATAATGTTACTTATACATTTCCCCTTCTGTATATGTAACGTATGGTGTAACTAGATCTGGCTCCTGTCATTCTCACCAGTAATAATGTTACTTATACATTTCCCCTTCTGTATATGTAACGTCTGGTGAAACTAGATCTGACTTCTGTCATTCTCACCAGTAATAATGTTACTTATACATTTCCCCTTCTGTATATAGAACATATGGTGTAACTAGATCTACCTCCGGTCATTCTCACCAGTAATAATGTTACTTATACATTTCCCCTTCTGTATATGTAACGTATGGTGTAACTAGGTCTGACTTCTGTCATTCTCACCAGTAATAATGTTACTTATACATTTCCCTTTCTGTATATGTAACGTATGGTGTAACTAGATCTGACTTCTGTCATTCTCACCAGTAATAACGTTACTTATACATTTCCCTTTCTGTATATGTAACGTATGGTGTAACTAGATCTGACTCCTGTCATTCTCACCAGTAATAACGTTACTTATACATTTCCCTTTCTGTATATGTAACGTATGGTGTAACTAGATCTGACTCCTGTCACTCTCACCAGTAATAATGTTACTTATACATTTCTCCTTCTGTATATGTAACGTATGGTGTAACTAGATCTGACTTCTGTCATTCTCACCAGTAATAATGTTACTTATATAATTTCCCTTCTGTATATGTAACGTATGGTGTAACTAGATCTGACTCCTGTCATTCTCACCAGTAATAATGTTACTTATATAATTTCCCTTCTGTATATGTAACGTATGGTGTAACTAGATCTAACACCTGTCATTCTCACCAGTAATAATGTTACTTATACATTTCCCCTTCTGTATATGGAACGTATGGTGTAACTAGATCTGACTCCTGTCATTCTCACCAGTAATAATGATACTTATACATTTCCCTTTCTGTATATGTAACGTATGGTGTAACTAGATCTGACTCCTGTCATTCTCACCAGTAATAATGTTACTTATACATTTCCCCTTCTGTATATGTAATGTATGGTGTAACTAGATCTGACTCCAGTCATTCTCACCAGTAATAATGTTACTAATACATTTCCCCTTCTGTATATGATACGTATGGTGTAACTAGATCTGACTCCTGTCATTCTCACCAGTAATAATGTTACTTATACATTTCCCCTTCTGTAAATGTAACGTATGGTGTAACTAGATCTGACTCCTGTCATTCTCACCAGTAATGTTACTTATACATTTCTCCTTCTGTATATGTAACGTATGGTGTAACTAGATCTGACTCCTGTCGTTCTCACCTGTAATAATGTTACTAATACATTTCCCCTTCTGTATATGTAACGTATGGTGTAACTAGATCTGACTCCTGTCATTCTCACCGGTAATAATGTTACTTATACATTTCCCCTTCTGTATATGTAACGTATGGTGTAACTAGATCTGACTCCTGTCATTCTCACCAGTAATAATGTTACTTATACATTTCCCCTTCTGCATATGTAACGTATGGTGTAACTAGATCTGACTCCTGTTAGTCTTACCAGTAATAATGTTACTTATACATTTCCTCTTCTGTATATGTAATGTATGGTGTAACTAGATCTGACTCCTGTCATTTTCACCAGTAATAATGTTACTTATACATTTCCCCTTCTGTATATGTAACGTATGGTGTAACTAGATCTGACTTCTGTCATTCTCACCAGTAATAATGTTACTTATACATTTCCCCTTCTGTATATAGAACATATGGTGTAACTAGATCTACCTCCGGTCATTCTCACCAGTAATAATGTTACTTATACATTTCCCCTTCTGTATATGTAACGTATGGTGTAACTAGGTCTGACTTCTGTCATTCTCACCAGTAATAACGTTACTTATACATTTCCCTTTTTGTATATGAAACGTATGGTGTAACTAGATCTGACTCCTGTCATTCTCACCAGTAATAATGTTACTTATACATTTCCCCTTCTGTATATGTAACGTATGGTGTAACTAGATCTGACTCCTGTCATTCTCACCAGTAATAACGTTACTTATACATTTCCCTTTCTGTATATGTAACGTATGGTGTAACTAGATCTGACTCCTGTCATTCTCACCAGTAATAACGTTACTTATACATTTCCCTTTCTGTATATGTAACGTATGGTGTAACTAGATCTGACTCCTGTCACTCTCACCAGTAATAATGTTACTTATACATTTCTCCTTCTGTATATGTAACGTATGGTGTAACTAGCTCTGACTTCTGTCATTCTCACCAGTAATAATGTTACTTATATAATTTCCCTTCTGTATATGTAACGTATGGTGTAACTAGATCTGACTCCTGTCATTCTCACCAGTAATAATGTTACTTATATAATTTCCCTTCTGTATATGTAACGTATGGTGTAACTAGATCTAACACCTGTCATTCTCACCAGTAATAATGTTACTTATACATTTCCCCTTCTGTATATGGAACGTATGGTGTAACTAGATCTGACTCCTGTCATTCTCACCAGTAATAATGATACTTATACATTTCCCTTTCTGTATATGTAACGTATGGTGTAACTAGATCTGACTCCTGTCATTCTCACCAGTAATAATGTTACTTATACATTTCCCCTTCTGTATATGTAATGTATGGTGTAACTAGATCTGACTCCAGTCATTCTCACCAGTAATAATGTTACTAATACATTTCCCCTTCTGTATATGATACGTATGGTGTAACTAGATCTGACTCCTGTCATTCTCACCAGTAATAATGTTACTTATACATTTCCCCTTCTGTAAATGTAACGTATGGTGTAACTAGATCTGACTCCTGTCATTCTCACCAGTAATAATGTTACTTATACATTTCCCCTTCTGTATAAGGAACGTATGGTGTAACTAGATCTGACTCCTGTCATTCTCACCAGTAATAATGATACTTATACATTTCCCCTTCTGTATATAGAACATATGGTGTAACTAGATCTACCTCCGGTCATTCTCACCAGTAATAATGTTACTTATACATTTCCCCTTCTGTATATGTAACGTATGGTGTAACTAGGTCTGACTTCTGTCATTCTCACCAGTAATAACGTTACTTATACATTTCCCTTTCTGTATATGAAACGTATGGTGTAACTAGATCTGACTCCTGTCATTCTCACCAGTAATAATGTTACTTATACATTTCCCCTTCTGTATATGTAACGTATGGTGTAACTAGATCTGACTCCTGTCATTCTCACCAGTAATAACGTTACTTATACATTTCCCTTTCTGTATATGTAACGTATGGTGTAACTAGATCTGACTCCTGTCATTCTCACCAGTAATAACGTTACTTATACATTTCCCTTTCTGTATATGTAACGTATGGTGTAACTAGATCTGACTCCTGTCATTCTCACCAGTAATAATGTTACTTATACATTTCCCCTTCTGTATATGGAACGTATGGTGTAACTAGATCTGACTCCTGTCATTCTCACCAGTAATAATGATACTTATACATTTCCCCTTCTGTATATGTAAAGTATGGTGTAACTAGATCTGACTCCTGTCATTCTCACCAGTAATAATGTTACTTATACATTTCTCCTTCTGTATATGTAACGTATGGTGTAACTAGATCTGACTCCTGTCATTCTCACCAGTAATGATAATTATACATTTCCCCTTCTGTATGTGTAACGTATGGTGTAACTAGATCTGACTCCAATCATTCTCAACAGTAATAATGTTACTTATATCCCCTTCTGTATATGTAAAGTATGGTGTAACTAGATGTGACTCCTGTCATTCTCACCAGTATTAATGTTACTTATACATTTCTCCTTCTGTATATGTAACGTATGGTGTAACTATATCTGACTCCTGTCATTCTCACCAGTAATGATAATTATACATTTCCCCTTCTGTATATGTAACGTATGGTGTAACTAGATCTGGCTCCTGTCATTCTCACCAGTAATAATGTTACTTATACATTTCCCCTTCTGTATATGTAACGTATGGTGTAACTAGATCTGACTCCTGTCATTCTCACCAGTAATAATGTTACTTATACATTTCCCCTTCTGTATATGTAACATATGGTGTAACTAGATCGGACTCCTGTCATTATCACCAGTAATAATGTTACTTATACATTTCCCCTTCTGTATATGTAACGTATGGTCTAACTAGATCTGACTCCTGCCATTCTCACCAGTAATAATGTTACTTATACATTACCCATTCTCTATATGTAACGTATGGTGTAACTAGATCTGACTCCTGTCATTCTCACCAGTAATAATGATACTTATACATTTCCCCTTCAGTATATGTAACGTATGATGTAACTAGATCTGACTCCTGTCATTCTCACCAGTAATGATAATTATACATTTCCCCTTCAGTATATGGAACGTATGGTGTAACTAGATCTGACTCCTGTCATTCTCACCAGTAATAATGTTACTTATACATTTCCACTTCTGTATATGTAACGTATGGTGTAACTAGATCTTACTCCTGTCATTCTCACCAGTAATAATGTTACTTATACATTTCCCCTTCTGTATATGTAACGTATGTTGTAACTAGATCTGACTCCTGTCATTCTCACCAGTAATAATGTTACTTATACATTTCCCTTTCTGTATATGTAACGTATGGTGTAACTAGATCTGACTCCTGTCATTCTCACCAGTAATAATGATACTTATACATTTCCCCTTCTGTATATGTAATGTATGGTGTAACTAGATCTGACTCCTGTCATTCTCACCAGTAATAATGTTACTTATACATTTCCCCTTCTGTATATGTAATGTATGGTGTAACTAGATCTGACTCCTGTCATTCTCACCAGTAATAATGTTACTTATACATTTCCCCTTCTGTATATGTAACGTATGGTGTAACTAGATCTGACTCCTGTCATTCTCACCAGTAATAATGTTACTTATACATTTCCCCTTCTGTATATGTAACGTATGGTGTTACTAGATCTGACTCCTGTCATTCTCACCAGTAATAATGTTACTTATACATTTCCCCTTCTGTATATGTAACGTATGGTGTAACTAGATCTGACTCCTGTCATTCTCACCAGTAATAATGTTACTTATACATTTCCCCTTCTGTATATGTAACGTATGGTGTAACTAGATCTGACTCCTGTCATTCTCACCAGTAATAATGATACTTATACATTTCCCCTTCAGTATATGTAACGTATGATGTAACTAGATCTGACTCCTGTCATTCTCAGCAGTAATGATAATTATACATTTCCCCTTCAGTATATGGAACGTATGGTGTAACTAGATCTGACTCCTGTCATTCTCACCAGTAATAATGTTACTTATACATTTCCACTTCTGTATATGTAACGTATGGTGTAACTAGATCTTACTCCTGTCATTCTCACCAGTAATAATGTTACTTATACATTTCCCCTTCTGTATATGTAACGTATGTTGTAACTAGATCTGACTCCTGTCATTCTCACCAGTAATAATGTTACTTATACATTTCCCTTTCTGTATATGTAACGTATGGTGTAACTAGATCTGACTCCTGTCATTCTCACCAGTAATAATGTTACTTATACATTTCCCCTTCTGTATATGTGACGTATGGTGTAACTAGATCTGACTCCTGTCATTCTCACCAGTAATAATGATACTTATACATTTCCCCTTCTGTATATGTAATGTATGGTGTAACTAGATCTGACTCCTGTCATTCTCACCAGTAATAATGTTACTTATACATTTCCCCTTCTGTATATGTAATGTATGGTGTAACTAGATCTGACTCCTGTCATTCTCACCAGTAATAATGTTACTTACACATTTCCCCTTCTGTATATGTAACGTATGGTGTAACTAGATCTGACTCCAGTCATTCTCACCAGTAATAATGTTACTAATACATTTCCCCTTCTGTATATGATACGTATGGTGTAACTAGATCTGACTCCTGTCATTCTCACCAGTAATAATGTTACTTATACATTTCCCCTTCTGTATATGTAACGTATGGTGTAACTAGATCTGACTCCTGTCATTCTCACCAGTAATATTGTTACTTATACATTTCCCCTTCTGTAAATGTAACGTATGGTGTAACTAGATCTGACTCCTGTCATTCTCACCAGTAATGTTACTTATACATTTCTCCTTCTGTATATGTAACATATGGTGTAACTAGATCTGACTCCTGTCGTTCTCACCTGTAATAATGTTACTAATACATTTCCCCTTCTGTATATGTAACGTATGGTGTAACTAGATCTGACTCCTGTCATTCTCACTAGTAATAATGATACTTATACATTTCCCCTTCTGTATATGTAACGTATGGTGTAACTAGATCTGACTCCTGTCATTCTCACTAGTAATAATGTTACTTATACATTTCCCCTTCTGTATATGTAACGTATGGTGTTACTAGATCTGACTCCTGTCACTCTCACCAGTAATAATGTTACTTATACATTTCCCCTTCTGTATATGTAACGTATGGTGTAACTAGATCTGACTCCTGTCATTCTCACCAGTAATAATGTTACTTATACATTTCCCCTTCTGTATATGTAACGTATGGTGTAACTAGATCTGACTCCTGTAACTCTCACCAGTAATAATGTTACTTATACATTTCACCTTCTGTATATGTAACGTATGGTGTAACTAGATCTGACTCCAGTCATTCTCACCAGTAATAATGTTACTAATACATTTCCCCTTCTGTATATGATACGTATGGTGTAACTAGATCTGACTCCTGTCATTCTCACCAGTAATAATGTTACTTATACATTTCCCCTTCTGTAAATGTAACGTATGGTGTAACTAGATCTGACTCCTGTCGTTCTCACCTGTAATAATGTTACTAATACATTTCCCCTTCTGTATATGTAACGTATGGTGTAACTAGATCTGACTCCTGTAATTCTCACCGGTAATGTTACTTATACATTTCCTCTTCTGTATATGTAACGTATGGTGTAACTAGATCTGACTCCTGTCATTCTCACCAGTATTAATGTTACTTGTACATTTACCCTTCTGTATATGTAACGTATGGTGTAACTAGACCTGACTCCTGTTATTCTCACCAGTAATGATACCTATACATTTCCCATTGTGTATATGTAACGTATGGTGTAACTAGAATCTGACTCCTGTCATTCTCACCAGTAATAATGTTACTTGTACATTTCCCCTTCTGTATATGGAACGTATGGTGTAACTAGATCTGACTCCTGTCATTCTCACCAGTAATAATGATACTTATACATTTCCCCTTCTGTATATAGAACATATGGTGTAACTAGATCTACCTCCGGTCATTCTCACCAGTAATAATGTTACTTATACATTTCCCCTTCTGTATATGTAACGTATGGTGTAACTAGGTCTGACTTCTGTCATTCTCACCAGTAATAACGTTACTTATACATTTCCCTTTCTGTATATGAAACGTATGGTGTAACTAGATCTGACTCCTGTCATTCTCACCAGTAATAATGTTACTTATACATTTCCCCTTCTGTATATGTAACGTATGGTGTAACTAGATCTGACTCCTGTCATTCTCACCAGTAATAACGTTACTTATACATTTCCCTTTCTGTATATGTAACGTATGGTGTAACTAGATCTGACTCCTGTCATTCTCACCAGTAATAACGTTACTTATACATTTCCCCTTCTGTATATGTAAAGTATGGTGTAACTAGATCTGACTCCTGTCATTCTCACCAGTAATAATGTTACTAATACATTTCTCCTTCTGTATATGTAACGTATGGTGTAACTAGATCTGACTCCTGTCATTCTCACCAGTAATGATAATTATACATTTCCCCTTCTGTATGTGTAACGTATGGTGTAACTAGATCTGACTCCAATCATTCTCAACAGTAATAATGTTACTTATATCCCCTTCTGTATATGTAAAGTATGGTGTAACTAGATGTGACTCCTGTCATTCTCACCAGTATTAATGTTACTTATACATTTCTCCTTCTGTATATGTAACGTATGGTGTAACTATATCTGACTCCTGTCATTCTCACCAGTAATGATAATTATACATTTCCCCTTCTGTATATGTAACGTATGGTGTAACTAGATCTGGCTCCTGTCATTCTCACCAGTAATAATGTTACTTATACATTTCCCCTTCTGTATATGTAACGTATGGTGTTACTAGATCTGACTCCTGTCATTCTCACCAGTAATAATGTTACTTATACATTTCCCCTTCTGTATATGTAACGTATGGTGTAACTAGATCTGACTCCTGTCATTCTCACCAGTAATAATGTTACTTATACATTTCCCCTTCTGTATATGAAACGTATGGTGTAACTAGATCTGACTCCTGTCACTCTCACCAGTAATAATGTTACTTATACATTTCCCCTTCTGTATATATAACGTATGGTGTAACTAGATCTGACTCATCATTCTCACCAGTAATAATGTTACTTATACATTTCCCCTTCTGTATATGTAATGTATGGTGTAACTAGATCTGACTCCTGTCATTCTCACCAGTAATAATGTTACTTATACATTTCCCCTTCTGTATATGTAACATATGGTGTAACTAGATCGGACTCCTGTCATTATCACCAGTAATAATGTTACTTATACATTTCCCCTTCTGTATATGTAACGTATGGTCTAACTAGATCTGACTCCTGCCATTCTCACCAGTAATAATGTTACTTATACATTACCCATTCTCTATATGTAACGTATGGTGTAACTAGATCTGACTCCTGTCATTCTCACCAGTAATAATGATACTTATACATTTCCCCTTCAGTATATGTAACGTATGATGTAACTAGATCTGACTCCTGTCATTCTCACCAGTAATGATAATTATACATTTCCCCTTCAGTATATGGAACGTATGGTGTAACTAGATCTGACTCCTGTCATTCTCACCAGTAATAATGTTACTTATACATTTCCACTTCTGTATATGTAACGTATGGTGTAACTAGATCTTACTCCTGTCATTCTCACCAGTAATAATGTTACTTATACATTTCCCTTTCTGTATATGTAACGTATGGTGTAACTAGATCTGACTCCTGTCATTCTCACCAGTAATAATGATACTTATACATTTCCCCTTCTGTATATGTAATGTATGGTGTAACTAGATCTGACTCCTGTCATTCTCACCAGTAATAATGTTACTTATACATTTCCCCTTCTGTATATGTAATGTATGGTGTAACTAGATCTGACTCCTGTCATTCTCACCAGTAATAATGTTACTTATACATTTCCCCTTCTGTATATGTAACGTATGGTGTTACTAGATCTGACTCCTGTCATTCTCACCAGTAATAATGTTACTTATACATTTCCCCTTCTGTATATGTAACGTATGGTGTTACTAGATCTGACTCCTGTCATTCTCACCAGTAATAATGTTACTTATACATTTCCCCTTCTGTATATGTAACGTATGGTGTAACTAGATCTGACTCCTGTCATTCTCACCAGTAATAATGTTACTTATACATTTCCCCTTCTGTATATGTAACGTATGGTGTAACTAGATCTGACTCCTGTCATTCTCACCAGTAATAATGATACTTATACATTTCCCCTTCAGTATATGTAACGTATGATGTAACTAGATCTGACTCCTGTCATTCTCAGCAGTAATGATAATTATACATTTCCCCTTCAGTATATGGAACGTATGGTGTAACTAGATCTGACTCCTGTCATTCTCACCAGTAATAATGTTACTTATACATTTCCACTTCTGTATATGTAACGTATGGTGTAACTAGATCTTACTCCTGTCATTCTCACCAGTAATAATGTTACTTATACATTTCCCCTTCTGTATATGTAACGTATGTTGTAACTAGATCTGACTCCTGTCATTCTCACCAGTAATAATGTTACTTATACATTTCCCTTTCTGTATATGTAACGTATGGTGTAACTAGATCTGACTCCTGTCATTCTCACCAGTAATAATGATACTTATACATTTCCCCTTCTGTATATGTAATGTATGGTGTAACTAGATCTGACTCCTGTCATTCTCACCAGTAATAATGTTACTTATACATTTCCCCTTCTGTATATGTAATGTATGGTGTAACTAGATCTGACTCCTGTCATTCTCACCAGTAATAATGTTACTTATACATTTCCCCTTCTGTATATGTAACGTATGGTGTAACTAGATCTGACTCCAGTCATTCTCACCAGTAATAATGTTACTAATACATTTCCCCTTCTGTATATGATACGTATGGTGTAACTAGATCTGACTCCTGTCATTCTCACCAGTAATAATGTTACTTATACATTTCCCCTTCTGTATATGTAACGTATGGTGTAACTAGATCTGACTCCTGTCATTCTCACCAGTAATGTTACTTATACATTTCCCCTTCTGTATATGTAATGTATGGTGTAACTAGATCTGACTCCTGACATTCTCACCAGTAATAATGTTACTTATACATTTCCCCTTCTGTAAATGTAACGTATGGTGTAACTAGATCTGACTCCTGTCATTCTCACCAGTAATGTTACTTATACATTTCTCCTTCTGTATATGTAACATATGGTGTAACTAGATCTGACTCCTGTCGTTCTCACCTGTAATAATGTTACTAATACATTTCCCCTTCTGTATATGTAACGTATGGTGTAACTAGATCTGACTCCTGTCATTCTCACTAGTAATAATGATACTTATACATTTCCCCTTCTGTATATGTAACGTATGGTGTAACTAGATCTGACTCCTGTCATTCTCACCAGTAATAATGTTACTTATACATTTCCCCTTCTGTATATGTAACGTATGGTGTAACTAGATCTGACTCCTGTCATTCTCACTAGTAATAATGTTACTTATACATTTCCCCTTCTGTATATGTAACGTATGGTGTTACTAGATCTGACTCCTGTCACTCTCACCAGTAATAATGTTACTTATACATTTCCCCTTCTGTATATGTAACGTATGGTGTAACTAGATCTGACTCCTGTCATTCTCACCAGTAATAATGTTACTTATACATTTCCCCTTCTGTATATGTAACGTATGGTGTAACTAGATCTGACTCCTGTAACTCTCACCAGTAATAATGTTACTTATACATTTCACCTTCTGTATATGTAACGTATGGTGTAACTAGATCTGACTCCAGTCATTCTCACCAGTAATAATGTTACTAATACATTTCCCCTTCTGTATATGATACGTATGGTGTAACTAGATCTGACTCCTGTCATTCTCACCAGTAATAATGTTACTTATACATTTCCCCTTCTGTAAATGTAACGTATGGTGTAACTAGATCTGACTCCTGTCATTCTCACCAGTAATGTTACTTATACATTTCTCCTTCTGTATATGTAACATATGGTGTAACTAGATCTGACTCCTGTCGTTCTCACCTGTGATAATGTTACTAATACATTTCCCCTTCTGTATATGTAACGTATGGTGTAACTAGATCTGACTCCTGTAATTCTCACCGGTAATGTTACTTATACATTTCCTCTTCTGTATATGTAACGTATGGTGTAGCTAGATCTGACTCCTGTCATTCTCACCAGTATTAATGTTACTTATACATTTACCCTTCTGTATATGTAACGTATGGTGTAACTAGACCTGACTCCTGTTATTCTCACCAGTAATGATACCTATACATTTCCCATTGTGTATATGTAACGTATGGTGTAACTAGAATCTGACTCCTGTCATTCTCACCAGTAATAATGTTACTTGTACATTTCCCCTTCTGTATATGGAACGTATGGTGTAACTAGATCTGACTCCTGTCACTCTCACCAGTAATAATGTTACTTATACATTTCCCCTTCTGTATATGTAACATATGGTGTAACTAGATCTGACTCCTTTCATTCTCACCAGTAATAATGTTACTTATACATTTCCCGTTCTGTACGTGTAACGTATGGTGTAACTAGATCTGACTCCTGTCATTCTCACCAGTAATAATGATACTTATACATTTCCCATTCTGTATATGTAACGTATGGTGTAACTAGATCTGACTCCTGTCATTCTCAACAGTAATAATGTTACTTATATAATTCCCCTTCTGTATATGTAAAGTATGGTGTAACTAGATCTGACTCCTGTCATTCTCACCAGTAATAATGATACTTATACATTTCCCATTCTGTATATGTAACGTATGGTGTTACTAGATCCGACTCCTGTCACTCTCACCAGTAATAATGTTACTTATACATTTCCGCTTCTGTATATGTAACGTATGGTGTAACCAGATCCGACTTCTGTCACTCTCTCCAGTAATAATGTTACTTATACATTTCCCCTTCTGTATATGTAACGTATGGTGTAACTAGATCTGACTCCTGTCATTCTCACCAGTAATAATGTTACTTATACATTTCCCCTTCTGTATATGTAACGTATGGTGTAACTAGATCTGACTCCTGTCATTCTCACCAGTAATAATGTTACTTATATAATTTCCCTTCTGTATATGTAACGTATGGTGTAACTAGATCTGACTCCTGTCATTCTCACCAGTAATAATGTTACTTATATAATTTCCCTTCTGTATATGTAACGTATGGTGTAACTAGATCTAACACCTGTCATTCTCACCAGTAATAATGTTACTTATACATTTCCCCTTCTGTATATGGAACGTATGGTGTAACTAGATCTGACTCCTGTCATTCTCACCAGTAATAATGATACTTATACATTTCCCCTTCTGTATATGTAAAGTATGGTGTAACTAGATCTGACTCCTGTCATTCTCACCAGTAATAATGTTACTTATACATTTCTCCTTCTGTATATGTAACGTATGGTGTAACTAGAACTGACTCCTGTCATTCTCACCAGTAATGATAATTATACATTTCCCCTTCTGTATGTGTAACGTATGGTGTAACTAGATCTGACTCCAATCATTCTCACCAGTAATAATGATACTTATACATTTTCCCTTCTGTATATGTAACGTATGGTGTAACTAGATCTGGCTCCTGTCATTCTCACCAGTAATAATGTTACTTATACATTTCCCCTTCTGTATATGTAACGTATGGTGTTACTAGATCTGACTCCTGTCATTCTCACCAGTAATAATGTTACTTATACATTTCCCCTTCTGTATATGTAACGTATGGTGTAACTAGATCTGACTCCTGTCATTCTCACCAGTAATAATGTTACTTATACATTTCCCCTTCTGTATATGTAACGTATGGTGTAACTAGATCTGACTCCTGTCATTCTCACCAGTAATAATGTTACTTATACATTTCCCCTTCTGTATATGTAACATATGGTGTAACTAGATCGGACTCCTGTCATTATCACCAGTAATAATGTTACTTATACATTTCCCCTTCTGTATATGTAACGTATGGTCTAACTAGATCTGACTCCTGCCATTCTCACCAGTAATAATGTTACTTATACATTACCCATTCTCTATATGGAGCATATGGTGTAACTAGATCCGACTCCTCTCATTTTCACCAGTAATAATGATACTTATACATTTCCCCTTCAGTATATGTAACGTATGATGTAACTAGATCTGACTCCTGTCATTCTCACCAGTAATGATAATTATACATTTCCCCTTCAGTATATGGAACGTATGGTGTAACTAGATCTGACTCCTGTCATTCTCACCAGTATTAATGTTACTTATACATTTCCACTTCTGTATATGTAACGTATGGTGTAACTAGATCTTACTCCTGTCATTCTCACCAGTAATAATGTTACTTATACATTTCCCCTTCTGTATATGTAACGTATGTTGTAACTAGATCTGACTCCTGTCATTCTCACCAGTAATAATGTTACTTATACATTTCCCTTTCTGTATATGTAACGTATGGTGTAACTAGATCTGACTCCTGTCATTCTCACCAGTAATAATGATACTTATACATTTCCCCTTCTGTATATGTAATGTATGGTGTAACTAGATCTGACTCCTGTCATTCTCACCAGTAATAATGTTACTAATACATTTCCCCTTCTGTATATGATACGTATGGTGTAACTAGATCTGACTCCTGTCATTCTCACCAGTAATAATGTTACTTATACATTTCCCCTTCTGTAAATGTAACGTATGGTGTAACTAGATCTGACTCCAGTCATTCTCACCAGTAATAATGTTACTAATACATTTCCCCTTCTGTATATGATACGTATGGTGTAACTAGATCTGACTCCTGTCATTCTCACCAGTAATAATGTTACTTATACATTTCCCCTTCTGTAAATGTAACGTATGGTGTAACTAGATCTGACTCCTGTCATTCTCACCAGTAATGTTACTTATACATTTCTCCTTCTGTATATGTAACATATGGTGTAACTAGATCTGACTCCTGTCGTTCTCACCTGTAATAATGTTACTAATACATTTCCCCTTCTGTATATGTAACGTATGGTGTAACTAGATCTGACTCCTGTCATTCTCACTAGTAATAATGATACTTATACATTTCCCCTTCTGTATATGTAACGTATGGTGTAACTAGATCTGACTCCTGTCATTCTCACTAGTAATAATGTTACTTATACATTTCCCCTTCTGTATATGTAACGTATGGTGTTACTAGATCTGACTCCTGTCACTCTCACCAGTAATAATGTTACTTATACATTTCCCCTTCTGTATATGTAACGTATGGTGTAACTAGATCTGACTCCTGTAATTCTCACCGGTAATGTTACTTATACATTTCCTCTTCTGTATATGTAACGTATGGTGTAACTAGATCTGACTCCTGTCATTCTCACCAGTATTAATGTTACTTATACATTTACCCTTCTGTATATGTAACGTATGGTGTAACTAGACCTGACTCCTGTTATTCTCACCAGTAATGATACCTATACATTTCCCATTGTGTATATGTAACGTATGGTGTAACTAGAATCTGACTCCTGTCATTCTCACCAGTAATAATGTTACTTGTACATTTCCCCTTCTGTATATGGAACATATGGTGTAACTAGATCTGACTCCTGTCACTCTCACCAGTAATAATGTTACTTATACATTTCCCCTTCTGTATATGTAACATATGGTGTAACTAGATCTGACTCCTTTCATTCTCACCAGTAATAATGTTACTTATACATTTCCCGTTCTGTATGTGTAACGTATGGTGTAACTAGATCTGACTCCTGTCATTCTCAACAGTAATAATGTTACTTATATAATTCCCCTTCTGTATATGTAAAGTATGGTGTAACTAGATCTGACTCCTGTCATTCTCACCAGTAATAATGATACTTATACATTTCCCATTCTGTATATGTAACGTATGGTGTAACTAGATCCGACTCCTGTCACTCTCACCAGTAATAATGTTACTTATACATTTCCCCTTCTGTATATGTAACGTATGGTGTAACCAGATCCGACTTCTGTCACTCTCTCCAGTAATAATGTTACTTATACATTTCCCCTTCTGTATATGTAACGTATGGTGTAACTAGATCTGACTCCTGTCATTCTCACCAGTAATAATGTTACTTATACATTTCCCCTTCTGTATATGTAACGTATGGTGTAACTAGATCTGACTCCTGTCATTCTCACCAGTAATAATGTTACTTATATAATTTCCCTTCTGTATATGTAACGTATGGTGTAACTAGATCTGACTCCTGTCATTCTCACCAGTAATAATGTTACTATATAATTTCCCTTCTGTATATGTAACGTATGGTGTAACTAGATCTAACACCTGTCATTCTCACCAGTAATAATGTTACTTATACATTTCCCCTTCTGTATATGGAACGTATGGTGTAACTAGATCTGACTCCTGTCATTCTCACCAGTAATAATGTTACTTATACATTTCTCCTTCTGTATATGTAACGTATGGTGTAACTAGATCTGACTCCTGTCACTCTCACCAGTAATAATGTTACTTATACATTTCCCCTTCTGTATATGTAACGTATGGTGTAACTATATCTGACTCCTGTCATTCTCACCAGTAATGATAATTATACATTTCCCCTTCTGTATATGTAACGTATGGTGTAACTAGATCGGACTCCTGTCATTATCACCAGTAATAATGTTACTTATACATTTCCCCTTCTGTATATGTAACGTATGGTCTAACTAGATCTGACTCCTGCCATTCTCACCAGTAATAATGTTACTTATACATTACCCATTCTCTATATGGAGCATATGGTGTAACTAGATCCGACTCCTCTCATTTTCACTAGTAATAATGATACTTATACATTTCCCCTTCAGTATATGTAACGTATGATGTAACTAGATCTGACTCCTGTCATTCTCACCAGTAATGATAATTATACATTTCCCCTTCAGTATATGGAACGTATGGTGTAACTAGATCTGACTCCTGTCACTCTCACCAGTAATAATGTTACTTATACATTTCCCCTTCTGTATATGTAACGTATGGTGTAACTAGATCTGACTCCTGTCACTCTCACCAGTAATAATGTTACTTATACATTTCCCATTGTGTATATGGAAAGTATGGTGTAACTAGATCTGACTCCTGTCACTCTCACCGGTAATAATGTTACTTATACATTTCACCTTCTGTATATGTAACGTATGGTGTAACTAGATCTGACTCCTGTCATTCTCACCAGTAATAATGTTACTTATACATTTCTCCTTCTGTATATGTAACGTATGGTGTAACTAGATCTGACTCCTGTCACTCTCACCAGTAATAATGTTACTTATACATTTCCCCTTCTGTATATGTAACGTATGGTGTAACTATATCTGACTCCTGTCATTCTCACCAGTAATGATAATTATACATTTCCCCTTCTGTATATGTAACGTATGGTGTAACTAGATCGGACTCCTGTCATTATCACCAGTAATAATGTTACTTATACATTTCCCCTTCTGTATATGTAACGTATGGTCTAACTAGATCTGACTCCTGCCATTCTCACCAGTAATAATGTTACTTATACATTACCCATTCTCTATATGGAGCATATGGTGTAACTAGATCCGACTCCTCTCATTTTCACTAGTAATAATGATACTTATACATTTCCCCTTCAGTATATGTAACGTATGATGTAACTAGATCTGACTCCTGTCATTCTCACCAGTAATGATAATTATACATTTCCCCTTCAGTATATGGAACGTATGGTGTAACTAGATCTGACTCCTGTCACTCTCACCAGTAATAATGTTACTTATACATTTCCCCTTCTGTATATGTAACGTATGGTGTAACTAGATCTGACTCCTGTCACTCTCACCAGTAATAATGTTACTTATACATTTCCCATTGTGTATATGGAAAGTATGGTGTAACTAGATCTGACTCCTGTCACTCTCACCGGTAATAATGTTACTTATACATTTCACCTTCTGTATATGTAACGTATGGTGTAACTAGATATTACTCCTGTCATTCTCACCAGTAATAATGTTACTTATACATTTCCCCTTCTGTATATGGAACGTATGGTGTAACTAGATCTGACTCCTGTCATTCTCACCAGTAATAATGTTACTTATACATTTCCCCTTCTGTATATGGAACGTATGGTGTAACTAGATCTGACTCCTGTCTGTCAGATTGTGTTTTGGCTGTGTCCCCGGAGGGGGCGCTAGTGGGTCAGTGGAGGTGGATGGGAGAAAACGAGGAGGCAGGATAACGTTTCCGCGCATGAGCGCAATGATATTTATTTGAACAGATGAATCACAGAACGGCAGCAGAAATAATAATAATAATAAATGCAAATGTCAATCACACAGCGTAATAGCTGAAAGTCTATGGCAACGGAAAGAATGATGACTGGGAAATGATAACCGGTAATATGATAACAGAAGAAATGATAACTTTGTAAAGATGATTCTGGTATGGAAACCAGTGCAGGTTTAAAACATGGAACTTGGCAGTGATGGTGTTAAATGGCAAACCTGGTAGCAGAGGCAGGAGTCTGACTATCCACAGTGCAGGTGGTGAAGCACTGACAGCAGGCAAGCTGTATCACAGGTGGATGAATGGAACACACCTGGAGTCAGTCTCAACTGCAAGGCTGAAGCACACAAGATGATGGTGGGTGTGAAGCCTGTTGATGAATGCAGGTATTGCTGGGACTTGAAGTTCCACGGAGCTGTGTAGTAACCAGGAGTACAAGTCTCAAGTAGAGAGCCAGGAGCACGGAGGAGACAGGAACAGATCCTTTCACATGGGTCGCAGGAGTGACACAAAGTCCAGGATGCCTGCAGACTGATCCTGCAGTCTCTTATGTACCCCCTGGTTCACAGGCATTGGTGGAGTGAGGGAAAGTGGGTGCGGCCAAGCACCGGATTGGCCGCTGTATGCTGACTGTTGGAAACTGTCATGGCGGCGCCCATGCCGCGGCCTAGCGGGAACGCGGCGTGCTACACGCCTGCTGTCACAGGAGCGTTCCCAGGCCCGTGATGGCGTCCAAAGGCAGGGACACGGACGACAGGTGACCGCAGGGAGCCAGGACGGAGTCCGCAGCGGCGGACGGATGTCAGCTTGGTGAGTCGATTCCTGACAGTACCCCCCCCTTTAAGGGTGGACACCGAACACCCACGTGGCTTGGAAGGATGAGTGCTATGGAAGACACGGACCAACCTTGGAGCATGGACATCCGACGAATTTACCCAACTTCTCTCCTCTGGGCCATAACCGGACCAATCGACAAGGTATTGAAGACGACCATACCGGCAACGGGAATCCAGAATCTTGCCAATCTCGAACTCCACGCCCCGCTGAGTTTGAATTTTGGGACCAGCTGGAAGAGCTCTTTGGAAACGGTTCAAGACTAAAGGTCTGAGGAGAGAAACATGAAAAGCATTAGGTATTCGCAGAGAAGGTGGTAACTTCAGTTTGTAGGCCACAGGGTTGATGACTCTTTCGACAGGGAAAGGACCAATAAAACGTGGTGCAAATTTCATGGACGGGACCCTAAGACGGAGGTTACGGGTTGACAGCCAAACCTTGTCCCCAGGTTTCAGGTTAGGAACCGCACGTCTCTTGCGGTCGGCAAAGTACTTATACCGGCTGGAGGCCTTTTTGAGAGACACGTGGATCTTTCTCCAAATTGACGAGAACTGAGTCAGAGCAGTAGTGGCAGCAGGAACATCCATATGAGGGAGTTCTTGGAAGTCTGGAACACGAGGATGTTGCCCATATACTGCAAAGAATGGTGTTGTCTCAGTAGCAGTATGATAGCGGAAGTTGTGGGCAAACTCGGCCCATGGGAGCAGATCGAACCAGTCATCCTGAGAAGATGAAACATACAATCTTAAAAACGTCTCTAGATCTTGATTTACCCTCTCTGTCTGCCCATTCGTCTGAGGGTGGTAAGATGACGAAAACTTCAGCTTGACCTGCATGGCAGAACAGAGAGCCTTCCAAAACCTCGCTACAAACTGTACCCCTCGGTCGGATATTATTTCTGAGGGTAGGCAATGTAAGCGGAAAATCTCCCGTAGGAAGATTTGGGCAAGTTTCGGGGCAGAAGGGAGACCCTGGAGAGGAACAAAATGGGCCATCTTGGTGAATCTGTCCACTACAACCCAGATGGTATTGTATCCTTGAGAAGGAGGAAGGTCGGTGATAAAGTCCATGGACAGGTGTGACCAGGGACGACTAGGAACAGACAATGGTTGTAACTGACCTGCTGGAGACTGATGAGGAGTCTTGTGCTGCACACACTTAGGACAGGATGCCACGAAATCCTTAATGTCAGCCCTCATCTTTGGCCACCAGTATGTCTCAGATAGAAACTTAAAGGTCTTCAGGACACCAGGATGACCGGTGAACTTGGATTGATGAGCCCAAGATAGCAACTTGGGACGGAGTTCTGGGGAAACAAAAGTCTTACCAGGAGGAGGAGCTGGGGAGACTTGAGATGCAGCGAATACCACTGGACTCAGGATGGAATGTGGAACTGAGTCAGGCGTTTCCTCTTCGGATTCCATAGATCTGGATAAAGCATCAGCTTTAACATTCTGCGAACCTGGGCGGAAATGAAGCTTAAAGTTAAAACGTGAGAAAAACATAGCCCACCTGGACTGGCGAGGATTAAGGCACTGGGCTGCCTTTAAATATAGCAGGTTTTTATGATCCGTGTAGATGTTGAACGGATGTTTGGCCCCTTCTAGGAGGTATCTCCACTCCTCGAGAGCCAGCTTGATCGCCAGTAGTTCTTGATCTCCAACGGAGTAGTTAGCTTCTGCAGGAAGGAATTTGCGAGAATAAAATCCACAAGGGTGGATTTTCCCATCGGTTCCCTTCTGGGAGAGAACAGCTCCAACTCCAACTGTAGAGGCGTCCACCTCCAACTCGAACGGTCTGTTTACATCTGGCTGAGACAGAACTGGAGCAGACATAAAGGCCAGCTTGATCTTCTGGAAGGCTGCTAGGGCTTCTTCTGACCAGTTGGAATGGTTTGCCCCTTTCCGAGTCAGGTTGGTAATAGGAGCGATGAGAGTGGAGAATCCCCGAATAAATTTCCTATAGTAGTTGGCAAATCCCAGGAACCGCTGGATAGACTTGAGAGAATTTGGAATGGACCAATTGGCAATGGCTTCCAATTTTGTCGGGTCCATCTGGAGATCCGATCCGGAAATTATATAACCCAGGAAGGGTATAGAGGGAACTTCAAAGGTGCATTTGGATAGTTTACCGTAGAGCCGGTTCTCACGAAGACGTCGGAGGACTTCACGGACTTGTAGACGATGAGATGGAAGGTCTTGGGAGAAGATGAGGATATCATCCAGGTAAACAACGAGGTACTTATACAGGACATCACGAAAGATTTCGTTCACAAAGTGTTGGAACACTGCTGGAGCATTACTCAACCCGAATGGCATTACCAGGTACTCGTAATGGCCATCTCGAGTGTTAAAAGCTGTCTTCCATTCGTCACCACTCCGGATTCTGATGAGATTGTAGGCACCGCGAAGATCTAACTTGGTGAAGATGCGGGCTCCTTTAACTCTGTCAAATAATTCGGTAATGAGTGGTAATGGATAACTATTTTTGATGGTAATGTCATTGAGACCCCGGTAGTCAATGCATGGACGCAGTCCTCCATCCTTCTTTTTGACAAAGAAGAAGCCTGCACCAGCGGGAGATGATGAAGGACGGATGAATCCCTTCTGTAGATTCTCCCTGATATAATCGCTCATCGCCTCAGTTTCAGGAACGGACAACGGGTAGGTGCGCCCCCTAGGTGGCTTCTTGCCAGGAAGGAGATCGATGGGACAATCCCATTCCCTATGGGGCGGTAGGACATCTGCGGCCTTCTCACTGAAGACATCCGAGAAATCTTGATAAGCCGCAGGAAGACTTGACTGTGTCTTTACTTCGGTAGACTTTATGGGACACACTTGGGCTAAACAGGACTGATGGCAATGTGAACCCCATGAGATAAGCTGCAACGTTGACCAGTCAAACTGTGGATTATGTAGCTGGAGCCAGGGCATGCCCAAGACGATCTCCTGGGTGGCTTGAGGAATGACTAAGAACTTAATCAGTTCAGAGTGTAGGAATCCAACTCCCAAGACCACTGGTGCAGTTTGATGAGAAATATTCCCCTTGGAGATTCGACTACCATCCACGGCGGTAATATAAACTGGACAGGAAAGTTCACATATAGGTAAACAAAATTTATTTACCGCAGCTTGGGTGATGAAGTTTCCTGCAGCTCCACAGTCCACTAATGCTGATGCGGACTGGAGCCCAACTGAAGTCTCTAACGTCACAGGAAGGATAAGGTCTTGATTAGAAGGAGCTTGTCTAGAAGATCCCAACTTGACTCCTCCTTTACAAGTCAGGATCTGGCGTTTCCCGAACGCACTGTGCAGGAGTTAATCTGGTGGCCTGCAGCCGCACAGTACAGACAGAGTCTCTCACGCATTCTTCTTGCCCGCTCTTCAGGAGTTAGGCGGGACCTATTTATTTGCATAGGCTCGTCAGAAGAAGGAGACTGGAACTGTACTGAAGGTATCATCCTTGATCTGCGTGGCTCACTCCGAGCGCGTTCATTATTGCGTTCGCGGATGCGAGAGTCCAACTTGATGCACAAGGAAATTAATTCAGACAATTGTACAGGAAGGTCGCGGGTCGCCAGTTCATCTTTGATCCGGTCAGAAAGTCCATGCCAGAAAGCTGCTACCAGGGCCTGATTATTCCACTGAATTTCTGCGGTCAACGTCTGGAACTGAATGACATATTGTCCCATACTACGGGTACCTTGACGAAGTTGAATCAGGTCAGCAGACGCTGATGTTGCACGACCAGGCTCGTCAAAGATCCGTCTGAAGGTTGACACGAATTCTGTGTAGTTGTTAATCAGAGGGTCAGCACGTTCCCACAGAGGAGACACCCAACTCAGAGCAGATCCAGAAAGTAAGGAGATGATGTAGGCAACCTTGGATCTTGGCGTGGGGAAATTATGTGACGACAACTCAAACTGGATTTCACATTGGTTGAGAAACCCACGACATAGCTTTGGACTGCCATCATACTTGCTTGGCACGGGCAGGTGCAGACGTGACACTGGAGCTGATGCAGCCGGCATAGAGGAACTCACAGCACTGGCAGGTGCTGGAGTAACAGGAACAGTAGAAGTGTGTACACTAGGCAGGGATTGCTGTAGTGTATCTATCCGGGAAGACATCCCTTGCAGGAACTGAAACATCTGCTGCTGCGCAGCCTCTTGACCATCCAGACGGGAGACCAGATTTTGCAAGGCCTCTGACCCCACACTCCGTCCACCATCCGAGTCCATTGATCCTGGACTTACTGTCAGATTGTGTTTTGGCTGTGTCCCCGGAGGGGGCGCTAGTGGGTCAGTGGAGGTGGATGGGAGAAAACGAGGAGGCAGGATAACGTTTCCGCGCATGAGCGCAATGATATTTATTTGAACAGATGAATCACAGAACGGCAGCAGAAATAATAATAATAATAAATGCAAATGTCAATTACACAGCGTAATAGCTGAAAGTCTATGGCAACGGAAAGAATGATGACTGGGAAATGATAACCGGTAATATGATAACAGAAGAAATGATAACTTTGTAAAGATGATTCTGGTATGGAAACCAGTGCAGGTTTAAAACATGAAACTTGGCAGTGATGGTGTTAAATGGCAAACCTGGTAGCAGAGGCAGGAGTCTGACTATCCACAGTGCAGGTGGTGAAGCACTGACAGCAGGCAAGCTGTATCACAGGTGGATGAATGGAACACACCTGGAGTCAGTCTCAACTGCAAGGCTGAAGCACACAAGATGATGGTGGGTGTGAAGCCTGTTGATGAATGCAGGTATTGCTGGGACTTGAAGTTCCACGGAGCTGTGTAGTAACCAGGAGTACAAGTCTCAAGTAGAGAGCCAGGAGCACGGAGGAGACAGGAACAGATCCTTTCACATGGGTCGCAGGAGTGACACAAAGTCCAGGATGCCTGCAGACTGATCCTGCAGTCTCTTATGTACCCCCTGGTTCACAGGCATTGGTGGAGTGAGGGAAAGTGGGTGCGGCCAAGCACCGGATTGGCCGCTGTATGCTGACTGTTGGAAACTGTCATGGCGGCGCCCATGCCGCGGCCTAGCGGGAACGCGGCGTGCTACACGCCTGCTGTCACAGGAGCGTTCCCAGGCCCGTGATGGCGTCCAAAGGCAGGGACACGGACGACAGGTGACCGCAGGGAGCCAGGACAGAGTCCGCAGCGGCGGACGGATGTCAGCTTGGTGAGTCGATTCCTGACACTGTCATTCTCACCGGTAATAATGTTACTTATACATTTCCCCTTCTGTATATGTAACGTATGGTGTAACTAGATCTGACTCCTGTCATTCTCACCAGTAATAATGTTACTTATACATTTCCCCTTCTGTATATGTAACGTATGGTGTAACTAGATCTGACTCCTGTTAGTCTTACCAGTAATAATGTTACTTATACATTTCCTCTTCTGTATATGTAACGTATGGTGTAACTAGATCGGACTCCTGTCATTTTCACCAGTAATAATGTTACTTATACATTTCCCCTTCTGTATATGTAACGTATGGTGTAACTAGATCTGGCTCCTGTCATTCTCACCAGTAATAATGTTACTTATACATTTCCCCTTCTGTATATGTAACGTCTGGTGAAACTAGATCTGACGTCTGTCATTCTCACCAGTAATAATGTTACTTATACATTTCCCCTTCTGTATATGGAACATATGGTGTAACTAGATCTACCTCCGGTCATTCTCACCAGTAATAATGTTACTTATACATTTCCCCTTCTGTATATGTAACGTATGGTGTAACTAGGTCTGACTTCTGTCATTCTCACCAGTAATAACGTTACTTATACATTTCCCTTTCTGTATATGTAACGTATGGTGTAACTAGATCTGACTTCTGTCATTCTCACCAGTAATAACGTTACTTATACATTTCCCTTTCTGTATATGTAACGTATGGTGTAACTAGATCTGACTCCTGTCATTCTCACCAGTAATAACGTTACTTATACATTTCCCTTTCTGTAAATGTAACGTATGGTGTAACTAGATCTGACTTCTGTCATTCTCACCAGTAATAACGTTACTTATACATTTCCCTTTCTGTATATGTAACGTATGGTGTAACTAGATCTGACTCCTGTCATTCTCACCAGTAATAATGTTACTTATACATTTCCCCTTCTGTATATGTAATGTATGGTGTAACTAGATCTGACTCCTGTCATTCTCACCAGTAATAATGTTACTTATACATTTCCCCTTCTGTATATGTAACGTATGGTGTAACTAGATCTGACTCCTGTCATTCTCATCAGTAATAATGTTACTTATACATTTCCCCATCTGTAAATGTAACGTATGGTGTAACTAGATCTGACTCCTGTCATTCTCACCAGTAATAATGTTACTTATACATTTCCCCTTCTGTATATGTAACGTATGGTGTAACTAGATCTGACTCCTGTCATTCTCACCAGTAATAATGATACTTATACATTTCCCCTTCTGTATATGTAACGTATGGTGTAACTAGATCTGACTCCTGTCATTCTCACCAGTAATGTTACTTATACATTTCTCCTTCTGTATATGTAACATATGGTGTAACTAGATCTGACTCCTGTCGTTCTCACCTGTAATAATGTTACTAATACATTTCCCCTTCTGTATATGTAACGTATGGTGTAACTAGATCTGACTCCTGTAATTCTCACCAGTAATGTTACTTATACATTTCTCCTTCTGTATATGTAACATATGGTGTAACTAGATCTGACTCCTGTCATTCTCACCAGTATTAATGTTACTTATACATTTACCCTTCTGTATATGTAACGTATGGTGTAACTAGACCTGACTCCTGTTATTCTCACCAGTAATGATACCTATACATTTCCCATTGTGTATATGTAGCGTATGGTGTAACTAGATCTGACTCCTGTCATTCTCACCAGTATTAATGTTACTTATACATTTACCCTTCTGTATATGTAACGTATGGTGTAACTAGACCTGACTCCTGTTATTCTCACCAGTAATAATACCTATACATTTCCCATTGTGTATATGTAGCGTATGGTGTAACTAGAATCTGACTCCTGTCATTCTCACCAGTAATAATGTTACTTATACATTTCCCCTTCTGTATATGGAACATATGGTGTAACTAGATCTGACTCCTGTCACTCTCACCAGTAATAATGTTACTTATACATTTCCCCTTCTGTATATGTAACATATGGTGTAACTAGATCTGACTCCTTTCATTCTCACCAGTAATAATGTTACTTATACATTTCCCGTTCTGTATGTGTAACGTATGGTGTAACTAGATCTGACTCCTGTCATTCTCAACAGTAATAATGTTACTTATATAATTCCCCTTCTGTATATGTAACGTATGGTGTAACTAGATCTGACTCCTGTCATTCTCACCAGTAATAATGATACTTATATAATTTCCCTTCTGTATATGTAACGTATGGTGTAACTAGATCTAACACCTGTCATTCTCACCAGTAATGATGTTACTTATACATTTCCCCTTCTGTATATGGAACGTATGGTGTAACTAGATCTGACTCCTGTCATTATCACCAGTAATAATGTTACTTATACATTTCCCTTCTGTATATGTAACGTATGGTGTAACTAGATCTGACTCCTGTCACTCTCACCAGTAATGATACCTATACATTTCCCATTGTGTATATGTAACGTATGGTGTAACTAGAATCTGACTACTGTCATTCTCACCAGTAATAATGTTACTTATACATTTCCCCTTCTGTATATGGAACATATGGTGTAACTAGACCTGACTCCTGTTATTCTCACCAGTAATGATACCTATACATTTCCCATTGTGTATATGTAGCGTATGGTGTAACTAGAATCTGACTCCTGTCATTCTCACCAGTAATAATGTTACTTATACATTTCCCCTTCTGTATATGGAACATATGGTGTAACTAGATCTGACTCCTGTCACTCTCACCAGTAATAATGTTACTTATACATTTCCCCTTCTGTATATGTAACATATGGTGTAACTAGATCTGACTCCTTTCATTCTCACCAGTAATAATGTTACTTATACATTTCCCGTTCTGTATGTGTAACGTATGGTGTAACTAGATCTGACTCCTGTCATTCTCAACAGTAATAATGTTACTTATATAATTCCCCTTCTGTATATGTAACGTATGGTGTAACTAAATCTGACTCCTGTCATTCTCACCAGTAATAATGTTACTTATATAATTTCCCTTCTGTATATGTAACGTATGGTGTAACTAGATCTAACACCTGTCATTCTCACCAGTAATAATGTTACTTATACATTTCCCCTTCTGTATATGGAACGTATGGTGTAACTAGATCTGACTCCTGTCATTCTCACCAGTAATAATGATACTTATACATTTCCCCTTCTGTATATGTAAAGTATGGTGTAACTAGATCTGACTCCTGTCATTCTCACCAGTAATAATGTTACTTATACATTTCTCCTTCTGTATATGTAACGTATGGTGTAACTAAATCTGACTCCTGTCATTCTCACCAGTAATGATAATTATACATTTCCCTTTCCGTACATGTAACGTATGGTGTAACTAGATCTGACTCCTGTCATTATCACCAGTAATAATGTTACTTATACATTTCCCTTCTGTATATGTAACGTATGGTGTAACTAGATCTGACTCCTGTCACTCTCACCAGTAATGATACCTATACATTTCCCATTGTGTATATGTAACGTATGGTGTAACTAGAATCTGACTACTGTCATTCTCACCAGTAATAATGTTACTTATACATTTCCCCTTCTGTATATGGAACATATGGTGTAACTAGATCTGACTCCTGTCACTCTCACCAGTAATAATGTTACTTATACATTTCCCGTTCTGTATATGTAACGTATGGTGTAACTAGATCTGACTCCTATCATTCTCAACAGTAATAATGTTACTTATATCCCCTTCTGTATATGTAAAGTATGGTGTAACTAGATGTGACTCCTGTCATTCTCACCAGTATTAATGTTACTTATACATTTCTCCTTCTGTATATGGAACGTATGGTGTAACTATATCTGACTCCTGTCATTCTCACCAGTAATGATAATTATACATTTCCCCTTCTGTATATGTAACGTATGGTGTAACTAGACCGGACTCCTGTCATTATCACCAGTAATAATGTTACTTATACATTTCCCTTCTGTATATGTAACGTATGGTGTAACTAGATCTGACTCCTGTCACTCTCACCAGTAATGATACCTATACATTTCCCATTGTGTATATGTAACGTATGGTGTAACTATATCTGACTCCTGTCATTCTCACCAGTAATGATAATTATACATTTCCCCTTCTGTATATGTAACGTATGGTGTAACTAGACCGGACTCCTGTCATTATCACCAGTAATAATGTTACTTATACATTTCCCCTTCTGTATATGTAACGTATGGTCTAACTAGATCTGACTCCTGCCATTCTCACCAGTAATAATGTTACTAATACATTACCCATTCTCTATATGGAGCATATGGTGTAACTAGATCCGACTCCTGTCATTTTCACCAGTAATAATGATACTTATACATTTCCCCTTCAGTATATGTAACGTATGGTGTAACTAGATCTGACTCCTGTCATTCTCACCAGTAATGATAATTATACATTTCCCCTTCAGTATATGGAACGTATGGTGTAACTAGATCTGACTCCTGTCATTCTCACCAGTAATAACGTTACTTATACATTTCCCCCTCTGTATATGTAACGTATGGTGTATCTAGATCTGACTCCTGTCATTCTCACCAGTAATAATGTTACTTATACATTTCCCCTTCTGTATATGTAACGTATGGTGTAACTAGATCTGACTCCTGTCACTCTCACCAGTAATGATACCTATACATTTCCCATTGTGTATATGTAACGTATGGTGTAACTAGAATCTGACTCCTGTCATTCTCACCAGTAATAATGTTACTTATACATTTCCCCTTCTGTATATGGAACATATGGTGTAACTAGATCTGACTCCTTTCACTCTCACCAGTAATAATGTTACTTATACATTTCCCCTTCTGTATATGGGCCCTCATTCCGAGTTGTTCGCTCGCAAGGCGAATTCAGCAGAGTTACACACGCTAAGCCGCCGCCTACTGGGAGTGAATCTAAACTTCTTAAATGTGCGACCGATGTATGCGCAATATTGCGATCAAAACCGAGTTAGCAGTTTTAGAGTAACTCCAGACTTACTCTGCCTGTGCGATCAATTCTGTGCTTTTCGGTCCCTGCTGACGTCATAAACACACCCAGCGTTCGCCCAAGCACTCCCACCGTTTCTCCAGACACAACTGCTTTTTTTCCGGAAACGGTAGCGTTTTCAGCCACACGCCCCTAAAACGCCGTGTTTCCGCCCAGTAACACCCATTTCCTGTCAATCACAATGCGATCGCCGGAGCGATGAAAAAGCCGTGAGTAAAAATACTTTCTTCATAGTAAAGTTACTTGGCGCATGCGCTGTGCGAACATTACGCATGCGCACTAAGAGAATTCTCACTGCGATGCGATGAAAAATACCGAGCGAACAACTCGGAATGAGGGCCATGGAACTTATGGTGTAACTAGATCTGACTCCTTTCACTCTCACCAGTAATAATGTTACTTATACATTTCCCCTTCTGTATATGTAACGTATGGTGAAACTAGATCTGACTCCTGTCACTCTCACCAGTAATGATACCTATACATTTCCCATTGTGTATATGTAACGTATGGTGTAACTAGAATCTGACTCCTGTCATTCTCACCAGTAATAATGTTACTTATACATTTCCCCTTCTGTATATGGAACATATGGTGTAACTAGATCTGACTCCTTTCACTCTCACCAGTAATAATGTTACTTATACATTTCCCCTTCTGTATATGGAACATATGGTGTAACTAGATCTGACTCCTTTCACTCTCACCAGTAATAATGTTACTTATACATTTCCCCTTCTGTATATGTAACGTATGGTGTAACTAGATCTGACTCCTGTCATTCTCAACAGTAATAATGTTACTTATATAATTCCCCTTCTGCATATGGAACATATGGTGTAACTAGATATGACTCCTGTCATTCTCACCAGTATTAATGTTACTTATACATTTCTCCTTCTGTATATGTAACGTATGGTGTAACTATATCTGACTCCTGTCATTCTCACCAGTAATGATAATTATACATTTCCCCTTCTGTATATGTAACGTATGGTGTAACTAGATCGGACTCCTGTCATTATCACCAGTAATAATGTTACTTATACATTTCCCCTTCTGTATATGTAACGTATGGTCTAACTAGATCTGACTCCTGCCATTCTCACCAGTAATAATGTTACTTATACATTACCCATTCTCTATATGGAGCATATGGTGTAACTAGATCCGACTCCTGTCATTCTCACCAGTAATAACGTTACTTATACATTTCCCCTTCTGTATATGTAACGTATGGTGTAACTAGATCTGACTCCTGTCACTCTCACCAGTAATGATACCTATACATTTCCCATTGTGTATATGTAACGTATGGTGTAACTAGAATCTGACTCCTGTCATTCTCACCAGTAATAATGTTACTTATACATTTCCCCTTCTGTATATGGAACATATGGTGTAACTAGATCTGACTCCTGTCACTCTCACCAGTAATAATGTTACTTATACATTTCCCCCTCTGTATATGTAACATATGGTGTAACTAGATCTGACTCCTTTCATTCTCACCAGTAATAATGTTACTTATACATTTCCCGTTCTGTATATGTAACGTATGGTGTAACTAGATCTGACTCCTGTCATTCTCAACAGTAATAATGTTACTTATATAATTCCCCTTCTGTATATGTAACGTATGGTGTAACTAAATCTGACTCCTGTCATTCTCACCAGTAATAATGTTACTTATATAATTTCCCTTCTGTATATGTAACGTATGGTGTAACTAGATCTAACACCTGTCATTCTCACCAGTAATAATGTTACTTATACATTTCCCCTTCTGTATATGGAACGTATGGTGTAACTAGATCTGACTCCTGTCATTCTCACCAGTAATAATGATACTTATACATTTCCCCTTCTGTATATGTAAAGTATGGTGTAACTAGATCTGACTCCTGTCATTCTCACCAGTAATAATGTTACTTATACATTTCTCCTTCTGTATATGTAACGTATGGTGTAACTAAATCTGACTCCTGTCATTCTCACCAGTAATGATAATTATACATTTCCCTTTCCGTACATGTAACGTATGGTGTAACTAGATCTGACTCCTGTCATTATCACCAGTAATAATGTTACTTATACATTTCCCTTCTGTATATGTAACGTATGGTGTAACTAGATCTGACTCCTGTCACTCTCACCAGTAATGATACCTATACATTTCCCATTGTGTATATGTAACGTATGGTGTAACTAGAATCTGACTACTGTCATTCTCACCAGTAATAATGTTACTTATACATTTCCCCTTCTGTATATGGAACATATGGTGTAACTAGATCTGACTCCTGTCACTCTCACCAGTAATAATGTTACTTATACATTTCCCGTTCTGTATATGTAACGTATGGTGTAACTAGATCTGACTCCTATCATTCTCAACAGTAATAATGTTACTTATATCCCCTTCTGTATATGTAAAGTATGGTGTAACTAGATGTGACTCCTGTCATTCTCACCAGTATTAATGTTACTTATACATTTCTCCTTCTGTATATGGAATGTATGGTGTAACTATATCTGACTCCTGTCATTCTCACCAGTAATGATAATTATACATTTCCCCTTCTGTATATGTAACGTATGGTGTAACTAGACCGGACTCCTGTCATTATCACCAGTAATAATGTTACTTATACATTTCCCTTCTGTATATGTAACGTATGGTGTAACTAGATCTGACTCCTGTCACTCTCACCAGTAATGATACCTATACATTTCCCATTGTGTATATGTAACGTATGGTGTAACTATATCTGACTCCTGTCATTCTCACCAGTAATGATAATTATACATTTCCCCTTCTGTATATGTAACGTATGGTGTAACTAGACCGGACTCCTGTCATTATCACCAGTAATAATGTTACTTATACATTTCCCCTTCTGTATATGTAACGTATGGTCTAACTAGATCTGACTCCTGCCATTCTCACCAGTAATAATGTTACTTATACATTACCCATTCTCTATATGGAGCATATGGTGTAACTAGATCCGACTCCTGTCATTTTCACCAGTAATAATGATACTTATACATTTCCCCTTCAGTATATGTAACGTATGGTGTAACTAGATCTGACTCCTGTCATTCTCACCAGTAATGATAATTATACATTTCCCCTTCAGTATATGGAACGTATGGTGTAACTAGATCAGACTCCTGTCATTCTCACCAGTAATAACGTTACTTATACATTTCCCCTTCTGTATATGTAACGTATGGTGTAACTAGATCTGACTCCTGTCACTCTCACCAGTAATGATACCTATACATTTCCCATTGTGTATATGTAACGTATGGTGTAACTAGAATCTGACTCCTGTCATTCTCACCAGTAATAATGTTACTTATACATTTCCCCTTCTGTATATGGAACATATGGTGTAACTAGATCTGACTCCTTTCACTCTCACCAGTAATAATGTTACTTATACATTTCCCCTTCTGTATATGGAACTTATGGTGTAACTAGATCTGACTCCTTTCACTCTCACCAGTAATAATGTTACTTATACATTTCCCCTTCTGTATATGTATCGTATGGTGAAACTAGATCTGACTCCTGTCACTCTCACCAGTAATGATACCTATACATTTCCCATTGTGTATATGTAACGTATGGTGTAACTAGAATCTGACTCCTGTCATTCTCACCAGTAATAATGTTACTTATACATTTCCCCTTCTGTATATGGAACATATGGTGTAACTAGATCTGACTCCTTTCACTCTCACCAGTAATAATGTTACTTATACATTTCCCCTTCTGTATATGGAACATATGGTGTAACTAGATCTGACTCCTTTCACTCTCACCAGTAATAATGTTACTTATACATTTCCCCTTCTGTATATGTAACGTATGGTGTAACTAGATCTGACTCCTGTCATTCTCAACAGTAATAATGTTACTTATATAATTCCCCTTCTGCATATGGAACATATGGTGTAACTAGATATGACTCCTGTCATTCTCACCAGTATTAATGTTACTTATACATTTCTCCTTCTGTATATGTAACGTATGGTGTAACTATATCTGACTCCTGTCATTCTCACCAGTAATGATAATTATACATTTCCCCTTCTGTATATGTAACGTATGGTGTAACTAGATCGGACTCCTGTCATTATCACCAGTAATAATGTTACTTATACATTTCCCCTTCTGTATATGTAACGTATGGTCTAACTAGATCTGACTCCTGCCATTCTCACCAGTAATAATGTTACTTATACATTACCCATTCTCTATATGGAGCATATGGTGTAACTAGATCCGACTCCTGTCATTTTCACCAGTAATAATGATACTTGTACATTTCCCCTTCAGTATATGTAACGTATGGTGTAACTAGATCTGACTCCTGTCATTCTCACCAGTAATGATAATTATACATTTCCCCTTCTGTATATGTAACGTATGGTGTAACTAGATCTGACTCCTGTCATTCTCCTCAGTAATAATGTTACTTATACATTTCCCATTGTGTATATGTAACGTATGGTGTAACTAGAATCTGACTCCTGTCATTCTCACCAGTAATAATGTTACTTATACATTTCCCCTTCTGTATATGGAACATATGGTGTAACTAGATCTGACTCCTGTCACTCTCACCAGTAATAATGTTACTTATACATTTCCCCCTCTGTATATGTAACATATGGTGTAACTAGATCTGACTCCTTTCATTCTCACCAGTAATAATGTTACTTATACATTTCCCGTTCTGTATATGTAACGTATGGTGTAACTAGATCTGACTCCTGTCATTCTCAACAGTAATAATGTTACTTATACATTTCCCCTTCTGTATATGTAAAGTATGGTGTAACTAGATCTGACTCCTGTCATTCTCACAAGTAATAATGTTACTTATATAATTTCCCTTCTGTATATGTAACGTATGGTGTAACTAGATCTGACTCCTGTCATTCTCACCAGTAATAATGTTACTTATATAATTTCCCTTCTGTATATGTAACGTATGGTGTAACTAGATCTGACTCCTGTCATTCTCACCAGTATTAATGTTACTTATACATTTACCCTTCTGTATATGTAACGTATGGTGTAACCAGACCTGACTCCTGTTATTCTCACCAGTAATGATACCTATACATTTCCCATTGTGTATATGTAACCTATGGTGTAACTAGATCTGACTCGTCATTCTCACCAGTAATAATGTTACTTATACATTTCCCCTTCTGTATATGGAACATATGGTGTAACTAGATCTGACTCCTTTCACTCTCACCAGTAATAATGTTACTTATACATTTCCCCTTCTGTATATGGAACTTATGGTGTAACTAGATCTGACTCCTTTCACTCTCACCAGTAATAATGTTACTTATACATTTCCCCTTCTGTATATGTAACGTATGGTGAAACTAGATCTGACTCCTGTCACTCTCACCAGTAATGATACCTATACATTTCCCATTGTGTATATGTAACGTATGGTGTAACTAGAATCTGACTCCTGTCATTCTCACCAGTAATAATGTTACTTATACATTTCCCCTTCTGTATATGGAACATATGGTGTAACTAGATCTGATTCCTTTCACTCTCACCAGTAATAATGTTACTTATACATTTCCCCTTCTGTATATGGAACATATGGTGTAACTAGATCTGACTCCTTTCACTCTCACCAGTAATAATGTTACTTATACATTTCCCCTTCTGTATATGTAACGTATGGTGTAACTAGATCTGACTCCTGTCATTCTCAACAGTAATAATGTTACTTATATAATTCCCCTTCTGCATATGGAACATATGGTGTAACTAGATATGACTCCTGTCATTCTCACCAGTATTAATGTTACTTATACATTTCTCCTTCTGTATATGTAACGTATGGTGTAACTATATCTGACTCCTGTCATTCTCACCAGTAATGATAATTATACATTTCCCCTTCTGTATATGTAACGTATGGTGTAACTAGATCGGACTCCTGTCATTATCACCAGTAATAATGTTACTTATACATTTCCCCTTCTGTATATGTAACGTATGGTCTAACTAGATCTGACTCCTGCCATTCTCACCAGTAATAATGTTACTTATACATTACCCATTCTCTATATGGAGCATATGGTGTAACTAGATCCGACTCCTGTCATTTTCACCAGTAATAATGATACTTGTACATTTCCCCTTCAGTATATGTAACGTATGGTGTAACTAGATCTGACTCCTGTCATTCTCACCAGTAATGATAATTATACATTTCCCCTTCTGTATATGTAACGTATGGTGTAACTAGATCGGACTCCTGTCATTATCACCAGTAATAATGTTACTTATACATTTCCCCTTCTGTATATGTAACGTATGGTCTAACTAGATCTGACTCCTGCCATTCTCACCAGTAATAATGTTACTTATACATTACCCATTCTCTATATGGAGCATATGGTGTAACTAGATCCGACTCCTGTCATTCTCACCAGTAATAACGTTACTTATACATTTCCCCTTCTGTATATGTAACGTATGGTGTAACTAGATCTGACTCCTGTCACTCTCACCAGTAATGATACCTATACATTTCCCATTGTGTATATGTAACGTATGGTGTGACTAGAATCTGACTCCTGTCATTCTCACCAGTAATAATGTTACTTATACATTTCCCCTTCTGTATATGGAACATATGGTGTAACTAGATCTGACTCCTGTCACTCTCACCAGTAATAATGTTACTTATACATTTCCCCCTCTGTATATGTAACATATGGTGTAACTAGATCTGACTCCTTTCATTCTCACCAGTAATAATGTTACTTATACATTTCCCGTTCTGTATATGTAACGTATGGTGTAACTAGATCTGACTCCTGTCATTCTCAACAGTAATAATGTTACTTATACATTTCCCCTTCTGTATATGTAAAGTATGGTGTAACTAGATCTGACTCCTGTCATTCTCACAAGTAATAATGTTACTTATATAATTTCCCTTCTGTATATGTAACGTATGGTGTAACTAGATCTGACTCCTGTCATTCTCACCAGTATTAATGTTACTTATACATTTACCCTTCTGTATATGTAACGTATGGTGTAACCAGACCTGACTCCTGTTATTCTCACCAGTAATGATACCTATACATTTCCCATTGTGTATATGTAACGTATGGTGTAACTAGATCTGACTCGTCATTCTCACCAGTAATAATGTTACTTATACATTTCCCCTTCTGTATATGGAACATATGGTGTAACTAGATCTGACTCCTTTCACTCTCACCAGTAATAATGTTACTTATACATTTCCCCTTCTGTATATGTAACATATGGTGTAACTAGATCTGACTCCTGTCATTCTCAACAGTAATAATGTTACTTATATAATTTCCCTTCTGTATATGGAACGTATGGTGTAACTAGATCTGACTCCTGTCATTCTCACCAGTAATAATGTTACTTATACATTTACCCTTCTGTATATGTAACATATGGTGTAACTAGATCTGACTCCTGTCATTCTCACCAGTATTAATGTTACTTATACATTTCCTCTTCTGTATATGCAACGTATGGTGTAACTAGATCCGACTCCTGTCATTATCACCAGTAATAATGTTACTTATACATTTCCCCTTCCGTATATGTAACGTATGGTCTAACTAGATCTGACTCCTGCCATTCTCACCAGTAATAATGTTACTTATACATTTACCCTTCTGTATATGTAACGTATGGTGTAACTAGACCTGACTCCTGTTATTCTCACCAGTAATGACACTTATACATTTCCCATTGTGTATATGTAACGTATGGTGTAACTAGAATCTGACTCCTGTCATTCTCACCAGTAATAATGTTACTTATACATTTCCCCTTCTGTATATGGAACATATGGTGTAACTAGATCTGACTCCTGTCATTCTCACCAGTAATAATGTTACTTATATAATTTCCCTTCTGTATATGTAACGTATGGTGTAACTAGATCTGACTCCTTTCATTCTCACCAGTAATAATGTTACTTATACATTTCCCGTTCTGTATATGTAACATATGGTGTAACTAGATCTGACTCCTTTCATTCTCACCAGTAATAATGTTACTTATACATTTCCCGTTCTATATATGTAACGTATGGTGTAACTAGATCTGACTCCTGTCATTCTCAACAGTAATAATGTTACTTATATAATTCCCCTTCTGTATATGTAAAGTATGGTGTAACTAGATCTGACTCCTGTCATTCTCACCAGTAATAATGTTACTTATATAATTTCCCTTCTGTATATGTAACGTATGGTGTAACTAGATCTGACTCCTGTCATTCTCACCAGTAATAACGTTACTTATATAATTTCCCTTCTGTATATGTAACGTATGGTGTAACTAGACCTGACTCCTGTTATTCTCACCAGTAATGACACTTATACATTTCCCATTGTGTATATGTAACGTATGGTGTAACTAGATCTGACTCCTGTCATTCTCACCAGTAATAATGTTACTTATACATTTCCCCTTCTGTTTATGTAACGTATGGTGTTACTAGATCTGACTCCTGTCATTCTTACCGGTAATAATGTTACTTATACATTGCCCCTTTTGTATATGGAACTTATGGTGTAACTAGATCTGACTCATGTTATTCTCACCAGTAATAATGTTACTTATACATTTCCCCTACTGTATATGTAATGTATGGTGTAACTAGGACTGACTCCTGTCATTCTCACCAGTATTAATGTTACTAATACACTTCCCCTTCTGTATATATAACATATGGTGTAACTAGATCTGACTCCTGTCACTCTCACCAGTAATAATGTTACTGATACATTTCCCCTTCTGTATATGTAACGTATGGTGTAACTAGATCTGACTTCTGTCTTTCTCACCAATAATGTTACTTATACATTTCCCCTTCTGTAGATGGAACATATGGTGTAACTAGATCTGACTCCTGTCACTCTCACCAGTAATAATGTTACTTGTAGATTTCCCCTTCTGTATATGTAACGTATGGTGTAACTAGATCGGACTCCTGTCACTCTCACCAGTAATAATGTTACTATACATCACTTTCCTCCAAATAGGACTCACAGAACTTTACATTCACAATTACACAGAGGACAAGATAGACAATAAGTAGAACAGAATAAAGACCTCAGCATGTGGGATGTATATTTAGGAAGTGAAGGAACATTAATGAAATATGTGAGTAACAGTCATCAGTCTGTTTGTGGTCACCAGGGTGGAGGTCTCTTGGACTGTGCGAGGCAGCAGGTTCCATGGTCAGGGCTGCATAGCTAACAGATCAACCACAAATTAATTACGGCAGATTCTTGGTACTGCTGGTAACAGTCTGAGGGGGAGAGGTAAAGAATTCCAGAGAAAGGGAGCAGCACGTGAAAAATCTTGGATAGGCATGGGAGGAAGTAATCAGAAGACAGGAGAGTCGGCAGCATTAGCATATGGACCTGTTTCACTAGGACTGAGTCACGGCCTACTGGCATCACCCACACCTGGAGCTCAGCTAGACATTTAGTATTGGTATTGTTTTCAGTACCCGGAGCAAAGACAGGTTATCTGCATAGTAGAGGTAAAGGAGGACATGACGTCTTATTATTTCACCCAGTAGCAGCATGTATATTGTAAAAAAAAACCCACAGGACATAAAATAAAACCTGAAGGAACAATGCAGGGAAATGGTGAAGATGAGTATACTCCAGAAGATTAAAATGGTTCCCCACCTGTGTGATGTCTACTGTGTCCAACAAGAGCTGATTTATTAATCACTCAGAGCATGCAAATGGCTTCACACCTCTGTGAGTTCTCTCATGTTGAACAAGATGTGATTTCCGTGTAAAACATTTCCCACACTCAGAACATGGAAATGGCTTCTCACTTGTGTGAATTCTCTCATGTCTAACAAGAGTTGATTTCTGTGTAAAACATTCTTCACACTCAGAACATGAAAATGGCTTCTCTCCGGTGTGACTTCTCTCATGTCTAACAAGAGTTGGTTTAAGTGCAAAACGTTTCCCACACTCAGAACATGAAAATGGCTTCTCTCCGGTGTGACTTCTCTCATGTATAATAAGATATGACTTGTGTGAAAAATCTTTTCCACACTCAGAACAAGAAAATGGCTTCTCTCCGGTGTGACTTCTTTCATGTTGAACAAGATTCGATTTCTGTGTAAAACATTTCCCACACTCAGAACATGTAAATGGCTTCTCTCCGGTGTGACTTCTCTCATGTCTAACAAGAGTTGATTTAAGTGCAAAACGTTTCCCACACTCAGAACATGTAAATGGCTTCTCTCCGGTGTGACTTCTCTCATGTTGAACAAGAGTTGATTTCTGTGAAAAACCTTTTCCACACTCAGAACATGTAAATGGCTTCTCTCCGGTGTGACTTCTCTCATGCATAACAAGATATGACTTGTGTGAAAAACGTTTTCCACACTCGGAACAAGAAAATGGCTTCTCTCCGGTGTGACTTCTCTCATGGTGAACAAGAAATAATTTCCGTGCAAAACATTTCCCACACTCAGAACATGGAAATTGCCTCTCGCCTGCCTTAACTGGCTGATGGGTAATACGCTTTGTGTTCTGTGTAAAACATCTGGCATCTATAGAACAGGGAAACTCTGTATCTACTCTCAGAGCTGGAACAGATGCACCAATATCAGAGTGATCAGGAGAACATTTCCCAGGATCAGAGGGACCAGCTGATAGAGCTGGATGTATAATTGGGGTAATGAGATTAGTTCCTGGAGAATCCTGTCTACTGTCATCTTTTATTTCACAATCCTGGGATGATATTAGATGTCCTTCTGAGATATTCCTGCTTGTGTGTCCGTCTGCTGGAAATAAAATAAATTTTGGAAATGTGAATTTTCATAAAACAATGAAAATCTGGTAAAGATCATGATCAAAACTGGAAAATTACTATAAAATGAGTAGACAAGACCCAGGGTGTTACATGGAACAATATATAATTCTATAACAGACATTGTATCCAGTACTGTATTTCTAATATAGCTTTTATGTTTATCTTGAAAATAATACTAGGAAGCTTGGACAGGAGTGTTACTAACACTGAGCGAACATGTGGGATTACTAGAGGTGACATGGGCTGTGCAGTAATATAACATCGCCTGTGCATACATTTAGGTAACACTGAGATCATGTGGGATTACTAGAGGTGACATGCGCTGTGCAGTAATATAACATCGCCTGTGCATACATTTAGGTAACACTAAGAGATCATGTGGGATTACTAGAGGTGATATGGGCTGTGCAGTAATATAACATCGCCTGTGCATACATTTAGGTAACACAGAGAGATCATGTGGGATTACTAGAGGTGACATGGGCTGTGCAGTAATATAACATCGCCTGTGCATACATTTAGGTAACACTGAGATCATGTGGGATTAGTAGAGGTGACATGGGCAGTGCAGTAATATAACATCGCCTTTGCATACATTTAGGTAACACTGAGAGACCATGTGGGATTACTAGAGGTGACATGGGCTGTGCAGTAATATAACATCGCCTGTGCATACATTTAGGTAACACTGAGATCATGTGGGATTACTAGAGGTGACATGGGCTGTGCAGTAATATAACATCGCCTGTGCATACATTTAGGTAACACTGAGAGATCATGTGGGATTACTAGAGGTGACATGGGCTGCGCAGTAATATAACATCGCCTGTGCATACATTTAGGTAACACTGAGATCATGTGGTATTACTAGAGGTGACATAGGCTGCGCAGTAATATAACATCGCCTGTGCATACATTTAGGTAACACAGAGATCATGTGGGATTACTAGAGGTGACATGGGCTGTGCAGTAATATAACATCGCCTGTGCATACATTTAGATAACACAGAGATCATGTGGGATTACTAGAGGTGACATAGGCTGTGCAGTAATATAACATCGCCTGTGCATACATTTAGGTAACACTGAGATCATGTGGTATTACTAGAGGTGACATGGGCTGTGCAGTAATATAACATCGCCTGTGCATACATTTAGGTAACACTGAGATCATGTGGGATTACTAGAGGTGACATGGGCTGTGCAGTAATATAACATCACCTGTGCATACATGTAGGTAACACTGAGATCATGTGGGATTACTAGAGGTGACATGGGCTGGGCAGTAATATAACATCGCCTGAGCATACATTTAGGTAACACTGAGATCATGTGGGATTACTAGAGGTGACATGGGCTGTGCAGTAGTATAACATCGCCTGAGCATACATTTAGGTAACACTGAGATCATGTGGGATTACTAGAGGTGACATGGGCTGTGCAGTAATATAACATCGCCTGTGCATACATTTAGGTAACACTGAGAGATCATGTGGGATTACTAGAGGTGACATGGGCTGTGCAGTAATATAACATCGCCTGTGCATACATTTAGGTAACACTGAGAGATCATGTGGGATTACTAGAGGTGACATGTGCTGTGCAGTAATATAACATCGCCTGTGCATACATTTAGGTAACACAGAGAAACATGTGAGATTACTAGAGGTGACATGGGCTGTTTAGTAATATAACATCACCTGTGCATACATTTAGGTAACACTGAGAGATCATGTGGGATTACTAGAGGTGACATGGGCTGTGCAGTAATATAGACATCGCCTGTGCATACATTTAGGTAACACTGAGAGATCATGTGGGATTACTAGAGGTGACATGGGCTGGGCAGTAATATAACATCGCCTGTGCATACATTTAGATAACACTGAGAGTTTATGTGGGATTACTAGAGGTGACATGGACTGTGCAGTAATATAACATCGCCTGTGCATACATTTAGGTAACACTGAGAGACCATGTGGGATTACTAGAGGTGACATGGGCTGTGCAGTAATATAACATCGCCTGTGCATACATTTAGGTAACACAGAGAGATCATGTGGGATTACTAGAGGTGACATGGGCTGTGCAGTAATATAACATCGCCTGTGCATACATTTAGGTAACACTGAGATCATGTGGGATTACTAGAGGTGACATGGGCTGTGCAGTAATATAACATCGCCTGTGCATACAATTAGGTAACACAGAGAACATGTGGGATTACTAGAGGTGACATGGGCTGTGCAGTAATATAACATCGCCTGTGCATACATTTAGGTAACACAGAGATCATGTGGAATTACTAGAGGTGACATGGGCTGTGCAGTAATATAACATCACCTGTGCATACATTTAGGTAACACTGAGAGATCATGTGGGATTACTAGAGGTGACATGGGCTGTGCAGTAATATAACATCGCCTGTGCATACATTTAGGTAACACTGAGATCATGTGGGATTACTAGAGGTGACATAGGCTGTGCAGTAATATAACATCGCCTGTGCATACATTTAGGTAACACTGAGAGATCATGTGGGATTACTAGAGGTGACATGGGCTGTGCAGTAATATAACATCGCCTGTGCATACATTTAGGTAACACTGAGATCATGTGGGATTACTAGAGGTGACATGGGCTGTGCAGTAATATAACATTGCCTGTGCATACATTTAGGTAACACAGAGATCATGTGGGATTTCCAGAGGTGACATGGGCTGGACAAGTGCAGTCATAGGTGTGCAGTCTAAGGCCCCTCCCTAGCAAACTAAAAGTGTTTTGTATAGACACACCTGAAGGAGTGAGACACCTTCATTCTTAGACTTGCACCCACCCGCACCTGACCCTCGTTTATTTTAACTAGGGTACCTAGCATGACTGCACTTGTGAATATGGCACAATTCTAGGTAAGTCCAATTATTCTGAACAATAGGTCAGCAATGGGGTGGCTCCTGGGGTGCGGGACCTCCTGGACTGCCGTAGCTGGGCGACAACAGGGCATCGCAGCATTACATTTAATTTGGCACTTTCACTGTTTGTTTATTATACATGTTACACACTTTTTTCACTTATATTAACTCACCCCATAACACCCCTTTTTTTCTCACCTATCCCTTAATCCTTCTCACTACACATAATTATTTCCTGCGATGACCTTGGGTTGCTTGGCTGTGGTTTTTTAGGGGGTCCCGTGCCCTAGGTTTGAACCCCTATAGTGTTAGGTACTGCAGCAGAGTGGAGTCCCTTGTCGCGGGGCTGCAGCTTAATGCATTGATCAATTCAGAACTAAACTCCACTATTTATTATATGCTAAGCTGTATGATATCAGTAATGCTAGAGACAGTGCACCTACAACACCCCCTTTTTCTTCTGTAGAACTACAAGTCTCAGTAGGTAGCACCTCACATTACTGGCAGCTATAGGTGTGCAGTCTAAGGCCCCTCCCTATGAATACTGTGGACATGGCTGGATGATGAAACTCTGCCCACCTTAATGTGCGGCATACCTCCCTCATTGCCATCCAACTGTGAGTGCCTCCTTGATGATTGAGGTACGCTACTGCAGTGGCGTTGTCCGACTGAATCTGAATCGGTTTGCCGTGAAGCACCTCTTTTGCCTGGGTGAGTGCCATATAGATGGCCCGAAGTGTTAGGACATTGATTGGCAGACAACTTTCCTCCTTGGTCCAACGCCCCTGGAAAGAGTATTGCCCTGTTACGGCTCCCCAGCCTTGGAGACTGGCGTCCGTTGTCAGAAGCACCCAGTCTGAGATCCAAAAGGGTCAACCTGTGTCAAGATGAGACGTCTGTAGCCACCAGGCATGTCTGAGTGCCTGATCATAGCTGTACTGCTACGATCAACTCGGAATGACCCCCATTGCTGCATGGATGGATACTCTCCGATTGTGTAGCAATCCGTGAATTCTCTTCTATATCATGGATCTTTTGTCCTGAGGTAGAAAGATTCTATGAAAACTGGTATCCAACACAGCCCCTAGGTGCGTCATCCACTGGGATGGAACTAGGGAGTACTTTGTCCAATTTATGGAGCCAACCGTGATCCTGTAAGCAGGCTGTTGTCACTTGTAGATGCCAGTGGAGAGATTCCTGGGATTGTGCCAGGATTAGATTCCCTGACGACGTAGGTGAGCTGCCATCACCACCATAATTTTGGTAAATACGCTTGGAGCTGTGGCAAGCCCAAAGGGTAGTGCCTAAAACTGAAAATGTTGTTGGAGCATTGCGAACCTGAGATAGCACTGATGAGAGAGTGCTATTGGTACATGTAGGTAAGCATCTTGAATGTCCAGGGACACCATGAAGTCCCCCCGGCTCCATTGCCAGGATAATGGTGCGTAATGTTTCCACATGGAATCGAGGCACCCAAATATATTTGTTCAGAGCTTTGAGATTGAGAATGGGCCAGTGAGACCCATTTGGCTTCTGAACTAAAAACAGAGTAGAATAGAAACCATGTCCTCGTTGTGCTGAGGGAACTGGTACTATCACTCCTGATTGTAGCAACTTCTGAACTGCATCTTGTAAAGCCCTGGCCTTTGTTGCCACTAGCGGCGGGCTGGTACTAAAGAACTGTTGAGGGGGACGTTTCTTGAAGGAGAAAGCGTACACGTGAGACACCGCTTCTTGAACCCAGGGATCTGTGGTGGACTGATTCCAGACTTGTGCAAATTGAAGTAGGCCTCCCACCCTGGGATCCCCCAGTGGATGCCCATGCCATCAGGCAGAAGACTGGCTAACCAAGCCTGTTTGGACATGGACTTAACTCAAAGGACGCATGCGTTCACAAGGATTACACATCTGCTAATTAGCAGAATTTGCAATCCTTACTGGATCGGGCCCATAAGCCTTTCCTTCTGCTTCACCTTGTGGCTGAAAAGTCAGAAATAGCAGGAAATCTAGGTTTTGATGTAGATATCTATGGAAATGCAGCTTTTTTGGCGTTTGCTTCAGACATTAGAATATTGTCCAACTTTGTTCCAAACAGAATATTTCCGACAAAAAGTAGGGACTCCAATCAAGATTCCTTATCAGCCTTCCACGAACAAAGGCCCTCATTCCGAGTTGATCGCTAGCTACTTTTTGCAGCACAGCGATCAGATAGTCGCCTCCTATAGGGGAGTGTATTTTCGCTTTGCAAGTGCGCGAACGCTTGTGCAACCGAGCGGGACAAAAAAGTTTTGTGCAGTTTCTGAGTAGCTCTGGACTTACTCAGCCACTGCGATCACTTCAGTATTCTTGGTCCCGGAATTGACGTCAGACACCCGCCCTGCAAACGCTTGGACCACTCCCAGAGAAGAGTCAGTTGACACCCACAAAAGCCTTCTTCCTGCCAATCTCCTTGCGATCGGCTGTGCGAATGGATTCTTCCTTAAATCCATCGCCCAGCAACGATTTGCTTTGTACCCGTACGACGCGCCTGCACATTGCGGTGCATACGAATGTGCAGTATTGACTTTATCGCTACGCTGCGAAAAACAGCAGCTAGCAACTCAGAATGACCCCCATAGTCACACTGCTCTACGAGCTACTACTGAGGAAGCTGAAGCCTGAGAAGGTAATATACCCATATCTAGGGCTGTATGGGATAATTGTTCTCTTGTTCCATGCATAGAGATATCACTTTCCAAGGCTTATGCCCAGCCTGTGACAGCTTTTGCCAGCCATGCTGTGGCCATAGTTGGTCTTGTATTTGCCCGTTAGGGAAAATACAGCCTTAGGATAACTATACATTTTTCTGTCTGTTGCATCATGTAATGATGATGAAGGCAGAGGTAATGTAGATTTTCGCACTAATCGAATAAGGAGATTTATGGTAGACTTACCATTGTTAAATCTCTATCTGCAAGGTAGATTGGTTCCACAGGGAAACATCAGGGTGTAGAGATGGATTTGATCCAGGCACCAACACGCTAAAGCTTCAGACTGTCCCAGGATGCATTGGGGCCTCCTCAATAACCCCGCCTCCAGGCACTGAGAGCTCAGTTTCGTTAACCAGTCCAATGCAGGAGCAGGTAAAAGAGAAGGCAGATGTTAGTCACATAGAACCATGTTCTCACGCCAGAAGAAGGGACCAGCGGCTAATGCCATACAAACCCATAGAAGCTAGGTGCGTCAGGCTGGGCGCCCTGTGGAACCCAGTGTACCTCGCAGAAAGAGATTTAACAATGGTTAGTCTACCATAAATCTCCTTTTCTGCAGCAAGGTACATTGGTTTCCACAGAGAAACATTGGGGATGTCCTAAAGCAGTTCCTCAAGGGAGGGGACGCGCCATACCGGGAATGAGAACCCGGCGTCCAAAGGAAGCACCCTGGGGGGCGGAAGTATCGAAGGCATAGAACTTAATGAATATGTTCACCGAGGACCACGTAGCCGCCTTGCACAATTGTTCAGCAGACGGTCCAACAGACAGAGTAGAATGGGCATTAATAGCAGCAGGAGCTGGGAGTCCAGCCTGCGCATAGGCTTGTGCAATCACCATTCTAATCCATCTGGCCAAGGTTGGTTATTCGCAGGATAGCCACGTTTGTGAAAACCAAAAAGTACAAAAAGGGCATCTGACCTCCTTATAGAGGCAGTCCTTTCCACATAGATACGGAGAGCCTTAACCACATCCAGTTACCGCTCTTTGGAGGACATATCAGAAGAGATGAAGGCCAGAACCACAATCTCTTGGTTAAGGTGAAAAGATGACATCACCTTAGGTAAATAACCAGGGAGAGTTCCAATAACTGCCTGGTCATGGTGAAATATCAGAAAGGGTGGACGACAGGACAAAGTGCCTAACTCTGACACCCTCCTAGCAGAGGCAATAGCCAGTAAGACCAGGACCTTGGCCGTGAGTCATTTAAGGTCCACTGTCTCAAGAGGTTCAAATGGAGACTCTTGCAGGGAGCAACAGGAGGGACATAGCGAGACTGAATCCATAAAACACTCTAAGTGAAAGTATGAATGTCCGGAATAGACGCAATTTTTCTCTGAAACCATACCAACAAGGCAGATATGCAGCATGAACCTTGAGGGAGGCCAGATGAAGGCCAATGTCTAGGCCTCGTTGCAGAAAAGCCAGAATTCTGGAAGTTCTGAATCTGTATGCATCATAATTCCGATCAGCACACCAGGTGAAGTAAGAATTTCAGACTCTGTAATAAATCTGCACAGATGCCGGTTTGCGGGCCTTCAACATAGTTTTGATAACCACCTCGATGAATCCTTTGGCCCTCAGGAGTGATGCTTCAAGAGCCACGCTATCAAAGCCAGTCTGGGCAGGTCTGGGTAGATTCAAGAGCCCTGAACGAGGAAGTCTGGGCGTTGAGGAAGTAGAAGAGGACGCTCTATCGAGAGACCCTGCAGGTCTGAGAACCAATGCCGTCTGGGCCATGTTGGAATGACTACAAGTAGTATTCATCCTTCTTGTTTGAACTTCCATAGTAGCTTGGGCAGGAGACACTGGGGGGGAACATGTATGGCAGCCGAAAGTTCCATGGAATTGCTAGTACGTCCACGAAAGCTGCTTGAGGATCCCTGGTTCTTGATCCGAAGTTTGGAACTTTGTGATTGTGTCGAGACGCCATCAGGTCTACATCTGGTAGGCCCCACTTGTCCACAAGGAGTTGAAAGACTTCTGGGTGAAGACTCCACTGTCAGGGGTGCACGTCCTGGCGACTGAGGAAATACGTTTCCCAGTTTAGGACTCCCGGAATGAACACTGCCGATATTGCTGGCAGATGGCGTTCCGCCCAACGAAGGATTTTTGTCACTTCCATCATTGCCATGCGGCTTTGAGTGCCGCCTTGATGGTTTAGGTATGCCACCGTGGTGGCGTTGTCTGACCGTACTTGAACAGGCCTGTACTGTAACTGAAGCAGGGCGCGAGACAAAGCATAGAACACTGCCGCCCGCAATTCCAGAATGTTTATCAGGAGGAGTGATTCCTCCACGGTCCACCGACCCTGAAAAGAGTTTTGCTCCAACACCGCGCCCCAAGCCTTCAGACTGGCATCCATAGTCACCAGTTGGGGATCCAGAAGGGACGGCCCCTGCTGAACTGCTGGTCCTGGAGATGTGAGACCTGATCCGATGAGGTAGGCCATCCCACTTGGAAAGGATTAACCTCTGCAGAGGGCTTGAATGAAATTGAGCGTACTCTACCATGTCAAAAGCCGACACCATTAGGCCTAGTACTTGCATCGTCGAGTGCATCAACATTCTTGGCCGAGAAAGGAAGCATCTGATCCTGTCCTGAAGCTTCAGGACCTTCTCTGGAGACAGAAACAGCCGCTGACTGTGCGTGTCCAGCCCCCCCAGGTTCACCATGCTCTGAGCTGGAACCAGCGAAGATATCTTCCAATTGATGAGCCACCCATGGGCTTGTAGAAAGCTTACCGTCAGTTACAGATAACTGAGGAGGACATCGTGGGAGTCTGCCAGAATCAGCAAGTCATCCAGATACGGCAGGATCCTGACTTCCTGGCGACGGAGATGAGCCGTCATCATAACAATAGTCTTGGTGAAGATCCGAGGGGCCATAGCCAGTCCAAATGGCAGATCCTGGAACTGATAGTGGAGGTTGCCAATAGCAAACCGCAGCTATTGCTGATGCGATATGGTAATAGGTATATGCCTATAAGCATCTTGTATATCCAGGAATACCATATAAACTCCGGGTTCCATGGCCAGTACAATTGAGTGCAGTGTCTCCATATGGAACTTGGACACACTCACAAATTTGTTCAGCGACCCGAGGTTGAGTATAGGTCAGAAAATAGGATTTTGATATCTACCGGTAAATCCTTTTCTGTGAGTCCGTAGAGGATGCTGGGGACACCAAAAGAAGCATGGGGTATAGACGGGATCCGCAGGAGACATGGGCACTTTAAGACTTTCAAAGGGGCGTGACCTGGCTCCTCCCTCTATATCCCTCCCCAGACTCAGTTTGGAACTGTGCCCACAGAACGGACATTTCGAGGAAAGGAATTAACAATCAAGGTGAGCATAATACCAGCTCACGCCATAAGCATGCCGTATAACATGGCATTCAACGGAACACATACCAACGGACATGAACAAAATTCAGCAACAAGCTGAAGAACTGTAACACAACATGTGTGTAACCACAACCAAACCGCAGATACAGTACGCACTGGGACGGGCGCCCAGCATCTTCTACGGCAGGCATGTCCAAACTGCGGCCCTCCAGCTGTTGTGAAACTACATATCCCAGCATGCCCTGACAGAGCTTTAACATTCTCTGACAACAAAACTGTGTCAGGGCATGCTGGGATATGTAGTTTCACAACAGCTGGAGGGCCGCAGTTTGGACATGCCTGCTCTACGAACTCATAGAAAAGGATTTACCAGTAGGTATCAAAATCCTAATTTTCTATTTCGTCCTAGAGGATGTTGGGGACACCAAAAGAACCATGGGGATTATACCAAAGCTCTATAGCGGGCGGGCGAGTGCGGATGACTCTGCAGCACTGATTGATCAAACTTAAGGTCATCATCGGCCAAGGTATCAAACTTGTAAAAATTAGCAAACGTGTTTGACCCCGACCATGTAGCAGCTCTGCAAAGTTGCAATGCCGAGACACCCCGGGAAGCCGCCCAAGACGAGCCCAGCGTCCTAGTGGAATGGGCCTTCACCGATTTCGGTAACGGCAAACCTGCCGTGGAATGAGTCTGCTGAATTGTCTGACATATCCAGCGGGCAATGGTCTGCTTGAAAGCAGGACACCCAATCTTATTGGGAGCATAGAGGATAAACAGAGACTCTGCTTTCCTAATCTGAGCCGTTCTGGCGACATAAATCTTCAAAGCTCTGACCACATCTAGAGACTTTGACTCAGCCAAAGAGCCAGTAGCCACTGGCACCACAATAGGTTGGTTGATATGAAAAGAGGAAACCACCTTTGGCAGAAATTGTTGGCGAGTCCTCAACTCTGCTCTATCTTCATGGAAGATCAAATAAGGGCTCTTCTGAGACAAGGTCGCCAACTCTGACACCCGCCTTGCGGATGCCAATGCCAACAAAATGACAACTTTCCAAGTGAGGCATTTCAACTCCACTTTACGTAAAGGTTCAAACCAATGTGACTGAAGGAACGTTAAGGTCCCAAGGTGCCACAGGGGGCACAAAAGGAGGTTGGATGTGTAACACCCCTTTTACAAAGGTCTGCACCTCAGGAAGTGAGGCCAATTGTTTCTGAAAGAAAATTGACAAAGCAGAAATCGGCACTTTTATGGAGCCTAATTTAAGGCCCGCATCCACTCCATTTTGTAGTAAATGGAGAAAACGTCCAAGGTCAAATTTCTCCACCAGAGCTTTCTTGGACTCGCACCCGGAAATATATTTCCTCCAAATACGGGGATAGTGCTTCGACGTCACACCCTTCCTAGCAAGAATAAGGGTATGGATGACTTCACTGGGAATACCCTTTCGGGCTAAAATCTGGCGTTCAACCGCCATGCTGTTAAACGTAGCCGCTGTAAGTCGTGATAGACGAACGGCCCCTGCCGTAGCAGGTCCTCGCGAAGAGGAAGAGGCCAGGGATCTGAGACTAGTAATGCCTGAAGATCCGGGTACCAAATTCTCCTTGGCCAGTCTGGAACTACAAGGAGTGCTGGAATCTTTGTTCTTCTCAAAGTCCTCAGAACCTTTGGTATGAAAGGTAGCGGAGGGAATATGTACACCGACTGAAACACCCATGGCGTCGCCAGTGCATCCACTGCCGCAGCCTGATGGTCCCTGGACCTGGAACAATACTTCAGATGTTTCTTGTTGAGGCGAGACGCCATCATGTTTATATGGGGAACCACCAAAGACTTGTCACCAGTGTAAAGACCTCTTGATGGAGGCTCCACTCTCCTGGATGGAGATCGTGTCTGCTGAGGAAGTCCGATTCCCAGTTGTCCACTCCTGGAATGAATATCGCTGACAGAGCGCTTGCATGTTTCTCCGCCCAGCGGAGAATCTTCGTGGCTTCTGCCATTGCTGCTCTGTTTCTTGTACCGGCTTGACGGTTTATGTATGCCACTGCCGTGATATTTTCCGATTGGATCAGAACTGTCAGATTTCAAAGATGTTCGACTTGTAGAAGGCCGTTGTAAATGGCCCTCAACTCCAGAACGTTTATGTGAAGATGAGTTTCTTGACCTGACCATTTTCCTTGGAAGTTTTCCCCCTGTGTGACTGCCCCCCAACCTCGGAGACTTGCATCCGTGGTCACTAGGATCCAGTCCTGGGTCCCGAACCTGCGTCCCGCTAAGAGGTGAGAGCTGTGGAGCCACCACAGGAGTGAGATTCTGGTGTTGGGAGATAGAACTATTCTCCGGTGCATATGAAGGTGGGATCCGGACCACTTGTCCAATAGGTCCCACTGAAACACTCTGGCATGGAACCTCCCAAATTGGAGGGCCTCGTATGCTGCCACCATTTCCCCCAGCAATCGAATGCATTGATGAATGGAGACTGTTGCTGGTTTCAGTATGAGTTTTACCAAACTCTGAATTTCCAGAGCCTTCTCCATAGTAAGGAACACTCTCTGCTGGACTGTGTCCAGTATCATACCCAAAAACGCCAACCGCGTTGTCGGGACTAACTGTGATTTTGGCAAGTTTAGGAGCCAACCATGCTGTTGAAGAATTGACAGGGACAGTACAATGTCCTGTATCAACTTGTCCCTGGATCTCGCTTTTATCAGGAGATCGTCCAAGTACAGAATAATTGTGACTCCTTGTTTGAGGAGGAGAACCATCATTTCCACCATCACTTTGGTGAAAATCCTCGGAGCCGTGGATAGGCCAAACGGCAACGTCTGAAATTAGTAATGCGAATCCTGGGTCGCAAATCTCAGGTAACTTTGATGAGGGGGATAGATGGGGACATGGACGTATGCATCCTTTATGTCCAATGAGACCATAAATTCCCTTTCCTCCAGACTGGAGATCGCCGCTCTGAGAGACTCCATCTTGAATTTGAATTTCTGCTTGGTTTTACCGAGCCATCCAGCATCGGCACCACAAACAGGCTTGAATAAAAGCCCTCCCACTGATGTGCCAGGGGAACCGGGACCACAACCTGATTTTGACACAAATTTTGTATTGCTCCGCAGACTAGAGCCCTGTCTGGAAGCGAAGCTGGTAAGGCTGATTTGAATAAACAGCGAGGGAGAACGTCTTGAAACTCCAGTTTGTACCCTTGGGACACAATTTGCAAAACCCAAGGGTCTAGGCCCGAGCGAACCCAGACCTGACTGAAGAGCTTGAGACGTGCCGCCACCGGAGCGGTCTCCTGTAGGGAAAGCCCAGCGTCATGTGGTGTATTTGGCAGAAGCCGGGGAGGACATCTGCTCCTGGGAACCCGAGGAGGCGGGTGCTCTCTTGCCTCTAACCCTACCTCTGGTAGCAAGGAAGGAATTACCTCAACCTCTCCTATATTTGTTGGGCCGAACGGATGCATTTGCTAATGGTGTGGCTTCTTTTGTTGCGCAGGAACATAAGGTAAAAAGGACGACTTACCCGCGGTAGCCGTTGACACCAAATCAGTAACTCCGTCACCAAATAGTACACCACCTTTATATGGAAGAGACTCCATATTTCTCTTGGAATCAGCATCAGCATTCCACTGGGGAGTTCAAAGCGCTCGCCTAGCCATAACTGACATAGCATTTGCTTTAGCACACAGAAGGCCATAATCTCTCGCAGCCTCTTTCAAGTACGCAGCCGCGTCTCTAATATAACCAAGCGTCACTAGGATGCCTCCTATACACACTGTGCCAGGTAGAACCTCCTATACACACTGCGCCAGGTAGAACCTCCTATACACACTGCGCCAGGTAGAACCTCCTATACACACTGCGCCAGGTAGAACCTCCTATACACACTGCGCCAGGTAGAACCTCCTATACACACTGCGCCAGGTAGAACCTCCTATACACACTGCGCCAGGTAGAACCACTTATACACACTGCACCAGGTAGAACCTCCTATACACACTGCGCCAGGTAGAACCTCCTATACACACTGCGCCAGGTAGAACCTCCTATACACACTGCGCCAGGTAGAACCTCCTATACACACTGCGCCAGGTAGAACCTCCTATACACACTGCGCCAGGTAGAACCTCCTATACACACTGCGCCAGGTAGAACCTCCTATACACACTGCGCCAGGTAGAACCTCCTATACACACTGCGCCAGGTAGAACCTCCTATACACACTGCGCCAGGTAGAACCACTTATACACACTGCACCAGGTAGAACCTCCTATACACACTGCGCCAGGTAGAACCTCCTATACACACTGCGCCAGGTAGAACCACTTATACACACTGCGCCAGGTAGAACCTCCTATACACACTGCGCCAGGTAGAACCTCCTATACACACTGCGCCAGGTAGAACCACTTATACACACTGCGCCAGGTAGAACCTCCTATACACACTGCGCCAGGTAGAACCTCCTATACACACTGCGCCAGGTAGAACCTCCTATACACACTGCGCCAGGTAGAACCTCCTATACACACTGCGCCAGGTAGAACCTCCTATACACACTGCGCCAGGTAGAACCACTTATACACACTGCGCCAGGTAGAACCTCCTATACACACTGCGCCAGGTAGAACCTCCTATACACACTGCGCCAGGTAGAACCTCCTATACACACTGCGCCAGGTAGAACCACTTATACACACTGCACCAGGTAGAACCTCCTATACACACTGCGCCAGGTAGAACCTCCTATACACACTGCGCCAGGTAGAACCACTTATACACACTGCGCCAGGTAGAACCTCCTATACACACTGCGCCAGGTAGAACCTCCTATACACACTGCGCCAGGTAGAACCACTTATACACACTGCGCCAGGTAGAACCTCCTATACACACTGCGCCAGGTAGAACCACTTATACACACTGCGCCAGGTAGAACCTCCTATACACACTGCGCCAGGTAGAACCTCCTATACACACTGCGCCAGGTAGAACCTCCTATACACACTGCGCCAGGTAGAACCTCCTATACACACTGCGCCAGGTAGAACCTCCTATACACACTGCGCCAGGTAGAACCACTTATACACACTGCACCAGGTAGAACCTCCTATACACACTGCGCCAGGTAGAACCTCCTATACACACTGCGCCAGGTAGAACCACTTATACACACTGCGCCAGGTAGAACCTCCTATACACACTGCGCCAGGTAGAACCTCCTATACACACTGCGCCAGGTAGAACCACTTATACACACTGCGCCAGGTAGAACCTCCTATACACACTGCGCCAGGTAGAACCACTTATACACACTGCGCCAGGTAGAACCTCCTATACACACTGCGCCAGGTAGAACCTCCTATACACACTGCGCCAGGTAGAACCTCCTATACACACTGCACCATATAGAACCTCCTATACACACTGCGCCAGGTAGAACCACTTATACACACTGCGCCAGGTAGAACCTCCTATACACACTGCGCCAGGTAGAACCTCCTATACACACTGCGCCAGGTAGAACCACTTATACACACTGCGCCAGGTAGAACCTCCTATACACACTGCGCCAGGTAGAACCTCCTATACACACTGCGCCAGGTAGAACCTCCTATACACACTGCGCCAGGTAGAACCTCCTATACACACTGCGCCAGGTAGAACCACTTATACACACTGCGCCAGGTAGAACCTCCTATACACACTGCGCCAGGTAGAACCTCCTATACACACTGCGCCAGGTAGAACCTCCTATACACACTGCGCCAGGTAGAACCTCCTATACACACTGCGCCAGGTAGAACCTCCTATACACACTGCACCATACAGAACCTCCTATACACACTGCGCCAGGTAGAGCACGTTATACATATTGCGCCAGATAGAGCACGGTATACACTTATACACACAGGAATATGCTGATAAGAGATTAAACAAAAAAAAAGTTTTCCTTTATTTCTAGCCCATTCACTTGACCCCACTACAGAAGACATAATTCCAGTTGATAATGGAGTTCTACGGCTTAGATTGGGAGAAGACTGGCATGTACCCATTATTAGGCAACCAATGACTTAAACCTAAAAGTTCCAGAGGATGACACTTTTTGTATCATCGCTGAGACCGGCATATAATGCTGGGACTTATGGTCCCATGGCACGTTGTGATGGGACTTATGGTCCAATCACCCCTGCTGGCACATCATGCTGGGACTTTTGGTCCCCTCACACCCCCTAGCACGTCATGCTGGGACTTATGGCACCACATATCTTAAATGCTGTCCCTCCCAGGAGTCTAACAGAAGATTCTTAGCAGACAGACAGGCGCGTCCCCTCATTGAGCAGAGGGCTCAGGGTCACTCACTCCGGCCCAGATGAGCTGCTGCATAGAGACACAATCATCCAGTACATAGCAGGTGCCCCCGGTGATCAGGTAGTCCACCATCATGCACCGTTTTCCATATGGATTCAATACACACACAAATACCATATAACTGAGCATCTCTTGATTCCATGCTCACACCATATAAGTGAGCATTTCTGGAACACACGCGCACACACATTCTTTCTCACACTATTTCTGGATTGCATACATACACGGGAGAGCTGTGACACGACTGGGCTCCTTCCTGTCCCGGCGGTTGCTAGGCTGCTGTCATGGCAACGCGCCAGAAGATGTGCCCGGGGAGCCGGGGGTTAACTCAGTTTGTTATGACCAGCGCGGTCCCTACGTAAGGATAGGCGGCTGGCGCCACAGCCCCCAAGTGAATCCGGGTCCGGTGCAGAGCGGAGCGGAGGGTGAGGGAAGGGAGGGAGATCACATGCTCCATGGTCTCCTCCCCTTCCTCTGCAATTGGAGAGCAGAACTGATTGACGGCAGAGGACAGCGCTGCTCATTGGTCAGAGCGCGTCCTGAGGGACCCAGCGGTTTTTAATATTTGAGTCCCCACCTGCAATAATGGGGTAAAATACGCGTCATAGCGCGTATTTGCGAACACTGATATATACTATAAAATATGCCCCCCGCCCCCTTTTTTTAGTCCCCCTGGCACTTGCTGTGCAGAGAAAGGACCAGCGTGTCTGTGGCTTGATGAGGAAGGAAATGGCGCAGAGTATAGTGAGCAGTGAGGATGAAGCCGCGCCCCTGCAATGACGCGCTTCGGTCCAGCTTTTTTAAATTAATTATTTATACTGGCGGGGGTTAGGACAGTGCCTCTGGCCAGTTTATACTGAGGTAAATGCTGCCTCAGGGCGCCCCCCCCCCCCACTCCCCAAGCGCCCTGCACCCAGCGGTGGTGTCTGTGTGGGAGCATGGCGCGCACTGTGCTTTCCTTGCTGCACGGTACCTCCAAATACCATCAAACTGAAGAGAAGTCTTCTTCTCCTACTCACGTGTCTTCTGACTTCTGGCTCTGAAAGGGGGTGACGGCAGGCTGTGGGAGCGAGCATTCGAGCGTACCCGGCATTCATCTCCCCTCAGGTGCGGAGGCATCCTGTCAGCAACAGCAGAGCCCTGGAACTCATCAGAAGTGGGTCATACTACTCTCCCCTCAGTCCCACGAAGACTGTTGCCAGCAGACCTCCCTGAAAATAAAAAAACCTAACATAAGTCTTTTCAGAGAAACTCAGTAGAGCTCCCCCGAGTGTTTCCTGTCTCGCTGGGCACATTTCTAAAACGGAGTCTGGGGAGGGATATAGAGGGAGGAGCCAGGTCACGCCCCTTTGAAGGTCTTAAAGTGCCCATGTCTCCTGCGGATCCCGTCTATACCCCATGGTGTCCCCATCATCCTCTAGGACGAAATAGAAAGACCCATTGGGTTTTGGAACAAGAAACAGGGCCAAGTAGTATCCTCTTCCTCTCTGGGACAGAGGAACCGGCACTACCACTCCTGTATACAGGAGGGAACTCACCACCATTTGTAGAACTTGCGCCTTCAACGGGTCCGAAGGGGGATAGGTGTATAATAGGAGTGATGGCTCCTGACTCCACACTGGGAAAAATAAGAATTTACTTACCGATAATTCTATTTCTCGGAGTCCGTAGTGGATGCTGGGGTTCCTGAAAGGACCATGGGGAATAGCGGCTCCGCAGGAGACAGGGCACAAAAGTAAAGCTTTTACAGGTCAGGTGGTGTGTACTGGCTCCTCCCCCTATGACCCTCCTCCAGACTCCAGTTAGGTACTGTGCCCGGACGAGCGTACACAATAAGGGAGGATTTTGAATCCCGGGTAAGACTCATACCAGCCACACCAATCACACCGTACAACTTGTGATCTAAACCCAGTTAACAGTATGATAACAGAGGAGCCTCTGAAAGATGGCTTCCTAAACAATAACCCGAATTAGTTAACAATAACTATGTACAAGTATTGCAGATAATCCGCACTTGGGATGGGCGCCCAGCATCCACTACGGACTCCGAGAAATAGAATTATCGGTAAGTAAATTCTTATTTTCTCTATCGTCCTAAGTGGATGCTGGGGTTCCTGAAAGGACCATGGGGATTATACCAAAGCTCCCAAACGGGCGGGAGAGTGCGGATGACTCTGCAGCACCGAATGAGAGAACTCCAGGTCCTCTTTTGCCAGGGTATCAAATTTGTAAAATTTTACAAACGTGTTCTCCCCTGACCACGTAGCTGCTCGGCAGAGTTGTAATGCCGAGACCCCTCGGGCAGCCGCCCAAGATGAGCCCACCTTCCTTGTGGAATGGGCCTTAACAGATTTAGGCTGTGGCAGGCCTGCCACAGAATGTGCAAGTTGAATTGTATTACAAATCCAACGAGCAATCGACTGCTTAGAAGCAGGAGCACCCAACTTGTTGGGTGCATACAGTATAAACAGCGAGTCAGATTTTCTGACTCCAGCCGTCCTTGAAATATATAATTTTAAGGCTCTGACAACGTCTAACAACTTGGAGTCCTCCAAGTCGTCTGTAGCCGCAGGCACAACAATAGGCTGGTTCAGGTGAAACGCTGATACCACCTTAGGGAGAAAATGCGGACGTGTCCGCAGCTCTGCCCTATCCGAATGGAAAATTAAATAAGGGCTTTTATAAGATAAAGCCGCCAATTCAGATACTCTCCTGGCCGAAGCCAGGGCCAGTAACATAGTCACTTTCCATGTGAGATATTTCAAATCCACATTCTTTAGTGGTTCAAACCAATGGGATTTGAGGAAATCTAAAACTATATTTAGATCCCACGGTGCCACCGGAGGCACCACAGGAGGCTGTATATGCAGTACTCCTTTTATAAAAATCTGGACATCAGGAACTGAGGCCAATTCTTTTTGGAAGAATATTGATAGGGCCGAAATTTGAACCTTAATAGATCCCAATTTGAGACCCATAGACAATCCTGATTGCAGGGAATGTAGGAAACGACCCAGCTGAGATTCCTCCATCGGAGCACTCCGCTGCTCGCACCACGCAACATATTTTCGCCTAATACGGTGATAATGCTTCGCGGTGACTTCCTTCCTTGCCTTTATGAAGGTAGGAATGACTTCTTCTTCTGGAATGCCTTTTCCTTTTAGGATCTGGCATTCAAACGGCATGCCGTCAAACGCAGCCGCGTTAAGTCTTGAAAAAGACAAGGACCCTGCTGAAGCAGGTCCCTTCTTCAGAGGTAGAGGCCACGGATCGTCCGTGACCATCTCTTGAAATTCCGGGTACCAAGTCCTTCTTGGCCAATCCGGAGCCACTAGACTTACTCCTCTTTGCCGTATAATCCTCAATACCTTTGGTATGAGAGGCAGAGGAGGAAACACATATACTGACTGGTACACCCAAGGTGTTACCAGCGCGTCCACAGCTATTGCCTGCGGATCTCTTGACCTGGCACAATACCTGTCCAGTGTTTTGTTGAGGCGAGACGCCATCATGTCCACCCTTGGTTTTACCCAACGGTTTAATAGCATGTGGAAAACTTCTGGATGAAGTCCCCACTCTCCCGGGTGAAGGTCGTGTCTGCTGAGGAAGTCTGCTTCCCAGTTGTCCACTCCCGGGATGAATACTGCTGACAGTGCTATCACGTGATTCTCCGCCCAGCGAAGGATCCTGGCAGCTTCTGCCATTGCCCTCCTGCTTCTTGTGCCGCCCTGTCTGTTTACATGGACGACTGTCGTGATGTTGTCCGACTGGATCAACACCGGTCTTTCTTGAAGCAGAGGTTCCGCCTGGCTTAGAGCATTGTAGATTGCTCTTAGCTCCAGAATTGTGAGGGGTAATTGGAACGTGGAGATACGCATCCTTGATGTCCAAGGATACCATAAAGTCCCCTTCTTCCAGGTTCGCTATCACTGCTCTGAGTGACTCCATCTTGAACTTGAACTTCTTTATGTACAGGTTCAAGGACTTCAGATTTAGAATAGGTCTTACCGAACCATCCGGCTTCGGTACCACAAAAAGAGTGGAATAATACCCCTTCCCTTGTTGTAGAAGAGGTACCTTGACTATCACCTGCTGAGAATACAGCTTGTGAATGGCTTCCAAAACCGTCTCCCTTTCTGAGGGGGACGTTGGTAAAGCAGACTTCAGGAAACGGCGAGGTGGCTCTGTCTCTAATTTCAACCTGTACCCCTGAGATATTATCTGCAGGATCCAGGGATTTACCTGCAAGTGAGCACACTGCGCGCTGTAATTCTTGAGACGACCGCCTACCGCCCCCGAGTCCGCTTGCGAAGCCCCAGCGTTATGCTGAGGCTTTTGTAGAAGCCGGGGAGGGCTTCTGTTCCTGGGAAGGAGCTGCCTGTTGCTGTCTCTTCCCTCGTCCTCTGCCTCGTGGCAGATATGAATAGCCCTTTGCTCTCTTATTTTTAAAGGAACGAAAGGGCTGCGGTTGAAAGGTCGGTGCCTTTTTCTGTTGGGGAGTGACTTGAGGTAGAAAGGTGGATTTCCCGGCCGTAGCCGTGGCCACCAAATCCGATAGACCGACCCCAAATAACTCCTCTACGCATCGCCTGTCCACTGTCGTGTCCATAAAGCTCTTCTGGCCTAAATGGACATAGCACTTACCCGTGATGCCAGTGTGCAGATATCTCTCTGTGCATCACGCATATAAAGAAATGCATCCTTTATTTGTTCTAACGACAGTAAAATATTGTCCCTGTCCAGGGTATCAATATTTTCGATCAGGGACTCTGACCAAACTACCCCAGCACTGCACATCCAGGCAGTCGCAATAGCTGGTCGTAGTATAACACCTGTATGTGTGTATATACCTTTTTTGGATATTTTCCATCCTCCTATCTGATGGATCTTTAAGTGCGTCCGTCTCAGGAGAGGGTAACGCCACTTGTTTTGATAAGCGTGTTAGCGCTTTGTCCACCCTAGGAGGTGTTTCCCAGCGCTCCCTAACCTCTGGCGGGAAAGGGTATAAAGCCAATAACTTCATTGAAATTAGCAGTTTTTTATCGGGGCACCCCACGCTTCATCACACACGTCATTTAATTCTTCTGATTCGGGAAAAACTACTGGTAGTTTTTTCACACCCCACAATACCCTGTTTAGTGGTACCTGTAGTATCAGCTAAATGTAACATCTCCTTTATTGCCAAAATCATATAACGTGTGGCCCTACTGGAAAATACGGTTGATTCGTCACCTTCACCACCGGAATCAGTGTCTGGGTCTGTGTCGACCGACTGAGGCAAAGGGCGTTTTACAGCCCCTGACGGTGTTTGAGGCGCCTGGACAGGCACTAATTGAGTGTCCGGCCGCCTCATGTCGGCAAACAACTGCTTAAGCGAGTTGACGCTATCCCGTAATTCCACAAAAAAAGGCATCCATTCAGGTGTCGACCCCCTAGGAGGTGACATCCTCATATTTGGCAATTGCTCCGCCTCCACACCAATAACGTCCTCATACATGTCGACACACACGTACCGACACACAGCAGACACACAGGGAATGCTCTATACGAAGACAGGACCCACTAGCCCTTTGGGGAGACAGAGGGAGAGTCTGCCAGCACACACCAAGAAAGCGCTATATATGACAGGGATAGCCTTATGATTAAGTGCTCCCTTATAGCTGCTTTTTATAAATATATAGCCATTAATATGCCCCCCCTCTCTGTTTTACCCTGTTTCTGCAGTGCAGGGGAGAGACCTGGGAGCCGTCCTGACCAGCGGAGCTGTGACAGAAAATGGCGCCGTGTGCTGAGGAGATAGGCCCCGCCCCTTTTTCGGCGGGCTCGTCTCCCGCTTTTTAGTGAAGTTTGGCAGGGGTTAAATATCTCCATATAGCCTCTGGGGGCTATATGTGAGGTATTTTTAGCCAGTATATAGGTTTACATTTGCCTCCCAGGGCGCCCCCCCCCAGCGCCCTGCACCCTCAGTGACTGCCGTGTGAAGTGTGCTGAGAGGAAAATGGCGCACAGCTGCAGTGCTGTGCGCTACCTTAAGAAGACTGCAGGAGTCTTCAGCCGCCGATTCTGGACCTCTTCTTGCTTCAGCATCTGTGAGGGGGCCGGCGGCGTGGCTCCGGTGACCCATCCAGGCTGTACCTGTGATCGTCCCTCTGGAGCTTCATGTCCAGTAGCCAAGAAGCCAATCCATCCTGCACGCAGGTGAGTTCACTTCTTCTCCCCTCTGTCCCTCGTTGCAGTGATCCTGTTGCCAGCAGGACTCACTGTAAAATAAAAAACCTAAGCTAAACTTTCTCTAAGCAGCTCTTTATGAGAGCCACCTAGAATTGCACCCTTCTCGGCCGGGCACAAAAATCTAACTGGAGTCTGGAGGAGGGTCATAGGGGGAGGAGCCAGTACACACCACCTGACCTGTAAAAGCTTTACTTTTGTGCCCTGTCTCCTGCGGAGCCGCTATTCCCCATGGTCCTTTCAGGAACCCCAGCATCCACTTAGGACGATAGAGAAATATATATTCCTCAGTTTATACTGACAGAGGAGGATGTAGGATAAGAGATTGCTGTAGTGACTGAGAAAGGAGAATATGTGACTATTTTCTGTAGTAATTGTTTATTACTCACCTGTGCTGATATCTGTAGGGATCTCCTCCTCCTTACACTGCTGATCACCACTCACATACGTCTCTTCTTCTCCCTCTATATCTTCTGCCTTTATATCAGACACATACATCTCTTCTTCTCCCTCTATATCTTCTACCTTTATGTCAGTCACATAGGTCTCTTCTTCTCCTTCTATATCTTCTGCCTTCATATCAGTCACATACATCTCTTCTTCTCCCTCTATATCCTCTGCCTTTATATCAATGACATACGTCTCTTCTTCTCCCTCTATATCTTCTGCCTTTATATCAGTCACATACGTCTCTTCTTCTCCCTCTATATCTTCTGCCTTTATATCAGTCACAAACGTCTCTTCTTCTCCCTCTATATCTTCTGCCTTTATATCAGTCACATACGTCTCTTCTTCTCCCTCTATATCTTCTGCCTTTATATCAGTCACATACGTCTCTTCTTCTCCCTCTATATCTTCTGCCTTTATATCAGTCACATACGTCTCTTCTTCTCCCTCTATATCTTCTGCCTTTATATCAGTCACATACGTCTCTTCTCCCTCTGTATCTTCCGTTTTAATATCAGACAGACGTTCTTCCTAAAAAATACAAAAAACACTATAATGTATAAGACACACAGCTGCTCTACAGATCATATAGTGACAGTTACTTTGGTATATTGACGAGACCCTAAATCCCACCTACCTGATCCTCCTGTGGGATCCTGTGATTCTCCTCTGTACAATCCTGGGAATACAAAGGACGGGGACATCTCTCTGGGGTATCTCTGTTACTGGGCCCATCTGTAGGTATAGTGTATATATGTGATTATCAGATGACGTGTGTGTATATAGGGGCCCCCATACCTGCTCTCCCCTGTACAATACATGAGTCTCCTCTTACCCAGTGATGTGAGGGGTCGGTGATTCTCCATCATCACGTCCTTGTACAGACCTCTGTGTTTCTCTATATACTCCCCCTCCTGCATGGAAACATAGACAGTGACATCCTGACACCTTATAGACACCTGACACACACAGTGATACAGTCATCACCCAGACACATCCCCTGGTGTTACTGTATAATGTCCCATTCCCAGCAGTCACCTCTCCGGTCATCACCTAGACACGTCCCCTGGTGTTACTGTATAATGTCCCATTCCTAGCAGTGACCTCTCCAGTTATCACCCAGGCACCTCCCCTGGTGTAACTGTATAATGTCCCATTCCTAGCAGTGACCTCTCCAGTCATCACCAAGACACATCCCCTGGTGTTACTGTATAATGTCCCATTTACAGCAGTCACCTCTCCAGTCATCAGCCAGAAACGTCCCTTGGCGTTACTGTATAATGTCCCATTCCCAGCAGTCACCTCTCCGGTCATCACCCAGACAGGTCCCCCGGTGTTACTGTATAATGCCCCATTCCCAGCAGTCACCTCTCCAGTCATTACCCAGACACATCCCCTGGTGTTACTGTATAATGCCCCGTTATCGGCAGTCACCTCTCCAGTCATCACCCAGAAACATCTCCTGGTGTTACTGTATAATATCCCATTCCCAGCAGTCACCTCTCCAGTCATCACCCAGACACATCCCCTGGTGTTACTGTATAATGCCCCGTTATCGGCAGTCACCTCTCCTGGCATCACCCAGACACATTCCCTGGTATTACTATATAATGTCCCATTCCCAGTAGTCACCACTCCAATCATCACCCAGACACATCCCCTGGTGTTACTGTATAATGTCCCATTCCCAGCAGTCACCTCTCCAGTCATCACCCAGACACGTCCCGTGGTGTTACTGTATAATGCCCCATTACCGGCAGTCACCTCTCCAGGCATCACCCAGACACATCCCCTGGTGTTACTGTATAATGCCCCTTTCCCAGCAGTGACCTCTCCAGTCAACGCCCAGACATGTCCCCTAGTGTTACTGTATAATGTCCCATTCCCAGCAGTCACCTCTCCAGTCATCACCCAGACACATCCCCTGGTGTTACTGTATAATGTCCCATTCCCAGCAGTCACCTCTCCAATCATCACCCAGACACGTCCCCTGGTGTTACTGTATAATACCCCATTCCCAGCAGTCACCTCTCCAGTCATCATCCAGACACTTCCCCTGGTGTTACTGTATAATGTCCCATTCCCAGCAGTCACCTCTCCAGTCATCACCCAGACACTTCCACTGGTGTTACTGTATAATGTCCCATTCCCAGCAGTCACCTCTCCAGTCTTCACCCAGACACAACACCTGGTGTTACTGTATAATGTCCCATTCCCAGCAGTCACCTCTCCAGTCATCACCCAGACACGTTCCCTGGTGTTACTGTATAATGCCCCATTCCCAGCAGTCACCTCTCCAGTCATCACCCAGACACTCCCCCTGGTGTTACTGTATAATGCCCCATTCCCAGCAGTCACCTCTCCAGTCATTACCCAGACACATCCCCTGGTGTTACTGTATAATGCCCCGTTATCGGCAGTCACCTCTCCAGTCATCACCCAGAAACATCTCCTGGTGTTACTGTATAATATCCCATTCCCAGCAGTCACCTCTCCAGTCATCACCCAGACACATCCCCTGGTGTTACTGTATAATGCCCCGTTATCGGCAGTCACCTCTCCTGGCATCACCCAGACACATTCCCTGGTATTACTATATAATGTCCCATTCCCAGTAGTCACCACTCCAATCATCACCCAGACACATCCCCTGGTGTTACTGTATAATGTCCCATTCCCAGCAGTCACCTCTCCAGTCATCACCCAGACACGTCCCGTGGTGTTACTGTATAATGCCCCATTACCGGCAGTCACCTCTCCAGGCATCACCCAGACACATCCCCTGGTGTTACTGTATAATGCCCCTTTCCCAGCAGTGACCTCTCCAGTCAACGCCCAGACATGTCCCCTAGTGTTACTGTATAATGTCCCATTCCCAGCAGTCACCTCTCCAGTCATCACCCAGACACATCCCCTGGTGTTACTGTATAATGTCCCATTCCCAGCAGTCACCTCTCCAATCATCACCCAGACACGTCCCCTGGTGTTACTGTATAATACCCCATTCCCAGCAGTCACCTCTCCAGTCATCATCCAGACACTTCCCCTGGTGTTACTGTATAATGTCCCATTCCCAGCAGTCACCTCTCCAGTCATCACCCAGACACTTCCACTGGTGTTACTGTATAATGTCCCATTCCCAGCAGTCACCTCTCCAGTCTTCACCCGGACACAACACCTGGTGTTACTGTATAATGTCCCATTCCCAGCAGTCACCTCTCCAGTCATCACCCAGACACGTTCCCTGGTGTTACTGTATAATGCCCCATTCCCAGCAGTCACCTCTCCAGTCATCACCCAGACACTCCCCCTGGTGTTACTGTATAATGTCCCATTCCCAGCACTCACCTCTCCAGTCATCACCCAGACACATCCCCTGGTGTTACTGTATAAATGCCCCACTCCCAGCAGTCACTCTCCATTCATCACCCAGACACGTCCCCTGGTGTTACTGTATAATGCCCTATTCCCAGAAGTCACCTCTTCAGGCATCACCCAGACAAGTCCCACGGTGTTACTGTATAATGCCACATTCCCAGCAGTCACCTCTCCAAGTCACAACCCAGACACGACCCCTGGTGTTACTGTATAATGTCCCATTCCCAGCAGTCACCTCTCCAGTCATCACCCAGACACGTCCCCTTGTGTTACTGTAAAATGCCCCATTCCCAGCAGTCACCTCTCAAGTCTTCACCCAGACACAACCCCTGGTGTTACTGTATAATGTCCCATTCCCAGCAGTCACCTCTCCAGTCATCACCCAGACACGTCACCTGGTGTTACTGTATAATGCCCCAATCCCAGCAGTCACCTCTCCAGTCATCACCCAGACACTTCCCCTGGTGTTACTGTATAATGTCCCATTCCTAGCAGTCACCTCTCTAGTCATCACCCAGACACGTACCCTGGTGTTACTGCATAATTCCCCATTCCCAGCAGTCACCTCTCCAGTCATCACCCAGACACTTCCCCTGGTGTTACTGTATAATGTCCCATTCCCAGCAGTCACCTCTCCATTCATCACCCAGACACGTCCCCTGGTGTTACTGCATAATGCCACATTCCCAGCAGTCACCTCTCCAGTCATCACCCAGACACTTCCCCTGGTGTTACTGTATAATGTCCCATTCCCAGCAGTCATCACCCAGACACGTCCCCTGGTGTTACTGTATAATGCCCCATTCCCAGCAGTCACCTCTCCAGTCATCACCCAGACACTTCCCCTGGTGTTACTGTATAATGTCCCATTCCCAGCAGTCACCTCTCAAGTCTTCACCCAGACACAACCCCTGGTGTTACTGTATAATGTCCCATTCCCAGCAGTCACCTCTCCAGTCATCACCCAGACACACCCCCTGGTGTTACTGTATAATGTCCCATTCCCAGCAGTCACCTCTCCAGTCTTCACCCAGACACAACACCTGGTGTTACTCTATAATGTCCCATTCCCAGCAGTCACCTCTCCAGTCACCACCCGGACACATCTCCGGTGTTACTGTATAATGTCCCATTCCCAGCAGTCACCTCTCCAGTCATCATTCAGACACATCCCCCGGTGTTACTGTATATATCGCATTCCCAGCAGTCACCTCTCCAGTCATCACCCAGACACGTTCCCTGGTGTTACTGTATAATGTCCCATTCCCAGCAGTCACCTCTCCAGTCATCACCCAGACACATCCCCTGGTGTTACTGTATAATGTCCCATTCCCAGCAGTCACCTCTCCAGTCATCACCCAGACAAGTCCCTCAGTGTTACTGTATAATGCCCCATTCCCAGCAGTCAACTCTCCAGTCATCACCAAGACATGTCCCCCGGTGTAACTGTATAATGCCCCATTCCAGCAGTCACCTCTCCAGTCATCACCCAGACACATCCCCATGTGTTACTGTATAATGCCCCATTCCCAGCAGTCACCTCTCCAGTCATCACCCAGACACAAACCCTTGTGTTACTATATTGCCCCATTCCCAAGCGGTCTCCTCTCCAGTCATCACCCAGACACGTTCCCCGGTGTTACTGTATAATGCCCCATTCCCGACAGTCACCTCTTCAGTCATCACCCAGACACGTCCCCCGGTGTTACTGTATAATGCCCTATTCCCAGCCGTCACCTCTCCAGTCAGCAACTGAATGATCTTCTTGGTGAGTTCCAGGATCTTCTGATCATTGTGTCTCTCATGTGTCAGTGAGTGAGGTGGAGGCACCGTGATGGGGCTCTGGGTTCTACTCAGTCCTCCTGATACAGGGGGATGGCTGCTGGGTGTCTCATACTCATTGGATGTCTTCTTCACTATTGTGTAATCCTGTGTAATGGTGGAGACATCAAATATCAATATATACACTCCCAGATCCCGTCACCTCCCCAGTCATGTCCCTGTATTATTACTATAGAAATAAGTGATGTCACTGTGACACTCCCATATTCCTGCACCTCCACAGTTATGTCCCTGCATTATTACTATAGATATGTGATGTCACTGTGACACTCCCAGATCCCTTCACCTCCTCAGTCATGTCCCTGTATTATTACTATAGATATAAGTGATTTTTCTGTGACGCTCCCAGATCCCCCAAACTCCCTAGTCATGTTCATGTATTATTACTATAGATATAAGTGACATCACAGTGACGCTCCTAGATCTCCTCACGTCCCCAGTCATGTCCCTGTATTACTATAGATATAAGTGACGTCACTGTGACTCTCCCAGACCCCTTCAATTCCCCAGTCACGTCCCTGTATTATTGATATAGATATGTGAGGTCACTGTGACTCTCCCAGATCCCCTCCCCTCCCCAGTCATGTCCCTGTATTATTACTATAGACAAAAGTGACATCACTGTGACACTCCCAAATCCCCTCACCTCCCCAGTCATGTCCCTGTATTATTCCTATAGATATATGTGACATCAAAGTGATGCTTCCAGATCCCTTCAACTCCCCAGTCATATCCCTGTATTATTACTATAGATATGCGACTTCACTGTGTCGCTCCCAGGTCCCTATACCTCCCCAGTCATGTCCCTGTATTACTATAGATATGTGATGTCACTGAGACACTCCCAGATCACCTCACCTCCCCTGTCATGTCCCTGTGTTATTACTATAGATATGTGACATCACTGCGCCGCTCCCAGATCCCCTTTCCTCCCCAGTCATGTCCCTGTATTATTGCTATAGATATAAGTGATGTCACTGTGACGCGCCCAGATCCCCTCACCTCCCAAGTCATGTCGCTATATTATTACTAGAGATACAAGTGATTTCACTGTGATGCTCCCAGATCCCCCCACCTCCGCAGTCAAGTCCCTTTATTATTACTATAGATATGTTACTTATCAGTAACACTTCAAAATCCCGTCACCACCCCAGTCATGTCCCTATATTATTACTATAGATATAAGTGACACTGACATCGCTGTATTATTAGTATAGATATGTGACCTCACTGTTATGCTCCGATTCCTTAAACTCCCCAGTCATATCCCTGTATTATGACTATAGATATTAGTAATGTCACAGTGACGTACCCAGATCCCCTCACCTCCCCAGTCATGTCCCTGTATTATTACTATAGATAAAAGTAATTTCACTGTATAGCTCCAAGAGCCACACACCTCATTAGTCATGTCCCTGTATTACCATAGATATAAGTGACATCACTGTGAGACTCCCAGATCCGCCCCACCTCCCCAGTCATGTCCTTGCATTATTAATTTAGATATAAGTAATGCCACAGTGATGCTTCCAGTTCACCTCACCTCTCCAGTCATGTCCCTGTATTATTACTATAGATAAAAGTGATGTCTACAGTGACACTCCCAGATTCCGTCACCTCCCCAGTCATGTCCCTGTATTACTACTATAGATATAAGGTCACAGTAATGCTCCCAGATCCTATCACCTCCCCAGTCATGTCCCTGAATTATTACAATAGATATAAGTGATGTCACTGTGACACTGACAGATCTTTTCACCTCCCCAGTCATGTCTCTGTATTATTAGTATAGATATAAGGTCACTGTTACGCTCCCAGATCCACTCACCTCCCCAATCATGTCCCTGTATTATTACTATAGATATAAGGTCACTGTTACGCTCCCAGATCCACTCACCTCCCCAGTCATGTCCCTTTATTATTACTGTAGATATAAGGTCACTGTGATGCTCCCAGGTCCCTCTCACCTCCCCAGTCATGTTCCTGTATTGTTACTATAGATATAAGGTCACTGTGACGCTCCCAGATCCACTCACCTCCCCAGTCAGCAGGTAGATGATCTCCAGGGTGATATTTATTATCCTCTCAGTCCTGTGACTCCTGTCCTTGTCCATCCTCGGTGAATCAGAGAGAATACAGAACGTGTGATGTGTAATAAAGACTCTGTTCCTCACAGCTGGAGTTCCTGGAATAAATATAATACATAAAACATATTGCACATGTAACATAGTAAATATGGAATAGAGTGGCCATTAAGTCTCCTATTTCCCCACAGCCATAGAGTCCTGGTCAGTGTCTCCGAGGCTCCTGTGACTGAGCCCCATAAGGCTGTACTGCATAGTGGGACTGATCTAGATTGTAGCGCTATTGTGGGTGGAGTCACAATGAGCTGATGTTCGGTACACCGCTCATGTGCACGACCCGTACGGAGCATGTGCTCTGTGTGTCCTGAGTTGTCAGACGAGTATGACTGCAGCCATGAAGTGGTGTAAGCGTGAGAATTGGTTGTGAAGGGACAGGGTCTCCTGAGGGATATTTCATGGCCTCATTCATAGAGCTGCGGCGTACAGTCTCTGTGACCTCAGGATTCACACATCCAGCCACTGGTGTAGCAAAGGTGGCAGGAGACAGGCAAGGGGGTGGCAGGAGACAGGCAGGGGAAAGGCGGCAGGAGATAGGCAGGTGGACAGCAGGTGTGGGGGTGGCAGGAGACAGGCATGGGAAAGGCTGCAGGAGACAGGCAAGGGAAAGGTTGCAGGCGACAGGCAGGGAAAGGTTGCAGGCGACAGACAGGGAAAAAGTTGCAGGCGACAGGCAAGGGAAAGGTTTCAGGAGACAGGCAAGGGAAAGGTTTGCAGAAGACACACAAGGGAAAAGGCGGCAAGAGACAGGCCGGGGAAAGGCGGCAGGAGAAAGGCAGGGGAAAGGCGGCAGGAGACAGGCAGGGGGAAGGCGGCAAGAGACATTATTTGTTCTCAGGAGATTGCATAATTTCTTAATCATTTGTAATAAAAGTTAAGTTTTATTCTTTGAGAATATCTCATTATTTCTTCACAAGAGTACACCCACAAAGAAGTCTACTTTCTTTCTCTTGTCACTGTGGCACTCCCAGGTCCCCCTCACCTCCCCAATCATGTCCCTGTATTATTACTATAGATATTAATGATGTCACTGTGACATTCCCAGATCCCCTTACCTTCCCAGTCATGTCCCTTTATTACTATAGATATAAGTGATGCCACAGTGACGCTCCCAGATTCCCTCACCTGCCCAGTCATGTCCCTGTATTATTACTATATATATATAAGTGATGTCAAAGTGACACTCCCAAACCCCCTCACCTCCCTAGTCATGTCCCAGTATTACTACAGATAAGTGATGTCACTGTGACGCTCCCAGATCCCCTCACCTCCGCAGTCATGTCCCTGTCTTATTTCTATATATATAAGGGACGTCAGAGTGACTATCCCAGACCTCATAACCTCCGCAGTCATGTCCCTGTATTATTTCTATATATATAAGTGACATCAGAGTGACTATCCCAGACCTTCTCACCTCCCCAATCATTTCCCTGTATTATTACTATAGATATAAATTATGTCACAGTGACACTTCCAGGAGTGTGATATACATTTGCTTCATACTGCTCCAATTATCATCTGTTACACATGCCAGGGATATTATGGTCCTTGCTTTAATATATCCTAGAATTTGAGCAATATTTTCAATCCCCACAATTACATATAATAAAATTAATAATAATAATAATAATAATAATAATAACAATGACACTAAAGGCTGCACCCCAGTATAAAAAATAATAGCATGTCTTTATTAACAGGACACCACAGGTTGCTCCTCCTGTATAATAATAATAATAATAATAATAATAATAATAATAATAATAACAACAGGACACCACAGGCTACTCCCCCTATATTATAATATAGTGTTCACTCTAGGATATTTTTAGGGCAGGGTGCTGAGCATTGAAGAGGGCACATTTTTATTTTGAAGGGCACATTATTGATGTGACGCTTTGCACACAAAGCATAGCGCATATGTTTATAGTTTTTGTACATACATTTTGCCTTTAGTAAATCATATACCCATACATACATACATACATATAAGACACCTAACATCTATACTGAGAAACATACTGTATATGTCCAGTCTTCTATGTGTTATAAAACAGAAAAGTTAAACAATGGGTTAAAATATATAGGAAAAAAATAAGTGTTCTACTAGGGAAATACTGTAAGCAGTACATGCTCACTGCTTACCCTGTTCTTTCCCTCTTTATCAGAGTGCTGTGTTAGTTACAGTGCCTCCTCTGCCATCCAGATCACTAAGGATAGAAATTGTGTTCCAATATCAGAGGTGGGCAGGGAGCAGACGACAACATTGTAACCTGCACTCTGACTGCTGCATTCTGTATACAAGGGGGCAATTTATGGTCCTGCAGGGTGCACCGAGACAGGGCAGAGTGCAGCACCCTGCTGAGACAGCCTAGAAGGAACACTATAATAACAGGACACCACAGGCTGCTCACCCTGTATAATAATAACAGGACACCACAGGCTGCTCACCCTGTATAATAATAACAGGACACCACAGGCTGCTCACCCTGTATAATAATAATAATAATAATAATAATAATAACAGGACACCACAGGCTGCACATCCTGTATTATAATAATAACAGGACACCACAGGCTGCTCACCCTGTATTATAATAATAATAATAACAACAACAACAACAGGACACCACAGGCTGCTCACCCTGTATAATAATAATAATAACAGGACACTACAGGCTGCTCACCCTGTATAATAATAATAATAATTACAGGACACCACAGGCTGCTCACCCTGTATAATAATAACAGGACACCACAGGTTGCTCACCCTGTATAATAATAATAATAATAATAATAATTACAGGACACCACAGGCTGCTCACCCTGTATAATAATAATAATAATAATTACAGGACACCACAGGCTGCTCACCCTGTATAATAATAATTACAGGACACCACAGGCTGCTCACCCTGTATAATAATAATAATAATAATAATAATTACAGGACACCACAGGCTGATCACCCTGTATAATAATAACAGGACACCACAGGCTGCTCCCCCTGTATAATAATAATAATAATAATAATAATAATAATAATAATTACAGGACACCACAGGCTGCTCACCCTGTATAATAATAACAGGACACCACAGGCTGCTCACCCTGTATAATAATAATAATAATAATAATAATAATAATAATTACAGGACACCACAGGCTGCTACTCCTGTAGTATTATTATTATTATTATTATTATTATTATACAGGGTGAGCAGCCTGTGGTGTCCTGTAATAATAATAATAATTATTATTATTATTATTATTATTATTATTATAATTATTACAGGACACCACAGGCTGCTCACCCTGTATAATAATAATAATAATAATAATAATAATAATAATAATAATTACAGGACACCACAGGCTGCTACTCCTGTATAATAATAATAATAATAATAAAACACCAGAGACTGCTCTCCTGTATAATAATAACAACAACAGGACACTACAGGCTGCTCCCCTGTATAATAATAATAACAACAACAACAACAACAACAACAACAACAGGACACCACAGGCTGCTCCCTCTGTATAGTAATAACAACAACAGGACACTACAGGCTGCTCCCCTTGTATAATAATATTCATATTATTATTATTATTATTATTATACAAGGGGAGCAGCCTGTAGTGTCCTGTTGTTGTTATTACTATACAGAGGGAGCAGTCCTGTTATTATTATTATTATTATTAACAGGACACCACAGGCTGCTCCCTCTGTATAATATTAATAACAGGACACCACAGTCCGCTCCCCCTGTATTATAATAATAATAATAATAATAATAATAGGATTTTAATACCTACCGGTAAATCCTTTTCTCTTAGTCCGTAGAGGATGCCAGGGACTCCGTAAGGACCATGGGGTATAGACGGGATCCACAGGATACATGGGCACACTATAAGACTTTGAATGGGTGTGAACTGGCTCCTCCCTCTATGCCCCTCCTCCTCTGTGCCCAGGGAGACGGACATTTCGAGGAAAGAATTTATTGTTTAAACACGGTGAGTGTCATAACAGCTCACACCACGAACGTACCGCAGAACGTGGCATTCAATAGAACACCAGCCAACGGCATGAACAATACACAGCCACATGCTGAGAGAATATGTAACACAACCTGTGTGTCAACACAACCAATAATAAGACACCGCATGCCATGGCATAAACAACGTCAGCAACAGCCTGACAGAAAAGAAACACCACAAGAGTGTAACCATACCCAATAACTGCAGATACAGTACGCACTGGGACGGGCGCCCAGCATCCTCTACAGACTAAGAGAAAAGGATTTACCGGTAGGTATTAAAATCCTATTTTATCATACATCCTACAGGATGCTGGGGACTCCGTAAGGGCCATGGGGTTTATACCAAAGCTCCAGACCGGGCGGGAGAGTGCGGACGACTCTGCAGCACAGATTGAGCAAACATGAGGTCCCCATCAGCCAGGGGATCAAACTTGTAGAGCTTAGCAAAAGTGTTTGAACCCGACCAAGTATCCGCTCTGCAAAGTTGAACCTCCGAGACTCCTCGGGCATCCGCCCAAGAAGAGCCCACATTCCTAGTAGAATAGGTCACCACCGAATTCGGTAACGGCAATCCAGCCATAGAACGAGCACGCCAAATCGGATCACAGATCTAGTGTGTAACCGACTGCAGAGACGCAGTCGCCCCAATCACGCTAGGAGCATACCGGACAAACAGAGCCTCTGTTTCCCCAATCTGAGCCAAATTGGCGACATAGATATTCAAAGCCCTGACTACATCGAGAGACCTTGAATCAGCCAATGCTTAAGTAACCACAGGCATCAAATAGGCTGGTTTCTACGAAACACCGAAACCACTTTTGGCATAACTATTATCCGAGTTCTCAACTCCGCTCTATCCACCTAGAAGATCAAACAGGGGCTCTTGTGAGATCCAGCCGCTACTTCTGACACCCGCCTTGCGGACGCCAAAGCCAAAAGCATGACCACTCTCCAAGAGATAAATTTTATCACAACCTTTCATAAACGTTCCAATCATTGTGACACAAGAAAACGCAACACAACGTCAAGGTCCCACGGTGCCAATGGGGGCACAAATGGAGGTTGGATGTGCAGTACTCCTTCCACGAAGGTCCGAACTTCCAGAGAGGTCGCCGATTCTTTCTTGAAAGAAATTGCATAAGGTCAAACCCGCACTTGAATGGAGCCTAACTCTAGGCCTGCACCCACACCTGCTTGCAAAGAATGGAGAAGAACGACCCAGCTGAAGCTTCCGTAGTAGCTTTCTTGGATTCACACCAAGACACATATTTTCTCCAAACACCGTGGTAAGGCTTTGCTTCTTTTCTAGCCTGAAGAAGAGTGCCAATGACGTCACTGGGAATACCCTTTCTGGCTAGGATATGGCATTGAATCGCCACGCCGTCAAACGCAGCCACTGTAAGTCTTGATACACGCCCGGATCTTGCTGTAACAGTTCCTCACGTAGAGGAAGAGGCCAGGGATCTTCTATGAGTAAATCTTGAAGAACTGGATACCAAGCCCTCCTTGTTTAGACCGTAACAATGAGGATCGCCTGAACCTTGTTCTTATTCCGTTTATCACCTTCAGAAGAGTGATAACGGACGGGACACATAGACCGACTGAAAACACCCAAGGTGTCCCGAGGACGTCCACTGCTATAGCTTGATAGTCCCCTTACCTGGAACAATATACCTGAGGTCTCTCAATGAGGAGAGATACCAACATGTCCAAGTGAGGCACTCCTCAAAGACTTGTCGCTTCAGCTAAACTTCTCGATGACGACAGTATTTCTCCCGGATGGAGATCGCGTCTGCAGAGGAAACTATTTCTCCGTCGTTCACATCCGGAACTAAGACTGCTAATATAGCGTATACGAGTCTTTCCACCCAGCAGAAAACTTTTACGGCATCTGCCATTGCCGCTTTGCTCCTTGTTCCGCCCTAGCGGCTTACTTACACCACTGCTGTCAAGTCGTCCGACAGAATTAACACGGGCAGAACACTAAGCATATGTTCACTGAAAATAGCTCTTAATTCAAGAAAGCTTATTGCAGACAAGCTTCCCAGCTTGACCTTTTCCTCTGGAAATACTTCCCTTGCAAGGACTGCTCCCCAGTATCGGAGATCTGCATACATGGACACCAGGATCTCATCCTGGATTCCGAACCTCCGTCCCTCTAGCAGGTGAGGAACTGAGCAGACACAACAGGAGCGATATCCTGGCCATTAGGATTATATTCTGGCGCCTGTGCAGGTGAGACCCGGACCACATTTCCAACTGGCCCCGTGAAATCCACTCTGGCATTTTACCTGCTCACCGAAAAGGCCTCTTAGGCCGCACCATCTTCTTCATCAACGGAACATATTGATGGTTTGTCACTGCAAATCTGACCCGACTCCGGATCCTCAGACCTCTTTCCACAGGAACACACAGAACTTCAACCGTTCAGTATCTACTCTGATACCCACCTCCAACATCTCCGTCATTGGGAACAACAGCCTTCCCCTGTGTTGAAGAACACTCAGAGAGAAACAACGATCTGCACTTGTGTCTTGACCTCGCCTTAATCAGGAGAGCGTCTGAGTACAGAATAACAATGGCTCTCACTAGTGAAAGAATACCATCCTACTGCCATCACTCCGGTGAAATGGCAAAGACAGTCCTGGATATCAACCCAGGTAAGCTGAATGTGGAGAACAATGCATTTAACCCCTTTACGTACTGGAGCTCCCTGGCCTGAGAGATTCCATCCTGTAGCTCAACTTCGTAAGGAGAAATCTCTGTTTTCCCCCTTTTTTTTTTTTTTACCAGGGACTGCAGGACAATGCCCTGACCTTGAAGCAACTCTGGTATGGCGTCACGTACTACCTCCCCTTCCAGAGGGGAAACGGCAAGATCTATTTGAAAAATCAGTGAGGGGAATCATCTGTAAACTCCAGGATGTCCCGCTTTGGATTCTATAATTAACTCACAGGTCCAAGTCCATTCCCGGACTGACTGAAGAGTAGTAGACGAGTTCCCACCAGAGTGGGCTCCAGCCAGATAGACCCAGCGACATGCGGTGGATGTGGTAGAAACAGAAAACAACATCCACTTCTGCGAACCTAACAAGGCTGCAGAACTCTTACCTTTTCACCTTCCACTATCTGCACCGAAAGGGAAAAAAGAACGGTATCGAACCGGTTGAAATGACTGCATCCCACAGCAGAATGCGTCACCAACCGTTGTGAGGGAATCTAACTCACGAAGTTACACTTACCAGTGGTATCCGCCAACATTGACTAAACTGAGGCCTCCCCAAACAGCGGTACACCGTCCCAGGGAAACACTCCAGTATCTCTCGGAGTCTGCCTCAGTATTCCCCCGGCCACACCTCCTGCAGTCGCACGACAGCCTGCCGCCATGTTATAGAGAGGAACCAACATAAGACACACCCCCTCTCTCTATAGGGTAATTCTATCGGATGCCTTTCCGAATATAAACACTCCCCCATGTGCATGTAATGCAAATAACTCCAAAGCATAGAATAAAATATCACTTAGCTTCCTGTGTACGATCCTTTGTGACAGGGCCCCGTGCAGACCAGGAGTTGACTTTCACAGTATTCAATCCGCAGCGGGAAAATAATAAACCTTGTGAGGATCTGAGACCAACTCGTCACGGCCGACCTAGAGCTTTATCAACAGAGCGACCAGCACATGAGAAGGAATACTTTAACTTCAGCACTCATTAGAAATCATAATATGAATATACATATTGTAATACACATATCCTACATATATTTATATATATATATATATATATATATATATATATATATATATATATATATATATATATATATATATACACACACCATACATATAAGCGGATTGTCCGGAACCATCGGGTCCCTAGTGACATTAATGTGTTCTGAATGTGTATGTCCATGTACTGAATGCCCCAGTTGTGGATCTAACCAGGAAACCTTATGGTCGACATAAAACCTAGTATTCATCGACATCAGGGAGTAGTACCAGGCAAAATAACATTCTTGCGACCCCGAGGGGTCCAAGGGAAATATACATATATAATTTTAATATCACACCCCCACAATACTACCATGTCTGTGCTCGAGGTAGAGGCCCATGGAACCGTACCATACATATACATATAAATATATATACAGGTATAAGGCAGTTACAGCATGTTAATTTACACCCAGTATTGACAGTTGGTGCCGACAGGGTCACCCACATACTACTGTGTCTCCCATAGCGTGTTTACTCTTTGAAAGAATACCACTACCGACCTGCTGACACTTCATTTACTCAATCAAGTACCACAGGAGTCGGCAATGCCGACAGAGATATTCCCATAACTGTCTGCGACAAAGCCCTCACACATGTCGACACATGTGTACTAAAAGCTATAGTGGGTATCTGACAGGGAAAACACAGACACTTATATACAACACACTGACTACACGGCCATGATCTAACATAGTGCTATACTTCTATATTGCACTAATCACTGTGCCCCACTTTGTTTACACTGCTATGTACACAGAGCTTTTGGCGGGGACTGTTGGAGAGAATGGCGCTGTATCGTGCTGTGAGGGCTAAGCCACGCCCCCGTTTCGGCGCGCTTCAGCCCCGCTGTTATTTTAACGGTTCATGCTGGCGGGGGTTCGTATACAGTGTCCGTGCACTGTATACATGTCATGCCAGACATAAGGGGAGGAGCCAGTTCACACCCATTCAAAGTCTTATAGTGTGCCCATGTCTCCTGCGGATCCCGTCTATACCCCATGGTCCTTACGGAGTCCCCAGCATCCTCTAGGACGTATGAGAAATCCTGGGAAAACCCAGAGAAAAAATTCCAGATCCCTAAAAGAATTCTCATTGCTTTCCCTTTCCCTGAAGAGGATAGGGAGAAGTGGGAAAATCCACCTATAGTAGATGCTTCTGTATCTAGGCTGTCTAAAAAGGTGATTTTACCTGTCCCTGTTTCAACCGCCATAAAGGAGCCGGCTGACCGCAAGATTAAGACTACGCTCAAATCACTATACACTGCTACAAGCGTAGCTTTAAGGCCCACTATTGCTTGTGCGTGGATTTCTAAAGCCATAGTAAAGTGGTCAGACACCTTACTAGAGGATTCTATGGATAGGAGTGACATTGACTTGTTTTTACGTCACATACAGGATTCTGCAGGTTTCATGGTGGAGGCAATGAAGGACATTGGCCTGCTTCTTCCATGGCTGTCTCGGCACGCAGAGGACTCTGGCTACGCCAATGGACTGCGGATGCAGTATCAAAGAAAAGTGTGGAGAACCTGCCATTCACAGGTCAGGCACTATTTGGGGACGCATTGGATTCGTTGATTTCCACGGCGACTGCGGGTAAGACATTTCTTCCCACCGCAGCAGCCCCAGCTAGGAAATCATACACCTACACTGCAGTCCTTTTGGACCGCAACATTTAAAAAATCCAAACCCCCTCCCACCTTCTTTACAGGAGGTCGGGGAAGATCAAAAAAACCTGCACCAACAGGTTCCCAGGGACAGAATCCAGGTTCTGCTTCCTCCAAATATTCAGCATGATGGTGGACCTCTCAGCCTGGAGATCAGGCAGGTGGGAGCGAGACTAAAAGATTTCAGTCACTTCTGGGTGTCATCATGCTTGCATAGAGGGACAACAGCAGCACTGTGCCCGCTGCCCTAATGCCGCCATCTGAACCGGTTTAGCACTCACCACTCAATTAGAGGTGGCGGCATGCTGTGGGGAAGAGTGCACACCGCTGTGGGTGAGCGAAACAACCCCTTTCAGGAGCTATGTCCTGTCAGCGGGGATCTGGACTATTAACCGTTCAAGAGGTTGGTACCGGTCCCCCCCCTAAGTCTCACGACGCAGGCAGACTGGTGCCAACCCGTTCTTCCTGAAAACAAAAACTAAAATAAAATCTGAAGAAAACTCTCTGGAGCTCCAGAGATTGCACCCGGCTCCTTGGGCACATTTTTCTAAATGTAGTCTGGTAGGAGGGACATAGAGGGGAGGAGCCAGCACACACTAATGATTTCTTAAAGTGCCAGGCTCCAATAGACCCGATCTATACCCCATAGTACTAAGACCATCCCAGTATCCCCAGCCTAGAATAATAGGGGCTGATGGCTCCTGATGTATGAGATACACCAGAGAGTGTGGGGAGAAGACTGGTCAGATCTCTGGGCTGGTAACACACAGTGACATGATGTGAGGGGGAGCAGGAGTATAATAGAGGCTGATGGCTCCTGATGTATGAGATACACCAGAGAGTGTGGGGAGGAGACTGGTCAGATATCTGGGCTGGTAACACACAGTGACATGATGTGAGGGGGAGAGCAGGAGTATTATAGGGACTGATGGCTCCTGATGTATGAGATACACCAGAGAGTGTGGGGAGAAGACTGGTCAGATCTCTGGGCTGGTAACACACAGTGACATGATGTGAGGGGGAGCAGGAGTATAATAGAGGCTGATGGCTCCTGATGTATGAGATACACCAGAGAGTGTGGGGAGGAGACTGGTCAGATCTCTGGGCTGGTAGCACACAGTGACATGATGTGAGGGGGAGAGCAGGAGTATAATAGGGGCTGATGGCTCCTGACTTCCCCACTGGGAAAATAAATATTCCTCATTAGTTTGTACCGACAGAGGAGGGTGTAGGATAAGAGATTGCTGTAGTGACTGAGCAAGGAGAATATGTGACTCTTTTCTGTAATAAGTGTTTATTACTCACCTGTGCTGATATCTGTAGGGATCTCCTCCTCCTTACACTGCTGATCACCCCTCACATACGTCTCTTCTTCTCCCTCTATATCTTCTGCCTTTATATCAGTCACATACGTCTTTTCTTCTCCCTCTATATCTTCTGCCTTTATATCAGTCACATACGTCTCTTCTTCTCCCTCTATATCTTCTGCCTTTATATCAGTCACATACGTCTCTTCTTCTCCCTCTATATCTTCTGCCTTTATATCAGTCACATACGTCTCTTCTTCTCCCTCTATATCTTCTGACTTTATATCAGTCACATACGTCTCTTCTTCTCCCTCTGTATCTTTGACTTTAATATTATTTAATTGGGCTTCACCCTATGTAAACCATCAATAAAAGAAGACTGTAATAATTGTTGATTTCAGTAATAGATTAATACAAATATATCGATACACACAGCTGCTCTACACATCATATAGTGACAGTCACTTTGGTATATTGGGGAGACCCTAAAGCCCACCTACCTGATTCTCCTGTGGGGTCCTGTGATTCTCCTCTGTACAATCCTGGGAATACAGAGGACGGGGACATCTCTCTGGGGTATCTCTGTTACTGGGTCCATCTGTAGGAGACACACAGTGACTGAGTACAGTGTATATATGTGATTATCAGATGATGTGTGTATATAGGGGGCCCCATTACCTGCTCTCCCCTGTACAATACATGACAGTCTCCTCTTACCCAGTGATGTGAGGGGCTGGTGATTCTCCATCATCACGTCCTTGTACAGACCCCTGTGTTCCTCTATATACTCCCCCTCCTGTATGGAGACATAGACAGTGACATCCTGACACCTTATAGACACCTGACACACACAGTGATACAGTCATCACCCAGACACGTCTCCTGGTGTTACTGTATAATGCCCCATTCCCAGCAGTCACCTCTCCAGTCATCACCCAGACACATCCCCTGGTGTTACTGTATAATGTCCCATTCCCAGCAGTCACCTCTCCAGTCATCACCCAGACACATCCCCTGGTGTTACTGTATAATGTCCCATTCCCAGCAGTCACCTCTCCAGTCATCACCCAGACACATCCCCTGGTGTTACTGTATAATGTCCCATTCCCAGCAGTCACCTCTCCAGTCATCACCCAGACACTTCCCCTGGTGTTACTGTATAATGCCCCATTCCCAGCAGTCACCTCTCCAGTCATCACCCAGACACGTCCCCTGGTGTTACTTTATAATGCCCCATTCCCAGCAGTCACCTCTCCAGTCATCACCCAGACACATCCCCTGGTGTTACTGTATAATGTCCCATTCCCAGCAGTCACCTCTCCAGTCATCACCCAGACACATCCCCTGGTGTTACTGTATAATGTCCCATTCCCAGCAGTCACCTCTCCAGTCATCACCCAGACACATCCCCTGGTGTTACTGTATAATGTCCCATTCCCAGCAGTCACCTCTCCAGTCATCACCCAGACACATGCCCTGGTGTTACTGTATAATGCCCCATTCCCAGCAGTCACCTCTCCAGTCATCACCCAGACACATGCCCTGGTGTTACTGTATAATGCCCCATTCCCAGCAGTCACCTCTCCAGTCATCACCCAGACACATCCCCTGGTGTTACTGTATAATGTCCCATTCCCAGCAGTCACCTCTCCAGTCATCACCCAGACACGTCCCCTGGTGTTACTGTATAATGTCCCATTCCCAGCAGTCACCTCTCCAGTCATCACCCAGACACGTCCCCTGGTGTTACTGCATAATGCCCCATTCCCAGCAGTCACCTCTCCAGTTATCACCAGACACATCCCCTGGTGCTACTGTATAATGTCCCATTCCCAGCGGTCACCTCTCCAGTCATCACCCAGACACGTCCCCTGGTGTTACTGTATAATGCCCTATTCCCAGCAGTCACCTCTCCAGTCATCACCCAGACACATCCCCTGGTGTTACTGTATAATGCCCCATTCCCAGCAGTCACCTCTCCAGTCATCACCCAGACATGCCCCCCTGGTGTACTGTATAATGCCCCATTCCCTGCAGTCACCTCTCCAGTCATCACCCAGACACATCCCCTGGTGTACTGTATAATGCCCCATTCCCAGCAGTCACCTCTCCAGTCATCACTCAGACACGTCCCCTGGTGTTACTGTATAATGTCCCATTCCCAGCAGTCACCTCTCCAGTCAGCAACTGAATGATCTTTTTGGTGAGTTCCAGGATCTTCTGGTCATTGTGTCTCTCAGGTGTCAGTGAGTGAGGTGGAGGCACCGTGATGGGGCTCTGTGTTCTACTCAGTCCTCCTGACACACGGGGATGGCTGCTGGTTATCTCACACTTATTGGATGTCTTCTTCACTATTGTGTAATCCTGTGTAATGGTGGAGACATCAAATGTCAATATATACACTCCCAGATCCCCTCACCTCGCCAGTCTTGTCCCTGTATTATTACTATAGAAATTAGTGACCTCACTCTGACGCTCCCAGATCCCCTCACCTCCTTAGTCATTTCCCTGTATTAACACTATAGATATAAGTGAAGTCACTGTGACGCTCCCAGATCCTATCACCTTCCCAGTCATGTCCCTGTATTATTACTATAGATATATGGTATGTCACTGTGACACTCCCAGATTCTCTCACCTCTCCAATCATGTACCTGTATTATTACTATAGATATAAGTGATGTCACAGTGATGCTCCTAGATCCCCTCACCTCCCCAGTCATGTCCCTGTATTAATACTATACATATGAGGTCACTGTGACACTCCCAGACCCCCTCACCTCCCCAGTCATGTCCCTGTATTATTACTATAGATATAAGTGACATCACTATGACACTCCCAGATCCCCCCACCTCCCCAGTTATGTCCTTGTATTATTAATTTAGATATAAGTGATGCCACAGTGATACTCCCAGATCCTCTTACCTACCCAGTCTTTTTCCTGTATTATTACTGTAGATATAAGTGATGTCACTGTGACGCTCCCAGATCCCCTCACCTCCCCAGTCATGTCCCTGTATTACTATAGATATAAGTGATGTCACAGTGACACTCCCAGGAGTGTGATATACATTTGCTTCACACTGCTCCAATTATCATCTGTTACACATGCCTGGGATATTATGGTTTCTGCTTTAATATATCCTAGAATTTGAGCAATATTTTCAATCCCCACAATTACATATAATAAAATTAATAATAACGACACTAAAGGCTGCATCCAGTATAAAAATAATAACATATGTCTTTATTAACAGGACACCACAGGTTGCTCCTCCTGTGTTATAATAATAATAATAATAATAATAATAATAATAATTAAAAAAAAGGACACCACAGGGTACTCAGCCAGTATAATAATAACAGGACACCACAGGCTACTCAGTCTGTACAATAATAACAGGACACCACAAGCTGCTCCTCCTATATAATAATAATAATAATAATAATAATAATAATAATAATAATAATAATAAATACAGGACACCACAGGCTGCTGCTCCCTCTGTATACTAAAAATAATAACAAGACACCACAGGCTTATCCTCCTGTATTATAATAATAATAATAATAATAATAACAATAACAACAACAACAACAACAGAACACTAGAGACTGCTCCCCTGTATAATAATAATAATAATAATAATAATGATGATAATAATAATAACAGAACACAAGAGACTGCTCCTCCTGTATAATAATAACAACAACAACAACAGGACACTACATGCTGCTCCCCCTGTATAATAATAATAATAATAATAGGACACCACAGGCGGCTCCCTCTGTATAATAATAATAATAATAATAGTAATAATAATAATAATAACAACAACAGGACACTACAGGCTACTTCCTCTGTATAATAATAATAATAATAATAATAATAACAATAATAATAACAACAACAACAGGATACCACAGTCCGCTCCCCCTGTATTATTATTATTATTATTATTATTACTACAACAACAACAACAACAACAGGACACCACATGCTACTATCCCTGAATAATAATAACAGGACACCACAGGCTGCTCAACCTGTATAATAATAATAATAACAACAGGACACCACAGGTTGCCCCCGTGTATAATAATAATAATAATAACAACAGGACACCACTGGCTGCACCTACTGTATAATAATAATAATAATAATAATAATAATAATAATAATAACAGGAAACTACAGGCTACTCCCCTGTATAATAATAATAATAATAATAATAATAATAATAATAATAATAATAACAGGACACTAAAATCTGCTCCCCCTGTATAATAATAATAAAATAATAACAACAGAACACTAGAGACTGCTCCCCTGTATAATAATGATAATAATGATAATAATAACAACAACTACTACAACAACAACAGGACACTACATGCTGCTCCCCCTGTATAATAATAATAATAATAATAATAATAATAATAATAATAATAGGACACCACAGGCTGCTCCCTCTGTATAATAATAATAATAATAATAGTAATAATAATAATAATAATAACAACAACAGGACACCACAGGCTGCTGCCCCTGTATAATAATACTAACAGGACACCACAGGATGCTCCCCATGTATAATAACAGGACACTACTGGCTGCTCCCTCCTGTATAATAATAACAGGACACCACAGGCTGCTCCCCCTGTATAATAATAACAACAATACACCACAGGCTGCTCCCCCTGTATAATAATAATAATAATAATAATAATAACAACAGGACACCACAGGCTGCTCCCCCTGTATAATAATAACAACAGTACACCACAGGCTGCTCCCCCTGTATAATAATAATAACAAGACACCACAGGCTGCTCCCCCTGTAAAAAAAATTACAATTAATTATAATAACAGGACACCACAGGCTGCTCCTCCTGTATAAAAGTAATAACAGGACACCACAGGCTGCTCCTCCTGTTTAATAACAGGACACCAAAAGCTGCTCCTCCTGTATAATAATAATAATAACTGGACACCACAGGCTGCTCCTCCTGTATAATAATAATAATAATAATAATAACAACAACAAGACACCACGGGCTGCTCCCCCTGTATAGTAAGACGCCATTACCTGATCTCCACGGACACTGTGAGGCTGCAGCAGTCGATGAAAACTCACTTCTTGCATGTGGAACGCACAATACGGAAGTAAGCTGGAACGCACAGACAGGAAGTAGGGCATGATTGGCAAAAGCTGCTTCCTGGTTACTGGCCCCTCCTCTACTACATACCTTCATCTGTAATGACTATTACCATACATGTCCTCAGTGCAGGAGGCCGGCGGCCATTTTCTTGTAGACCAGTCCGGCAGCAGCAATAGGTTTCCTGGCCGTGTAGTGACGTCAGGAGCGGCGGCCATTTTCCCCTGGTCTGAGCTCCGCCTTCCTTCTATCATTCCCACAAGGCAGCAGGAGCAGAGAGCAGCCATTGCTGTGTCTGGCAGCAGGTAATGATATTATTATTATTATTCTATAGGCTGAGCAGCTCTGGTGTCAGGTTCTGTACTACAGGGGGAGCAGCCTCTGGTGCCTTGTTATAGTGCAGCTGGAGCAGCCTCTGGTGCTGCATTATCCCTGTACAGGTGGCTGACACTCTAGTGTCCTATTACTGTAATACAGGTGGCGCAGACCCCGCCGTTACCGTAATACAGGTGGCGCAGACCCCGCCGTTACCGTAATACAGGTGGTGCAGACCCCGCCGTTACTGTAATACAGGTGACGCAGACCCCGCCGTTAGCGTAATACAGGTGGCGAAGACTCTGCCGTTACTGTAATACAGGTGACGCAGACCCCGCCGTTACCGTAATACAGGTGGAGCAGACCCCGCCGTTACTGTAATACAGGTGGCGCAGACTCCGCCGTTAGCGTAATACAGGTGGCGCAGACCCCGCCGTTACCGTAATACAGGTGGCCCAGCCCCCGCCGTTACCGTAATACAGGTGGCGTAGGCCCTGCCGTTACCGTAATACAGGTGGTGCAGACCCCGCCGTTACCGTAATACAGGTGGCGCAGCTCCTGCCGTTACCGTAATACAGGTGGCGTAGGCCCTGCCGTTACCGTAATACAGGTGGCGCAGACCCCGCCGTTACCGTAATTCTATACACAGGACATTACAGGTGTTGTGTCCTCTGGCATTGTGCTGTACAGGGGGAGCGGCCTGTGTTGTCATAGTATACAGGAGGAGCAGCCTGTGTTGTCATAATATCCAGTGGGAGCGATCTGTGCTGTCATAGAATACAGGGAGAGCGGCCTGTGTTGTCATAGTATACAGGGGGAGTGACCTGTGTTGTCCCTGTGCTGTCATAGTATACAGGGGGAGTGGCCTGTGTTGTCATAATATACAGGGGTAACATCTTGTTTTGTCATAGTATACAGGAGGAGCAGCCTGTGTTGCAATAATATACAGGGGTAGCATCCTGCGTTGTCATAATAGACAGGAGGAACAGCCTGTGGCATCCTACTCTACAGATGGAGCAGCCTGTGGTGTCCTGTTGTTGTTGTTGTTGTTATTATTGTTATTATTATTATTATTATTATTATACTGGAGGATCAGCCTGTGGTGTCCTGTTATTATTATACAGGAGGAGCAGCCTGTGGTGTCCTGTTATTATTATACAGTGGGAGTAGCCTGCGGTGTACAGTTGTTGTTGTTGTTATTATTATTATTATTATTATTATTATTATACAGGGGGAGCAGCCTGTGGTGTCCAATTATTATACAGGGGGAGCAGCCTGTGTTGTCCTATTATTATTATTATTATTATTATTATTATTATTATTATTATACAGGGGGAGCAGCCTATGGTGTCCTGTTGTTGTTGTTATTATTATTATTATTATTATTATTATACAATAGGAGCATCCTGTGGTGTCCTGTTATTATACAGGAGGAGCAGCCTGTGGTCTGTTATTATTGGGTGTGGTATTGAAAGTCGACAGTAACTAGGTCGACAATGTCTAGGTCGACCACTATTGGTCGACAGTAACTAGGTCGACAGGGTCAAAAGGTCGACAGGGTCAAAAGGTCGACATGTTCTAGGTCGACAGGTCAAAAGGTCGACATGGATTTTTTATGTTATTTTGGTGTCATTTTCTTCGTAGAGTGACCGGGAACCCCAATTAGTGCACCGCATCCCCTCGCATGGCTCGCTTCGCTCGCCATGCTTCGGGAATGGTGCCTTCGCTCCGCTACCGCTTCGCTCGGCACAGATTACCGTTCCAATCGTAGTTCACGTGGATCGTTAAGTATAAAAAGGTTCAAAAAAAGAAAACAATTGTGAAAAACTCATGTCGACCGTTTGACCTGTCGACCTAGAACAAGTCGACCTTTTGACCCTGTCGACCTTTTGACCCTGTCGACCTAGTTACTGTCGACCAATAGTGGTCGACCTAGACATTGTCGACCTATTTACTGTCGACTTTCAGTCCGGATCCCGTTATTATTATACAGGGGAAGTATTATTATTATTATTATTATTATTATTATTATACAGGGGGAGTAGTCTGTGGTGTGCCGTTGTTGTTTTTGTTATTATTATTATTATTATTATTATACAGGGGAGCAGCCTGTGATGTCCTGTTAATATTATTATTATTATTATTATTATTATTATACAGGAGCAGCAGCCTTTGTTGTCCTATTATTAATATTATAAAGAAGGAGTAGCTAGTGGTGTCCGCTTATTATTATTATACAGGGGCAGCAGCCTGTGGTGTCCTGTCATTATTATTATACAGGGGAAGCAGGCTGTGGTGTCTTGTTATTATTATTATACAGGGGGAGCAGCCTGTTGTGTCCTAATATTATTATTTTTTTGCAGAGGGAGCAGCTTGTGGTGTCATGTTATTATTACTATAAAGGGAGAGCAGAATGGGGTGTCCTGTTGTTATTAGTATAATACTGGGGGAGCAGGTTTTTGTGTATGGTTATTATTATACAGGTAATGTTAGGTGCACGTACACTTCTATAAGGAGTTGTGTGATACTCCTAAGAATGAAAAAAAACTCAGGAAAGGGGAATAATAGAAGCTCTCATAACACTATAAACATTGAAATCCCTGAAAAGATTTTACTACCAAAGGAGTCAAAAGGCTCAAAATGTATTTTTATTTTAAAAAAGAGATAGTAAGTAACACTATCTTTAAAAAATGCTCATTATATATATATATATATATATATATATATATAAAATACTATATGAAAAATAAAAAAAGTGGGTAGTTGCAACTACCATAAATCACTGTGGCATAATGCTTATAAATCCACCGTGTACCCAATCTGTTATGGTGCTGGAGAGTGTGGCTTGTGTGCCAGCTGAATGTCCACAGGGATCCCGCAACTGAAGGTCTCCTCACACTCCCTGGTCGCCCGCTGCAAATTCAGAAGTAGGGCGGCAGGTGTGTTGTTAGCCGTGAGGGACCCGCTGTATATAGATCACCTCTTTCTCTCCTTAGACGTGCACCGTCCGCAGGTAATTGGTGAGAGAGAGGCTGATATAAATTGCCGGCTTGCTGCAGCTGCACGGATACCGCTGTGGATAAAACACCTCTCTATAGATGTGCACCGTCCACAGGTAATTGGAGAGAGAGAGGCTGATATAAATTGTCGGCTTGTGCAGCTGCACGGATACGGCTGTGGATAAAACACCTCTCTATAGACGTGCACCGTCCGCAGGTAATTGGTGAGAGAGAGGCTGATATAAATTGCCGGCTTGCTGCAGCTGCACGGATACCGCTGTGGATAAAACACCTCTCTATAGACGTGCACCGTCCGCAGGTAATTGGTGGGAGAGAGGCTGATATAAATTGTGGGCTTGCTGCAGCCGCACGGATCCCGCTGTGGATAAAACACCTCTCTATAGACGTGCACCGTCCGCAGGTAATTGGTGAGAGAGAGGCTGATATAAATTGCCGGCTTGCTGCAGCTGCACGGATACCGCTGTGGATAAAACACCTCTCTATAGACGTGCACCGTCCGCAGGTAATTGGGGGGAGAGAGGCTGATATAAATTGTGGGCTTGCTGCAGCCGCACGGATCCCGCTGTGGATAAAACACCTCTCTATAGACGTGCACCGTCCGCAGGTAATTGGAGGGAGAGAGGCTGATATAAATTGTGGGCTTGCTGCAGCCGCACGGATACCGCTGTGGATAAAACACCTCTCTATAGACGTGCACCGTCCGCAGATAATTGGAGGGAGAGAGGCTGATATAAATGGTGGGCTTGCTGCAGCCGCACGGATACCGCTGTGGATAAAACACCTCTCTATAGACGTGCACCGTCCGCAGGTAATTGGAGGGAGAGAGGCTGATATAAATTGTGGGCTGGCTGCAGCCGCACGGATACCGCTGTGGATAAAACACCTCTCTATAGACGTGCACCGTCCACAGGTTATTGGAGAGAGAGAGAGGCTGATATAAATTGTCGGCTTGCTGCAGCCGCACGGATACCGCTGTGGATAAAACACCTCTCTATAGACGTGCACCGTCCACAGGGAATTGGAGGGAGAGAGGCTGATATAAATTGTCGGCTTGCTGCAGCCGCACGGATACCGCTGTGGATAAAACACCTCTCTATAGACGTGCACCGTCCGCAGGTAATTGGAGGGAGAGAGGCTGATATAAATTGTGGGCTTGCTGCAGCCGCACGGATACAGCTGTGGATAAAACACCTCTCTATAGACGTGCACCGTCCGCAGGTAATTGGAGGGAGAGAGGCTGATATAAATTGTGGGCTTGCTGCAGCCGCACGGATACCGCTGTGGATAAAACACCTCTCTATAGACGTGCACCGTCCGCAGGTGATTGGAGAGAGAGAGGTATAAATTGTCGGCTTGGATACCGCTGTGGATAAAACACCTCTCTATAGACGTGCACTGTCCACAGGTTATTGGAGAGAGAGAGGCTGATATAAATTGTCGGCTTGCTGCAGCTGCACGGATACCGCTGTGGATAAAACACCTCTCTATAGACGTGCACTGTCCACAGGTAATTGGAAAGAGAGAGGCTGATATAAATTGTCGGCTTGCTGCAACTGCACGGATACCGCTGTGGATAAAACACCTCTCTATAGACGTGCACCGTCTGCAGGTAATTGGAGGGAGAGAGGCTGATATAAATTGTCGGCTTGCTGCAGCCACACGGATACCGCTGTGGATAAAACACCTCTCTATAGACGTGCACCGTCCGCAGGTAATTGGAGAGAGAGAGGCTGATATAAATTGTCGGCTTGCTGCAGCTGCACGGATACCGCTGTGTATAAAACACCTCTCTATAGACGTGCACCGTCCGCAGGTTATTGGAGAAAGAGAGAGGCTGATATAAATTGTCGGCTTGCTGCAGCTGCACGGATACCGCTGTGGATAAAACACCTCTCTATAGACGTGCACCGTCCGCAGGTGATTGGAGAGAGAGAGGTATAAATTGTCGGCTTGGATACCGCTGTGGATAAAACACCTCTCTATAGACGTGCACTGTCCACAGGTTATTGGAGAGAGAGAGGCTGATATAAATTGTCGGCTTGCTGCAGCTGCACGGATACCGCTGTGTATAAAACACCTCTCTATAGATGTGCACCGTCTGCAGGTAATTGGAGGGAGAGAGGCTGATATAAATTGTCGGCTTGCTGCAGCCACACGGATACCGCTGTGGATAAAACACCTCTCTATAGACGTGCACCGTCCGCAGGTAATTGGAGGGAGAGAGGCTGATATAAATTGTCGGCTTGCTGCAGCCGCACGGATACCGCTGTGGATAAAACACCTCTCTATAGACGTGCACTGTCCACAGGTAATTGGAGAGAGAGAGGCTGATATAAATTGTCGGCTTGCTGCAACTGCACGGATACCGCTGTGGAGGATACCGCTGTGTATAAAACACCTCTCTATAGACGTGCACTGTCCGCAGGTAATTGGAGGGAGAGAGGCTGATATAAATTGTCAGCTTGCTGCAGCCACATGGATACCGCTGTGGATAAAACACTTCTCTATAGACGTGCACCGTCCGCAGGTAATTGGAGAGAAAGGCTGATATAAATTGTCGGCTTGCTGCAGCCGCACGGATACCGCTGTGGATAAAACACCTCTCTATAGACGTGCACTGTCCGCAGGTAATTGGAGAGAGAGAGGCTGATATAATTTGTCGGCTTGCTGCAGCTGCACGGATACCGCTATGGATAAAACACCTCTCTATAGACGTGCACTGTCCGCAGGTAATTGGAGAGAGAGAGGCTGATATAATTTGTCAGCTTGCTGCAGCCGCACGGATACCGCTGTGGATAAAACACCTCTCTATAGATGTGCACCGTCCGCAGGTAATTGTAGAGAGAGAGGCTGATATAAATTGTCGGCTTGCTGCAGCCGCACGGATACCGCTGTGGATAAAACACCTCTCTATAGACGTGCCCTGTCCGCAGGTAATTGGAGAGAGAGAGGCTGATATAAATTGTTGGCTTGCTGCAGCCGCACGGATACCGCTGTGGATAAAACACCTCTCTATAGACGTGCACCGTCCGCAGGTAATTGGAGAGAGAGAGAGGCTAATATAAATTGTCGGCTTGCTGCAGCCGCACGGATACCGCTGTGTATAAAACATCTCTCTATAGACGTGCACCGTCCGCAGGTAATTGGAGAGAGAGAGGCTGATATAAATTGTCAGCTTGCTGCAGCCGCACAGATACCGCTGTGGATAAAACACCTCTCTATAGACGTGCACCGTCCGCAGGTGATTGGAGAGAGAGAGGTATAAATTGTCGGCTTGGATACCGCTGTGGATAAAACACCTCTCTATAGACGTGCACTGTCCACAGGTTATTGGAGAGAGAGAGGCTGATATAAATTGTCGGCTTGCTGCAGCTGCACGGATACCGCTGTGGATAAAACACCTCTCTATAGACGTGCACTGTCCACAGGTAATTGGAAAGAGAGAGGCTGATATAAATTGTCGGCTTGCTGCAACTGCACGGATACCGCTGTGGATAAAACACCTCTCTATAGACGTGCACTGTCTGCAGGTAATTGGAGGGAGAGAGGCTGATATAAATTGTCGGCTTGCTGCAGCCACACGGATACCGCTGTGGATAAAACACCTCTCTATAGACGTGCACCGTCCGCAGGTAATTGGAGAGAGAGAGGCTGATATAAATTGTCGGCTTGCTGCAGCTGCACGGATACCGCTGTGTATAAAACACCTCTCTATAGACGTGCACCGTCCGCAGGTTATTGGAGAGAGAGAGGCTGATATAAATTGTCGGCTTGCTGCAGCTGCACGGATACCGCTGTGGATAAAACACCTCTCTATAGACGTGCACCGTCCGCAGGTGATTGGAGAGAGAGAGGTATAAATTGTCGGCTTGGATACCGCTGTGGATAAAACACCTCTCTATAGACGTGCACTGTCCACAGGTTATTGGAGAGAGAGAGGCTGATATAAATTGTCGGCTTGCTGCAGCTGCACGGATACCGCTGTGTATAAAACACCTCTCTATAGATGTGCACCGTCTGCAGGTAATTGGAGGGAGAGAGGCTGATATAAATTGTCGGCTTGCTGCAGCCACACGGATACCGCTGTGGATAAAACACCTCTCTATAGACGTGCACCGTCCGCAGGTAATTGGAGGGAGAGAGGCTGATATAAATTGTCGGCTTGCTGCAGCCGCACGGATACCGCTGTGGATAAAACACCTCTCTATAGACGTGCACTGTCCACAGGTAATTGGAGAGAGAGAGGCTGATATAAATTGTCGGCTTGCTGCAACTGCACGGATACCGCTGTGGATAAAACATCTCTCTATAGACGTGCACTGTCCGCAGGTAATTGGAGAGAGAGAGGCTGATATAAATTGCCGGCTTGCTGCAGCTGCACGGATACCGCTGTGTATAAAACACCTCTCTATAGACGTGCACTGTCCGCAGGTAATTGGAGGGAGAGAGGCTGATATAAATTGTCAGCTTGCTGCAGCCACATGGATACCGCTGTGGATAAAACACTTCTCTATAGACGTGCACCGTCCGCAGGTAATTGGAGAGAAAGGCTGATATAAATTGTCGGCTGGCTGCAGCCGCACGGATACCGCTGTGGATAAAACACCTCTCTATAGACGTGCACTGTCCGCAGGTAATTGGAGAGAGAGAGGCTGATATAATTTGTCGGCTTGCTGCAGCTGCACGGATACCGCTGTGGATAAAACACCTCTCTATAGACGTGCACTGTCCGCAGGTAATTGGAGAGAGAGAGGCTGATATAATTTGTCAGCTTGCTGCAGCCGCACGGATACCGCTGTGGATAAAACACCTCTCTATAGATGTGCACCGTCCGCAGGTAATTGTAGAGAGAGAGGCTGATATAAATTGTCGGCTTGCTGCAGCCGCACGGATACCGCTGTGGATAAAACACCTCTCTATAGACGTGCCCTGTCCGCAGGTAATTGGAGAGAGAGAGGCTGATATAAATTGTTGGCTTGCTGCAGCCGCACGGATACCGCTGTGGATAAAACACCTCTCTATAGACGTGCACCGTCCGCAGGTAATTGGAGAGAGAGAGAGGCTAATATAAATTGTCGGCTTGCTGCAGCCGCACGGATACCGCTGTGTATAAAACATCTCTCTATAGACGTGCACCGTCCGCAGGTAATTGGAGAGAGAGAGGCTGATATAAATTGTCAGCTTGCTGCAGCCGCACAGATACCGCTGTGGATAAAACACCTCTCTATAGACGTGCACCGTCCGCAGGTGATTGGAGAGAGAGAGGTATAAATTGTCGGCTTGGATACCGCTGTGGATAAAACACCTCTCTATAGACGTGCACTGTCCACAGGTTATTGGAGAGAGAGAGGCTGATATAAATTGTCGGCTTGCTGCAGCTGCACGGATACCGCTGTGGATAAAACACCTCTCTATAGACGTGCACTGTCCACAGGTAATTGGAAAGAGAGAGGCTGATATAAATTGTCGGCTTGCTGCAACTGCACGGATACCGCTGTGGATAAAACACCTCTCTATAGACGTGCACCGTCTGCAGGTAATTGGAGGGAGAGAGGCTGATATAAATTGTCGGCTTGCTGCAGCCACACGGATACCGCTGTGGATAAAACACCTCTCTATAGACGTGCACCGTCCGCAGGTAATTGGAGAGAGAGAGGCTGATATAAATTGTCGGCTTGCTGCAGCTGCACGGATACCGCTGTGTATAAAACACCTCTCTATAGACGTGCACCGTCCGCAGGTTATTGGAGAGAGAGAGGCTGATATAAATTGTCGGCTTGCTGCATCTGCACAGATACCGCTGTGGATAAAACACCTCTCTATAGACGTGCACCGTCCGCAGGTGATTGGAGAGAGAGAGGTATAAATTGTCGGCTTGGATACCGCTGTGGATAAAACACCTCTCTATAGACGTGCACTGTCCACAGGTTATTGGAGAGAGAGAGGCTGATATAAATTGTCGGCTTGCTGCAGCTGCACGGATACCGCTGTGTATAAAACACCTCTCTATAGATGTGCACCGTCTGCAGGTAATTGGAGGGAGAGAGGCTGATATAAATTGTCGGCTTGCTGCAGCCACACGGATACCGCTGTGGATAAAACACCTCTCTATAGACGTGCACCGTCCACAGGTAATTGGAGGGAGAGAGGCTGATATAAATTGTCGGCTTGCTGCAGCCGCACGGATACCGCTGTGGATAAAACACCTCTCTATAGACGTGCACTGTCCACAGGTAATTGGAGAGAGAGAGGCTGATATAAATTGTCGGCTTGCTGCAACTGCACGGATACCGCTGTGGATAAAACATCTCTCTATAGACGTGCACTGTCCGCAGGTAATTGGAGAGAGAGAGGCTGATATAAATTGCCGGCTTGCTGCAGCTGCACGGATACCGCTGTGTATAAAACACCTCTCTATAGACGTGCACTGTCCGCAGGTAATTGGAGGGAGAGAGGCTGATATAAATTGTCAGCTTGCTGCAGCCACATGGATACCGCTGTGGATAAAATACTTCTCTATAGACGTGCACCGTCCGCAGGTAATTGGAGAGAAAGGCTGATATAAATTGTCGGCTTGCTGCAGCCGCACGGATACCGCTGTGGATAAAACACCTCTCTATAGACGTGCACTGTCCGCAGGTAATTGGAGAGAGAGAGGCTGATATAATTTGTCGGCTTGCTGCAGCTGCACGGATACCGCTGTGGATAAAACACCTCTCTATAGACGTGCACTGTCCGCAGGTAATTGGAGAGAGAGAGGCTGATATAATTTGTCAGCTTGCTGCAGCCGCACGGATACCGCTGTGGATAAAACACCTCTCTATAGATGTGCACCGTCCGCAGGTAATTGTAGAGAGAGAGGCTGATATAAATTGTCGGCTTGCTGCAGCCGCACGGATACCGCTGTGGATAAAACACCTCTCTATAGACGTGCCCTGTCCGCAGGTAATTGGAGAGAGAGAGGCTGATATAAATTGTTGGCTTGCTGCAGCCGCACGGATACCGCTGTGGATAAAACACCTCTCTATAGACGTGCACCGTCCGCAGGTAATTGGAGAGAGAGAGAGGCTAATATAAATTGTCGGCTTGCTGCAGCCGCACGGATACCGCTGTGTATAAAACATCTCTCTATAGACGTGCACCGTCCGCAGGTAATTGGAGAGAGAGAGGCTGATATAAATTGTCAGCTTGCTGCAGCCGCACAGATACCGCTGTGGATAAAACACCTCTCTATAGACGTGCACCGTCCGCAGGTAATTGGAGAGAGAGAGAGGCTAATATAAATTGTCGGCTTGCTGCAGCCGCACGGATACTGCTGTGGATAAAACACCTCTCTATAGACGTGCACCGTCCGCAGGTAATTGGAGAGAGAGAGGCTGATATAAATTGTCGGCTTGCTGCAGCCGCACGGATACCGCTGTGGATAAAACACCCCTCTATAGACGTGCACTGTCCACAGGTAATTGGAGAGAGAGAGTCTGATATAAATTGTCGGCTTGCTGCAGCCGCACGGATACCGCTGTGGATAAAACACCTCTCTATAGACGTGCACTGTCCGCAGGTATTTGGAGGGAGAGAGTCTGATATAAATTGTCGGCTTGCTGCAGCCGCACGGATACCGCTGTGGATAAAACACCTCTCTATAGACGTGCACTGTCCGCAGGTAAATGGAGAGAGAGAGGCTGATATAAATTGCCGGCTTGCTGCAGCTGCACGGATACCGCTGTGGATAAAACACCTCTCTATAGACGTGCACCGTCCGCAGGTAATTGGTGGGAGAGAGGCTGATATAAATTGTGGGCTTGCTGCAGCCGCACGGATCCCGCTGTGGATAAAACACCTCTCTATAGACGTGCACCGTCCGCAGGTAATTGGTGAGAGAGAGGCTGATATAAATTGCCGGCTTGCTGCAGCTGCACGGATACCGCTGTGGATAAAACACCTCTCTATAGACGTGCACCGTCCGCAGGTAATTGGGGGGAGAGAGGCTGATATAAATTGTGGGCTTGCTGCAGCCGCACGGATCCCGCTGTGGATAAAACACCTCTCTATAGACGTGCACCGTCCGCAGGTAATTGGAGGGAGAGAGGCTGATATAAATTGTGGGCTTGCTGCAGCCGCACGGATACCGCTGTGGATAAAACACCTCTCTATAGACGTGCACCGTCCGCAGATAATTGGAGGGAGAGAGGCTGATATAAATGGTGGGCTTGCTGCAGCCGCACGGATACCGCTGTGGATAAAACACCTCTCTATAGACGTGCACCGTCCGCAGGTAATTGGAGGGAGAGAGGCTGATATAAATTGTGGGCTGGCTGCAGCCGCACGGATACCGCTGTGGATAAAACACCTCTCTATAGACGTGCACCGTCCACAGGTTATTGGAGAGAGAGAGAGGCTGATATAAATTGTCGGCTTGCTGCAGCCGCACGGATACCGCTGTGGATAAAACACCTCTCTATAGACGTGCACCGTCCACAGGGAATTGGAGGGAGAGAGGCTGATATAAATTGTCGGCTTGCTGCAGCCGCACGGATACCGCTGTGGATAAAACACCTCTCTATAGACGTGCACCGTCCGCAGGTAATTGGAGGGAGAGAGGCTGATATAAATTGTGGGCTTGCTGCAGCCGCACGGATACAGCTGTGGATAAAACACCTCTCTATAGACGTGCACCGTCCGCAGGTAATTGGAGGGAGAGAGGCTGATATAAATTGTGGGCTTGCTGCAGCCGCACGGATACCGCTGTGGATAAAACACCTCTCTATAGACGTGCACCGTCCGCAGGTGATTGGAGAGAGAGAGGTATAAATTGTCGGCTTGGATACCGCTGTGGATAAAACACCTCTCTATAGACGTGCACTGTCCACAGGTTATTGGAGAGAGAGAGGCTGATATAAATTGTCGGCTTGCTGCAGCTGCACGGATACCGCTGTGGATAAAACACCTCTCTATAGACGTGCACTGTCCACAGGTAATTGGAAAGAGAGAGGCTGATATAAATTGTCGGCTTGCTGCAACTGCACGGATACCGCTGTGGATAAAACACCTCTCTATAGACGTGCACCGTCTGCAGGTAATTGGAGGGAGAGAGGCTGATATAAATTGTCGGCTTGCTGCAGCCACACGGATACCGCTGTGGATAAAACACCTCTCTATAGACGTGCACCGTCCGCAGGTAATTGGAGAGAGAGAGGCTGATATAAATTGTCGGCTTGCTGCAGCTGCACGGATACCGCTGTGTATAAAACACCTCTCTATAGACGTGCACCGTCCGCAGGTTATTGGAGAAAGAGAGAGGCTGATATAAATTGTCGGCTTGCTGCAGCTGCACGGATACCGCTGTGGATAAAACACCTCTCTATAGACGTGCACCGTCCGCAGGTGATTGGAGAGAGAGAGGTATAAATTGTCGGCTTGGATACCGCTGTGGATAAAACACCTCTCTATAGACGTGCACTGTCCACAGGTTATTGGAGAGAGAGAGGCTGATATAAATTGTCGGCTTGCTGCAGCTGCACGGATACCGCTGTGTATAAAACACCTCTCTATAGATGTGCACCGTCTGCAGGTAATTGGAGGGAGAGAGGCTGATATAAATTGTCGGCTTGCTGCAGCCACACGGATACCGCTGTGGATAAAACACCTCTCTATAGACGTGCACCGTCCGCAGGTAATTGGAGGGAGAGAGGCTGATATAAATTGTCGGCTTGCTGCAGCCGCACGGATACCGCTGTGGATAAAACACCTCTCTATAGACGTGCACTGTCCACAGGTAATTGGAGAGAGAGAGGCTGATATAAATTGTCGGCTTGCTGCAACTGCACGGATACCGCTGTGGAGGATACCGCTGTGTATAAAACACCTCTCTATAGACGTGCACTGTCCGCAGGTAATTGGAGGGAGAGAGGCTGATATAAATTGTCAGCTTGCTGCAGCCACATGGATACCGCTGTGGATAAAACACTTCTCTATAGACGTGCACCGTCCGCAGGTAATTGGAGAGAAAGGCTGATATAAATTGTCGGCTTGCTGCAGCCGCACGGATACCGCTGTGGATAAAACACCTCTCTATAGACGTGCACTGTCCGCAGGTAATTGGAGAGAGAGAGGCTGATATAATTTGTCGGCTTGCTGCAGCTGCACGGATACCGCTATGGATAAAACACCTCTCTATAGACGTGCACTGTCCGCAGGTAATTGGAGAGAGAGAGGCTGATATAATTTGTCAGCTTGCTGCAGCCGCACGGATACCGCTGTGGATAAAACACCTCTCTATAGATGTGCACCGTCCGCAGGTAATTGTAGAGAGAGAGGCTGATATAAATTGTCGGCTTGCTGCAGCCGCACGGATACCGCTGTGGATAAAACACCTCTCTATAGACGTGCCCTGTCCGCAGGTAATTGGAGAGAGAGAGGCTGATATAAATTGTTGGCTTGCTGCAGCCGCACGGATACCGCTGTGGATAAAACACCTCTCTATAGACGTGCACCGTCCGCAGGTAATTGGAGAGAGAGAGAGGCTAATATAAATTGTCGGCTTGCTGCAGCCGCACGGATACCGCTGTGTATAAAACATCTCTCTATAGACGTGCACCGTCCGCAGGTAATTGGAGAGAGAGAGGCTGATATAAATTGTCAGCTTGCTGCAGCCGCACAGATACCGCTGTGGATAAAACACCTCTCTATAGACGTGCACCGTCCGCAGGTGATTGGAGAGAGAGAGGTATAAATTGTCGGCTTGGATACCGCTGTGGATAAAACACCTCTCTATAGACGTGCACTGTCCACAGGTTATTGGAGAGAGAGAGGCTGATATAAATTGTCGGCTTGCTGCAGCTGCACGGATACCGCTGTGGATAAAACACCTCTCTATAGACGTGCACTGTCCACAGGTAATTGGAAAGAGAGAGGCTGATATAAATTGTCGGCTTGCTGCAACTGCACGGATACCGCTGTGGATAAAACACCTCTCTATAGACGTGCACTGTCTGCAGGTAATTGGAGGGAGAGAGGCTGATATAAATTGTCGGCTTGCTGCAGCCACACGGATACCGCTGTGGATAAAACACCTCTCTATAGACGTGCACCGTCCGCAGGTAATTGGAGAGAGAGAGAGGCTAATATAAATTGTCGGCTTGCTGCAGCCGCACGGATACCGCTGTGTATAAAACATCTCTCTATAGACGTGCACCGTCCGCAGGTAATTGGAGAGAGAGAGGCTGATATAAATTGTCAGCTTGCTGCAGCCGCACAGATACCGCTGTGGATAAAACACCTCTCTATAGACGTGCACCGTCCGCAGGTAATTGGAGAGAGAGAGAGGCTAATATAAATTGTCGGCTTGCTGCAGCCGCACGGATACTGCTGTGGATAAAACACCTCTCTATAGACGTGCACCGTCCGCAGGTAATTGGAGAGAGAGAGGCTGATATAAATTGTCGGCTTGCTGCAGCCGCACGGATACCGCTGTGGATAAAACACCCCTCTATAGACGTGCACTGTCCACAGGTAATTGGAGAGAGAGAGTCTGATATAAATTGTCGGCTTGCTGCAGCCGCACGGATACCGCTGTGGATAAAACACCTCTCTATAGACGTGCACTGTCCGCAGGTATTTGGAGGGAGAGAGTCTGATATAAATTGTCGGCTTGCTGCAGCCGCACGGATACCGCTGTGGATAAAACACCTCTCTATAGACGTGCACTGTCCGCAGGTAAATGGAGAGAGAGAGGCTGATATAAATTGCCGGCTTGCTGCAGCTGCACGGATACCGCTGTGGATAAAACACCTCTCTATAGACGTGCACCGTCCGCAGGTAATTGGTGGGAGAGAGGCTGATATAAATTGTGGGCTTGCTGCAGCCGCACGGATCCCGCTGTGGATAAAACACCTCTCTATAGACGTGCACCGTCCGCAGGTAATTGGTGAGAGAGAGGCTGATATAAATTGCCGGCTTGCTGCAGCTGCACGGATACCGCTGTGGATAAAACACCTCTCTATAGACGTGCACCGTCCGCAGGTAATTGGGGGGAGAGAGGCTGATATAAATTGTGGGCTTGCTGCAGCCGCACGGATCCCGCTGTGGATAAAACACCTCTCTATAGACGTGCACCGTCCGCAGGTAATTGGAGGGAGAGAGGCTGATATAAATTGTGGGCTTGCTGCAGCCGCACGGATACCGCTGTGGATAAAACACCTCTCTATAGACGTGCACCGTCCGCAGATAATTGGAGGGAGAGAGGCTGATATAAATGGTGGGCTTGCTGCAGCCGCACGGATACCGCTGTGGATAAAACACCTCTCTATAGACGTGCACCGTCCGCAGGTAATTGGAGGGAGAGAGGCTGATATAAATTGTGGGCTGGCTGCAGCCGCACGGATACCGCTGTGGATAAAACACCTCTCTATAGACGTGCACCGTCCACAGGTTATTGGAGAGAGAGAGAGGCTGATATAAATTGTCGGCTTGCTGCAGCCGCACGGATACCGCTGTGGATAAAACACCTCTCTATAGACGTGCACCGTCCACAGGGAATTGGAGGGAGAGAGGCTGATATAAATTGTCGGCTTGCTGCAGCCGCACGGATACCGCTGTGGATAAAACACCTCTCTATAGACGTGCACCGTCCGCAGGTAATTGGAGGGAGAGAGGCTGATATAAATTGTGGGCTTGCTGCAGCCGCACGGATACAGCTGTGGATAAAACACCTCTCTATAGACGTGCACCGTCCGCAGGTAATTGGAGGGAGAGAGGCTGATATAAATTGTGGGCTTGCTGCAGCCGCACGGATACCGCTGTGGATAAAACACCTCTCTATAGACGTGCACCGTCCGCAGGTGATTGGAGAGAGAGAGGTATAAATTGTCGGCTTGGATACCGCTGTGGATAAAACACCTCTCTATAGACGTGCACTGTCCACAGGTTATTGGAGAGAGAGAGGCTGATATAAATTGTCGGCTTGCTGCAGCTGCACGGATACCGCTGTGGATAAAACACCTCTCTATAGACGTGCACTGTCCACAGGTAATTGGAAAGAGAGAGGCTGATATAAATTGTCGGCTTGCTGCAACTGCACGGATACCGCTGTGGATAAAACACCTCTCTATAGACGTGCACCGTCTGCAGGTAATTGGAGGGAGAGAGGCTGATATAAATTGTCGGCTTGCTGCAGCCACACGGATACCGCTGTGGATAAAACACCTCTCTATAGACGTGCACCGTCCGCAGGTAATTGGAGAGAGAGAGGCTGATATAAATTGTCGGCTTGCTGCAGCTGCACGGATACCGCTGTGTATAAAACACCTCTCTATAGACGTGCACCGTCCGCAGGTTATTGGAGAAAGAGAGAGGCTGATATAAATTGTCGGCTTGCTGCAGCTGCACGGATACCGCTGTGGATAAAACACCTCTCTATAGACGTGCACCGTCCGCAGGTGATTGGAGAGAGAGAGGTATAAATTGTCGGCTTGGATACCGCTGTGGATAAAACACCTCTCTATAGACGTGCACTGTCCACAGGTTATTGGAGAGAGAGAGGCTGATATAAATTGTCGGCTTGCTGCAGCTGCACGGATACCGCTGTGTATAAAACACCTCTCTATAGATGTGCACCGTCTGCAGGTAATTGGAGGGAGAGAGGCTGATATAAATTGTCGGCTTGCTGCAGCCACACGGATACCGCTGTGGATAAAACACCTCTCTATAGACGTGCACCGTCCGCAGGTAATTGGAGGGAGAGAGGCTGATATAAATTGTCGGCTTGCTGCAGCCGCACGGATACCGCTGTGGATAAAACACCTCTCTATAGACGTGCACTGTCCACAGGTAATTGGAGAGAGAGAGGCTGATATAAATTGTCGGCTTGCTGCAACTGCACGGATACCGCTGTGGAGGATACCGCTGTGTATAAAACACCTCTCTATAGACGTGCACTGTCCGCAGGTAATTGGAGGGAGAGAGGCTGATATAAATTGTCAGCTTGCTGCAGCCACATGGATACCGCTGTGGATAAAACACTTCTCTATAGACGTGCACCGTCCGCAGGTAATTGGAGAGAAAGGCTGATATAAATTGTCGGCTTGCTGCAGCCGCACGGATACCGCTGTGGATAAAACACCTCTCTATAGACGTGCACTGTCCGCAGGTAATTGGAGAGAGAGAGGCTGATATAATTTGTCGGCTTGCTGCAGCTGCACGGATACCGCTATGGATAAAACACCTCTCTATAGACGTGCACTGTCCGCAGGTAATTGGAGAGAGAGAGGCTGATATAATTTGTCAGCTTGCTGCAGCCGCACGGATACCGCTGTGGATAAAACACCTCTCTATAGATGTGCACCGTCCGCAGGTAATTGTAGAGAGAGAGGCTGATATAAATTGTCGGCTTGCTGCAGCCGCACGGATACCGCTGTGGATAAAACACCTCTCTATAGACGTGCCCTGTCCGCAGGTAATTGGAGAGAGAGAGGCTGATATAAATTGTTGGCTTGCTGCAGCCGCACGGATACCGCTGTGGATAAAACACCTCTCTATAGACGTGCACCGTCCGCAGGTAATTGGAGAGAGAGAGAGGCTAATATAAATTGTCGGCTTGCTGCAGCCGCACGGATACCGCTGTGTATAAAACATCTCTCTATAGACGTGCACCGTCCGCAGGTAATTGGAGAGAGAGAGGCTGATATAAATTGTCAGCTTGCTGCAGCCGCACAGATACCGCTGTGGATAAAACACCTCTCTATAGACGTGCACCGTCCGCAGGTGATTGGAGAGAGAGAGGTATAAATTGTCGGCTTGGATACCGCTGTGGATAAAACACCTCTCTATAGACGTGCACTGTCCACAGGTTATTGGAGAGAGAGAGGCTGATATAAATTGTCGGCTTGCTGCAGCTGCACGGATACCGCTGTGGATAAAACACCTCTCTATAGACGTGCACTGTCCACAGGTAATTGGAAAGAGAGAGGCTGATATAAATTGTCGGCTTGCTGCAACTGCACGGATACCGCTGTGGATAAAACACCTCTCTATAGACGTGCACTGTCTGCAGGTAATTGGAGGGAGAGAGGCTGATATAAATTGTCGGCTTGCTGCAGCCACACGGATACCGCTGTGGATAAAACACCTCTCTATAGACGTGCACCGTCCGCAGGTAATTGGAGAGAGAGAGGCTGATATAAATTGTCGGCTTGCTGCAGCTGCACGGATACCGCTGTGTATAAAACACCTCTCTATAGACGTGCACCGTCCGCAGGTTATTGGAGAGAGAGAGGCTGATATAAATTGTCGGCTTGCTGCAGCTGCACGGATACCGCTGTGGATAAAACACCTCTCTATAGACGTGCACCGTCCGCAGGTGATTGGAGAGAGAGAGGTATAAATTGTCGGCTTGGATACCGCTGTGGATAAAACACCTCTCTATAGACGTGCACTGTCCACAGGTTATTGGAGAGAGAGAGGCTGATATAAATTGTCGGCTTGCTGCAGCTGCACGGATACCGCTGTGTATAAAACACCTCTCTATAGATGTGCACCGTCTGCAGGTAATTGGAGGGAGAGAGGCTGATATAAATTGTCGGCTTGCTGCAGCCACACGGATACCGCTGTGGATAAAACACCTCTCTATAGACGTGCACCGTCCGCAGGTAATTGGAGGGAGAGAGGCTGATATAAATTGTCGGCTTGCTGCAGCCGCACGGATACCGCTGTGGATAAAACACCTCTCTATAGACGTGCACTGTCCACAGGTAATTGGAGAGAGAGAGGCTGATATAAATTGTCGGCTTGCTGCAACTGCACGGATACCGCTGTGGATAAAACATCTCTCTATAGACGTGCACTGTCCGCAGGTAATTGGAGAGAGAGAGGCTGATATAAATTGCCGGCTTGCTGCAGCTGCACGGATACCGCTGTGTATAAAACACCTCTCTATAGACGTGCACTGTCCGCAGGTAATTGGAGGGAGAGAGGCTGATATAAATTGTCAGCTTGCTGCAGCCACATGGATACCGCTGTGGATAAAACACTTCTCTATAGACGTGCACCGTCCGCAGGTAATTGGAGAGAAAGGCTGATATAAATTGTCGGCTGGCTGCAGCCGCACGGATACCGCTGTGGATAAAACACCTCTCTATAGACGTGCACTGTCCGCAGGTAATTGGAGAGAGAGAGGCTGATATAATTTGTCGGCTTGCTGCAGCTGCACGGATACCGCTGTGGATAAAACACCTCTCTATAGACGTGCACTGTCCGCAGGTAATTGGAGAGAGAGAGGCTGATATAATTTGTCAGCTTGCTGCAGCCGCACGGATACCGCTGTGGATAAAACACCTCTCTATAGATGTGCACCGTCCGCAGGTAATTGTAGAGAGAGAGGCTGATATAAATTGTCGGCTTGCTGCAGCCGCACGGATACCGCTGTGGATAAAACACCTCTCTATAGACGTGCCCTGTCCGCAGGTAATTGGAGAGAGAGAGGCTGATATAAATTGTTGGCTTGCTGCAGCCGCACGGATACCGCTGTGGATAAAACACCTCTCTATAGACGTGCACCGTCCGCAGGTAATTGGAGAGAGAGAGAGGCTAATATAAATTGTCGGCTTGCTGCAGCCGCACGGATACCGCTGTGTATAAAACATCTCTCTATAGACGTGCACCGTCCGCAGGTAATTGGAGAGAGAGAGGCTGATATAAATTGTCAGCTTGCTGCAGCCGCACAGATACCGCTGTGGATAAAACACCTCTCTATAGACGTGCACCGTCCGCAGGTGATTGGAGAGAGAGAGGTATAAATTGTCGGCTTGGATACCGCTGTGGATAAAACACCTCTCTATAGACGTGCACTGTCCACAGGTTATTGGAGAGAGAGAGGCTGATATAAATTGTCGGCTTGCTGCAGCTGCACGGATACCGCTGTGGATAAAACACCTCTCTATAGACGTGCACTGTCCACAGGTAATTGGAAAGAGAGAGGCTGATATAAATTGTCGGCTTGCTGCAACTGCACGGATACCGCTGTGGATAAAACACCTCTCTATAGACGTGCACCGTCTGCAGGTAATTGGAGGGAGAGAGGCTGATATAAATTGTCGGCTTGCTGCAGCCACACGGATACCGCTGTGGATAAAACACCTCTCTATAGACGTGCACCGTCCGCAGGTAATTGGAGAGAGAGAGGCTGATATAAATTGTCGGCTTGCTGCAGCTGCACGGATACCGCTGTGTATAAAACACCTCTCTATAGACGTGCACCGTCCGCAGGTTATTGGAGAGAGAGAGGCTGATATAAATTGTCGGCTTGCTGCATCTGCACAGATACCGCTGTGGATAAAACACCTCTCTATAGACGTGCACCGTCCGCAGGTGATTGGAGAGAGAGAGGTATAAATTGTCGGCTTGGATACCGCTGTGGATAAAACACCTCTCTATAGACGTGCACTGTCCACAGGTTATTGGAGAGAGAGAGGCTGATATAAATTGTCGGCTTGCTGCAGCTGCACGGATACCGCTGTGTATAAAACACCTCTCTATAGATGTGCACCGTCTGCAGGTAATTGGAGGGAGAGAGGCTGATATAAATTGTCGGCTTGCTGCAGCCACACGGATACCGCTGTGGATAAAACACCTCTCTATAGACGTGCACCGTCCACAGGTAATTGGAGGGAGAGAGGCTGATATAAATTGTCGGCTTGCTGCAGCCGCACGGATACCGCTGTGGATAAAACACCTCTCTATAGACGTGCACTGATCACACGTAATTGGAGAGAGAGAGGCTGATATAAATTGTCGGCTTGCTGCAACTGCACGGATACCGCTGTGGATAAAACATCTCTCTATAGACGTGCACTGTCCGCAGGTAATTGGAGAGAGAGAGGCTGATATAAATTGCCGGCTTGCTGCAGCTGCACGGATACCGCTGTGTATAAAACACCTCTCTATAGACGTGCACTGTCCGCAGGTAATTGGAGGGAGAGAGGCTGATATAAATTGTCAGCTTGCTGCAGCCACATGGATACCGCTGTGGATAAAATACTTCTCTATAGACGTGCACCGTCCGCAGGTAATTGGAGAGAAAGGCTGATATAAATTGTCGGCTTGCTGCAGCCGCACGGATACCGCTGTGGATAAAACACCTCTCTATAGACGTGCACTGTCCGCAGGTAATTGGAGAGAGAGAGGCTGATATAATTTGTCGGCTTGCTGCAGCTGCACGGATACCGCTGTGGATAAAACACCTCTCTATAGACGTGCACTGTCCGCAGGTAATTGGAGAGAGAGAGGCTGATATAATTTGTCAGCTTGCTGCAGCCGCACGGATACCGCTGTGGATAAAACACCTCTCTATAGATGTGCACCGTCCGCAGGTAATTGTAGAGAGAGAGGCTGATATAAATTGTCGGCTTGCTGCAGCCGCACGGATACCGCTGTGGATAAAACACCTCTCTATAGACGTGCCCTGTCCGCAGGTAATTGGAGAGAGAGAGGCTGATATAAATTGTTGGCTTGCTGCAGCCGCACGGATACCGCTGTGGATAAAACACCTCTCTATAGACGTGCACCGTCCGCAGGTAATTGGAGAGAGAGAGAGGCTAATATAAATTGTCGGCTTGCTGCAGCCGCACGGATACCGCTGTGTATAAAACATCTCTCTATAGACGTGCACCGTCCGCAGGTAATTGGAGAGAGAGAGGCTGATATAAATTGTCAGCTTGCTGCAGCCGCACAGATACCGCTGTGGATAAAACACCTCTCTATAGACGTGCACCGTCCGCAGGTAATTGGAGAGAGAGAGAGGCTAATATAAATTGTCGGCTTGCTGCAGCCGCACGGATACTGCTGTGGATAAAACACCTCTCTATAGACGTGCACCGTCCGCAGGTAATTGGAGAGAGAGAGGCTGATATAAATTGTCGGCTTGCTGCAGCCGCACGGATACCGCTGTGGATAAAACACCCCTCTATAGACGTGCACTGTCCACAGGTAATTGGAGAGAGAGAGTCTGATATAAATTGTCGGCTTGCTGCAGCCGCACGGATACCGCTGTGGATAAAACACCTCTCTATAGACGTGCACTGTCCGCAGGTATTTGGAGGGAGAGAGTCTGATATAAATTGTCGGCTTGCTGCAGCCGCACGGATACCGCTGTGGATAAAACACCTCTCTATAGACGTGCACTGTCCGCAGGTAAATGGAGAGAGAGAGGCTGATATAAATTGTCGGCTTGCTGCAGCCGCACGGATACCGCTGTGGATAAAACACCTCTCTATAGACGTGCCCTGTCCGCAGGTAATTGGAGAGAGAGAGGCTGATATAAATTGTTGGCTTGCTGCAGCCGCACGGATACCGCTGTGGATAAAACACCTCTCTATAGACGTGCACCGTCCGCAGGTAATTGGAGAGAGAGAGAGGCTAATATAAATTGTCGGCTTGCTGCAGCCGCACGGATACCGCTGTGTATAAAACATCTCTCTATAGACGTGCACCGTCCGCAGGTAATTGGAGAGAGAGAGGCTGATATAAATTGTCAGCTTGCTGCAGCCGCACAGATACCGCTGTGGATAAAACACCTCTCTATAGACGTGCACCGTCCGCAGGTAATTGGAGAGAGAGAGAGGCTAATATAAATTGTCGGCTTGCTGCAGCCGCACGGATACTGCTGTGGATAAAACACCTCTCTATAGACGTGCACCGTCCGCAGGTAATTGGAGAGAGAGAGGCTGATATAAATTGTCGGCTTGCTGCAGCCGCACGGATACCGCTGTGGATAAAACACCTCTCTATAGACGTGCACTGTCCACAGGTAATTGGAGAGAGAGAGTCTGATATAAATTGTCGGCTTGCTGCAGCCGCACGGATACCGCTGTGGATAAAACACCTCTCTATAGACGTGCACTGTCCGCAGGTATTTGGAGGGAGAGAGTCTGATATAAATTGTCGGCTTGCTGCAGCCGCACGGATACCGCTGTGGATAAAACACCTCTCTATAGACGTGCACTGTCCGCAGGTAAATGGAGAGAGAGAGGCTGATATAAATTGTCGGCTTGCTGCAGCCGCACGGATACCGCTGTGGATAAAACACCTCTCTATAGACGTGCACTGTCCGCAGGTAATTGGAGAGAGAGAGGCTAATATAAATTGTCAGCTTGCTGCAGCCGCACGGATACCGCTGTGGATAAAACACCTCTCTATAGACGTGCACCGTCCGCAGGTAATTGGAGAGAGAGGCTGATATAAATTGTCGGCTTGATGCAGCCGCACGGATACCGCTGTGGATAAAACACCTCTCTATAGACGTGCACCGTCCGCAGGTAATTGGGAGAGAGAGGCTGATATAAATTGTCGGCTTGATGCAGCCGCACGGATACCGCTGTGGATAAAACACCTCTCTATAGACGTGAACCGTCCGCAGGTAATTGGAGGGAGAGAGACTGATATAAATTGTCGGCTTGCTGCAGCCGCACGGATACCGCTGTGGATAAAACACCTCTCTATAGACGTGCACCGTCCACAGGTAATTGGAGAGAGAGAGGCTGATATAAATTGTCGGCTTGCTGCAGCCGCACGGATACCGCTGTGGATAAAACACCTCTCTATAGACGTGCACCGTCCGCAGGTAATTGGGAGAGAGAGGCTGATATAAATTGTCGGCTTGATGCAGCCGCACGGATACCGCTGTGGATAAAACACCTCTCTATAGACGTGAACCGTCCGCAGGTAATTGGAGGGAGAGAGACTGATATAAATTGTCGGCTTGCTGCAGCCGCACGGATACCGCTGTGGATAAAACACCTCTCTATAGACGTGCACTGTCCGCAGGTAATTGGAGAGAGAGAGGCTGATATAAATTGTCGGCTTGCTGGTGCCGCACGGATACCGCTGTGGATAAAACACCTCTTTATAGACGTGCACTGTCCGCAGGTAATTGGAGAGAGAGGCTGATATAAATTGTCGGCTTGATGCAGTCGCACGGATACCGCTGTGGATAAAACACCTCTCTATAGACGTGCACCGTCCGCAGGTAATTGGAGAGAGAGAGGCTGATATAAATTGTCGGCTTGCTGTTGCCGCACGGATACCGCTGTGGATAAAACACCTCTTTATAGACGTGCACCGTCCGCAGGTAATTGGAGAGAGAGGCTGATATAAATTGTCGGCTTGATGCAGCCGCACGGATACCGCTGTGGATAAAACACCTCTCTATAGACGTGCACCGTCCGCAGGTGATTGGAGAGAGAGAGGTATAAATTGTCGGCTTGGATACCGCTGTGGATAAAACACCTCTCTATAGACGTGCACTGTCCACAGGTTATTGGAGAGAGAGAGGCTGATATAAATTGTCGGCTTGCTGCAGCTGCACGGATACCGCTGTGGATAAAACACCTCTCTATAGACGTGCACCGTCCGCAGGTAATTGGAGGGAGAGAGGCTGATATAAATTGTCGGCTTGCTGCAGCCGCACGGATACCGCTGTGGATAAAACACCTCTCTATAGACGTGCACCGTCCGCAGGTGATTGGAGAGAGAGAGGTATAAATTGTCGGCTTGGATACCGCTGTGGATAAAACACCTCTCTATAGATGTGCACCGTCTGCAGGTAATTGGAGGGAGAGAGGCTGATATAAATTGTCGGCTTGCTGCAGCCACACGGATACCGCTGTGGATAAAACACCTCTCTATAGACGTGCACCGTCCGCAGGTAATTGGAGGGAGAGAGGCTGATATAAATTGTCGGCTTGCTGCAGCCGCACGGATACCGCTGTGGATAAAACACCTCTCTATAGACGTGCACTGTCCACAGGTAATTGGAGAGAGAGAGGCTGATATAAATTGTCGGCTTGCTGCAACTGCACGGATACCGCTGTGGATAAAACATCTCTCTATAGACGTGCACTGTCCGCAGGTAATTGGAGAGAGAGAGGCTGATATAAATTGCCGGCTTGCTGCAGCTGCACGGATACCGCTGTGTATAAAACACCTCTCTATAGACGTGCACTGTCCGCAGGTAATTGGAGGGGGAGAGGCTGATATAAATTGTCAGCTTGCTGCAGCCACATGGATACCGCTGTGGATAAAACACTTCTCTATAGACGTGCACCGTCCGCAGGTAATTGGAGAGAAAGGCTGATATAAATTGTCGGCTTGCTGCAGCCGCACGGATACCGCTGTGGATAAAACACCTCTCTATAGACGTGCACTGTCCGCAGGTAATTGGAGAGAGAGAGGCTGATATAATTTGTCGGCTTGCTGCAGCTGCACGGATACCGCTGTGGATAAAACACCTCTCTATAGACGTGCACTGTCCGCAGGTAATTGGAGAGAGAGAGGCTGATATAATTTGTCAGCTTGCTGCAGCCGCACGGATACCGCTGTGGATAAAACACCTCTCTATAGATGTGCACCGTCCGCAGGTAATTGTAGAGAGAGAGGCTGATATAAATTGTCGGCTTGCTGCAGCCGCACGGATACCGCTGTGGATAAAACACCTCTCTATAGACGTGCCCTGTCCGCAGGTAATTGGAGAGAGAGAGGCTGATATAAATTGTTGGCTTGCTGCAGCCGCACGGATACCGCTGTGGATAAAACACCTCTCTATAGACGTGCACCGTCCGCAGGTAATTGGAGAGAGAGAGAGGCTAATATAAATTGTCGGCTTGCTGCAGCCGCACGGATACCGCTGTGTATAAAACATCTCTCTATAGACGTGCACCGTCCGCAGGTAATTGGAGAGAGAGAGGCTGATATAAATTGTCAGCTTGCTGCAGCCGCACAGATACCGCTGTGGATAAAACACCTCTCTATAGACGTGCACCGTCCGCAGGTAATTGGAGAGAGAGAGAGGCTAATATAAATTGTCGGCTTGCTGCAGCCGCACGGATACTGCTGTGGATAAAACACCTCTCTATAGACGTGCACCGTCCGCAGGTAATTGGAGAGAGAGAGGCTGATATAAATTGTCGGCTTGCTGCAGCCGCACGGATACCGCTGTGGATAAAACACCTCTCTATAGACGTGCACTGTCCACAGGTAATTGGAGAGAGAGAGTCTGATATAAATTGTCGGCTTGCTGCAGCCGCACGGATACCGCTGTGGATAAAACACCTCTCTATAGACGTGCACTGTCCGCAGGTATTTGGAGGGAGAGAGTCTGATATAAATTGTCGGCTTGCTGCAGCCGCACGGATACCGCTGTGGATAAAACACCTCTCTATAGACGTGCACTGTCCGCAGGTAAATGGAGAGAGAGAGGCTGATATAAATTGTCGGCTTGCTGCAGCCGCACGGATACCGCTGTGGATAAAACACCTCTCTATAGACGTGCCCTGTCCGCAGGTAATTGGAGAGAGAGAGGCTGATATAAATTGTTGGCTTGCTGCAGCCGCACGGATACCGCTGTGGATAAAACACCTCTCTATAGACGTGCACCGTCCGCAGGTAATTGGAGAGAGAGAGAGGCTAATATAAATTGTCGGCTTGCTGCAGCCGCACGGATACCGCTGTGTATAAAACATCTCTCTATAGACGTGCACCGTCCGCAGGTAATTGGAGAGAGAGAGGCTGATATAAATTGTCAGCTTGCTGCAGCCGCACAGATACCGCTGTGGATAAAACACCTCTCTATAGACGTGCACCGTCCGCAGGTAATTGGAGAGAGAGAGAGGCTAATATAAATTGTCGGCTTGCTGCAGCCGCACGGATACTGCTGTGGATAAAACACCTCTCTATAGACGTGCACCGTCCGCAGGTAATTGGAGAGAGAGAGGCTGATATAAATTGTCGGCTTGCTGCAGCCGCACGGATACCGCTGTGGATAAAACACCTCTCTATAGACGTGCACTGTCCACAGGTAATTGGAGAGAGAGAGTCTGATATAAATTGTCGGCTTGCTGCAGCCGCACGGATACCGCTGTGGATAAAACACCTCTCTATAGACGTGCACTGTCCGCAGGTATTTGGAGGGAGAGAGTCTGATATAAATTGTCGGCTTGCTGCAGCCGCACGGATACCGCTGTGGATAAAACACCTCTCTATAGACGTGCACTGTCCGCAGGTAAATGGAGAGAGAGAGGCTGATATAAATTGTCGGCTTGCTGCAGCCGCACGGATACCGCTGTGGATAAAACACCTCTCTATAGACGTGCACTGTCCGCAGGTAATTGGAGAGAGAGAGGCTAATATAAATTGTCAGCTTGCTGCAGCCGCACGGATACCGCTGTGGATAAAACACCTCTCTATAGACGTGCACCGTCCGCAGGTAATTGGAGAGAGAGGCTGATATAAATTGTCGGCTTGATGCAGCCGCACGGATACCGCTGTGGATAAAACACCTCTCTATAGACGTGCACCGTCCGCAGGTAATTGGGAGAGAGAGGCTGATATAAATTGTCGGCTTGATGCAGCCGCACGGATACCGCTGTGGATAAAACACCTCTCTATAGACGTGAACCGTCCGCAGGTAATTGGAGGGAGAGAGACTGATATAAATTGTCGGCTTGCTGCAGCCGCACGGATACCGCTGTGGATAAAACACCTCTCTATAGACGTGCACCGTCCACAGGTAATTGGAGAGAGAGAGGCTGATATAAATTGTCGGCTTGCTGCAGCCGCACGGATACCGCTGTGGATAAAACACCTCTCTATAGACGTGCACCGTCCGCAGGTAATTGGAGAGAGAGAGGCTGATATAAATTGTCGGCTTGCTGCAGCCGCACGGATACCGCTGTGGATAAAACACCTCTCTATAGACGTGCACTGTCCGCAGGTAATTGGAGAGAGAGAGGCTGATATAAATTGTCGGCTTGCTGGTGCCGCACGGATACCGCTGTGGATAAAACACCTCTTTATAGACGTGCACTGTCCGCAGGTAATTGGAGAGAGAGGCTGATATAAATTGTCGGCTTGATGCAGCCGCACGGATACCGCTGTGGATAAAACACCTCTCTATAGACGTGCACCGTCCGCAGGTAATTGGAGAGAGAGAGGCTGATATAAATTGTCGGCTTGCTGGTGCCGCACGGATACCGCTGTGGATAAAACACCTCTTTATAGACGTGCACCGTCCGCAGGTAATTGGAGAGAGAGGCTGATATAAATTGTCGGCTTGATGCAGCCGCACGGATACCGCTGTGGATAAAACACCTCTCTATAGACGTGCACTGTCCGCAGGTAATTGGAGAGAGAGAGGCTGATATAAATTGTCGGCTTGCTGCAGCCGCACGGATACCACTGTGGATAAAACACCTCTCTATAGACGTGCACCGTCCGCAGGTAATTGGAGGGAGAGAGGCTGATATGAATTGTCGGCTTGCTGCAGCCGCACGGATACCGCTGTGGATAAAACACTTCTCTATGGACGTGCACTGTCCACAGGTAATTGGAGAGAGAGGCTGATATAAATTGTCGGCTTGCTGCAGCCGCACGGATACCACTGTGGATAAAACACCTCTCTATAGACGTGCACCGTCCGCAGGTAATTGGAGGGAGACAGGCTGATATAAATTGTCGGCTTGCTGCAGCCGCACGGATACCGCTGTGGATAAAACACCTCTCTATAGACGTGCACCGTCCACAGGTAATTGGAGAGAGAGAGGCTGATATAAATTGTCGGCTTGCTGCAGCCGCACGGATACCGCTGTGGATAAAACACCTCTCTATAGACGTGCACCGTCCGCAGGTAATTGGAGAGAGAGAGGCTGATATAAATTGTCGGCTTGCTGCAGCCGCACGGATACCGCTGTGGATAAAACACCTCTCTATAGACGTGCACTGTCCGCAGGTAATTGGAGAGAGAGAGGCTGATATAAATTGTCGGCTTGCTGGTGCCGCACGGATACCGCTGTGGATAAAACACCTCTTTATAGACGTGCACTGTCCGCAGGTAATTGGAGAGAGAGGCTGATATAAATTGTCGGCTTGATGCAGCCGCACGGATACCGCTGTGGATAAAACACCTCTCTATAGACGTGCACCGTCCGCAGGTAATTGGAGAGAGAGAGGCTGATATAAATTGTCGGCTTGCTGGTGCCGCACGGATACCGCTGTGGATAAAACACCTCTTTATAGACGTGCACCGTCCGCAGGTAATTGGAGAGAGAGGCTGATATAAATTGTCGGCTTGATGCAGCCGCACGGATACCGCTGTGGATAAAACACCTCTCTATAGACGTGCACTGTCCGCAGGTAATTGGAGAGAGAGAGGCTGATATAAATTGTCGGCTTGCTGCAGCCGCACGGATACCACTGTGGATAAAACACCTCTCTATAGACGTGCACCGTCCGCAGGTAATTGGAGGGAGAGAGGCTGATATGAATTGTCGGCTTGCTGCAGCCGCACGGATACCGCTGTGGATAAAACACTTCTCTATGGACGTGCACTGTCCACAGGTAATTGGAGAGAGAGGCTGATATAAATTGTCGGCTTGCTGCAGCCGCACGGATACCACTGTGGATAAAACACCTCTCTATAGACGTGCACCGTCCGCAGGTAATTGGAGGGAGACAGGCTGATATAAATTGTCGGCTTGCTGCAGCCGCACGGATACCGCTGTGGATAAAACACCTCTCTATAGACGTGCACTGTCCGCAGGTATTTGGAGGGAGAGAGGCTGATATAAATTGTCAGCTTGCTGCAGCCGCACGGATACCGCTGTGGATAAAACTCCTCTCTATAGACGTGCACCGTCCACAGGTAATTGGAGGGAGAGAGGCTGATATAATTTGTGGGCTTGCTGCAGCCGCACGGATACCGCTGTGTATAAAACACCTCTCTATAGACGTGCACCGTCCGCAGGTAATTTGAGAGAGAGAGGCTGATATAAATTGTCGGCTTGCTGCAGCCGCACGGATACCGCTGTGGATAAAACACCTCTCTATAGACGTGCACTGTCCGCAGGTAATTGGAGAAAGAGAGGCTGATATAAATTGTCGGCTTGCTGCAGCCGCACGGATACCGCTGTGGATAAAACACCTCTCTATAGACGTGCACTGTCCGCAGGTAATTGGAGAGAGAGAGGCTGATCTAAATTGTCGGCTTGCTGCAGCCGCACGGATACCGCTGTGGATAAAACACCTCTCTATAGACGTGCACCGTCCGCAGGTAATTGGAGAGAGAGAGGCTAATATAAATTGTCAGCTTGCTGCAGCCGCACGGATACCGCTGTGGATAAAACACCTCTCTATAGACGTGCACCGTCCGCAGGTAATTGGAGAGAGAGAGAGGCTGATATAAATTGTCGACATGCTGCAGCCGCACGAATACCGCTGTGGATAAAACACCTCTCTATAGACGTGCACTGTCCGCAGGTAATTGGAGAGAGAGAGGGTTATATAAATTGTCGGCTTGCTGCAGCCGCACGGATACCGCTGTGGATAAAACACCTCTCTATAGACGTGCACCGTCCGCAGGTAATAGGAGGGAGAGAGGCTGATATGAATTGTCGGCTTGCTGCAGCCGCACGGATACCGCTGTGGATAAAACACCTCTCTATAGACGTGCACCGTCTGCAGGTAATTGGAGGGAGAGAGGCTGATATAAATTGTCGGCTTGCTGCAGCCGCACGGATACCTCTGTGGATAAAACACCTCTCTATAGACGTGCACTGTCCGCAGGTAATTGGAGGAAGAGAGGCTGGTATAAATTGTCGGCTTGCTGCAGCCGCACGGATACCGCTGTGGATAAAACTCCTCTCTATAGACGTGCACCGTCCACAGGTAATTGGAGGGAGAGAGGCTGATATAATTTGTGGGCTTGCTGCAGCCGCACAGATACCGCTGTGTATAAAACACCTCTCTATAGACGTGCACTGTCCGCAGGTAATTTGAGAGAGAGAGGCTGATATAAATTGTCGGCTTGCTGCAGCCGCACGGATACCGCTGTGGATAAAACACCTCTCTATAGACATGCACCGTCCGCAGGTAATTGGAGAGAGAGAGGCTGATATAAATTGTCGGCTTGCTGCAGCCGCACGGATACAGCTGTGGATAAAACACCTCTCTATAGACATGCACCGTCCGCAGGTAATTGGAGAGAGAGAGGCTGATATAAATTGTCGGCTTGCTGCAGCCACACGGATACCGCTGTGGATAAAACACCTTTCTATAGACGTGCACCGTCCGCAGGTAATTGGAGAGAGAGAGGCTGATATAAATTGTCGGCTTGCTGCAGCTGCACGGATACCGCTGTGGATAAAACACCTCTCTATAGACGTGCACTGTCCGCAGGTAATTGGAGGGAGAGAGTCTGATATAAATTGTCGGCTTGCTGCAGCCGCACGGATACCGCTGTGGATAAAACACCTCTCTATAGACGTGCACTGTCCACAGGTAATTGGAGAGAGAGAGGCTGATATAAATTGTCGGCTTGCTGCAGCCGCACGGATACCGCTGTGGATAAAACACCTCTCTATAGACGTGCACCGTCCGCAGGTAATTGGAGAGAGAGATGCTGATATAAATTGTTGGCTTGCTGCAGCTGCACGGATACCGCTGTGGATAAAACACCATTCTATAGACGTGCACCGTCCGCAGGTAATTGGAGAGAGAGAGGCTGATATAAATTGTCGGCTTGCTGCAGCTGCACGGATACCGCTGTGGATAAAACACCTCTCTATAGACATGCACCGTCCGCAGGTAATTGGAGAGAGAGAGGCTGATATAAATTGTCGGCTTGCTGCAGCCACACGGATACCGCTGTGGATAAAACACCTTTCTATAGACGTGCACCGTCCGCAGGTAATTGGAGAGAGAGAGGCTGATATAAATTGTCGGCTTGCTGCAGCTGCACGGATACCGCTGTGTATAAAACACCTCTCTATAGATGTGCACCGTCTGCAGGTAATTGGAGGGAGAGAGGCTGATATAAATTGTCGGCTTGCTGCAGCCACACGGATACCGCTGTGGATAAAACACCTCTCTATAGACGTGCACCGTCCGCAGGTAATTGGAGGGAGAGAGGCTGATATAAATTGTCGGCTTGCTGCAGCCGCACGGATACCGCTGTGGATAAAACACCTCTCTATAGACGTGCACTGTCCACAGGTAATTGGAGAGAGAGAGGCTGATATAAATTGTCGGCTTGCTGCAACTGCACGGATACCGCTGTGGATAAAACATCTCTCTATAGACGTGCATTGTCCGCAGGTAATTGGAGAGAGAGAGGCTGATATAAATTGCCGGCTTGCTGCAGCTGCACGGATACCGCTGTGTATAAAACACCTCTCTATAGACGTGCACTGTCCGCAGGTAATTGGAGGGAGAGAGGCTGATATAAATTGTCAGCTTGCTGCAGCCACATGGATACCGCTGTGGATAAAACACTTCTCTATAGACGTGCACCGTCCGCAGGTAATTGGAGAGAAAGGCTGATATAAATTGTCGGCTTGCTGCAGCCGCACGGATACCGCTGTGGATAAAACACCTCTCTATAGACGTGCACCGTCCGCAGGTAATTGGAGAGAGAGATGCTGATATAAATTGTTGGCTTGCTGCAGCTGCACGGATACCGCTGTGGATAAAACACCATTCTATAGACGTGCACCGTCCGCAGGTAATTGGAGAGAGAGAGGCTGATATAAATTGTCGGCTTGCTGCAGCTGCACGGATACCGCTGTGGATAAAACACCTCTCTATAGACATGCACCGTCCGCAGGTAATTGGAGAGAGAGAGGCTGATATAAATTGTCGGCTTGCTGCAGCCACACGGATACCGCTGTGGATAAAACACCTTTCTATAGACGTGCACCGTCCGCAGGTAATTGGAGAGAGAGAGGCTGATATAAATTGTCGGCTTGCTGCAGCTGCACGGATACCGCTGTGTATAAAACACCTCTCTATAGATGTGCACCGTCTGCAGGTAATTGGAGGGAGAGAGGCTGATATAAATTGTCGGCTTGCTGCAGCCACACGGATACCGCTGTGGATAAAACACCTCTCTATAGACGTGCACCGTCCGCAGGTAATTGGAGGGAGAGAGGCTGATATAAATTGTCGGCTTGCTGCAGCCGCACGGATACCGCTGTGGATAAAACACCTCTCTATAGACGTGCACTGTCCACAGGTAATTGGAGAGAGAGAGGCTGATATAAATTGTCGGCTTGCTGCAACTGCACGGATACCGCTGTGGATAAAACATCTCTCTATAGACGTGCATTGTCCGCAGGTAATTGGAGAGAGAGAGGCTGATATAAATTGCCGGCTTGCTGCAGCTGCACGGATACCGCTGTGTATAAAACACCTCTCTATAGACGTGCACTGTCCGCAGGTAATTGGAGGGAGAGAGGCTGATATAAATTGTCAGCTTGCTGCAGCCACATGGATACCGCTGTGGATAAAACACTTCTCTATAGACGTGCACCGTCCGCAGGTAATTGGAGAGAAAGGCTGATATAAATTGTCGGCTTGCTGCAGCCGCACGGATACCGCTGTGGATAAAACACCTCTCTATAGACGTGCACTGTCCGCAGGTAATTGGAGAGAGAGAGGCTGATATAATTTGTCGGCTTGCTGCAGCTGCACGGATACCGCTGTGGATAAAACACCTCTCTATAGACGTGCACTGTCCGCAGGTAATTGGAGAGAGAGAGGCTGATATAAATTGTCGGCTTGCTGCAGCTGCACGGATACCGCTGTGGATAAAACACCTCTCTATAGACATGCACCGTCCGCAGGTAATTGGAGAGAGAGAGGCTGATATAAATTGTCGGCTTGCTGCAGCTGCACGGATACCGCTGTGGATAAAACACCTCTCTATAGACATGCACCGTCCGCAGGTAATTGGAGAGAGAGAGGCTGATATAAATTGTCGGCTTGCTGCAGCCACACGGATACCGCTGTGGATAAAACACCTTTCTATAGACGTGCACCGTCCGCAGGTAATTGGAGAGAGAGAGGCTGATATAAATTGTCGGCTTGCTGCAGCCACACGGATACCGCTGTGGATAAAACACCTTTCTATAGACGTGCACCGTCCGCAGGTAATTGGAGAGAGAGAGGCTGATATAAATTGTCGGCTTGCTGCAGCTGCACGGATACCGCTGTGTATAAAACACCTCTCTATAGATGTGCACCGTCTGCAGGTAATTGGAGGGAGAGAGGCTGATATAAATTGTCGGCTTGCTGCAGCCACACGGATACCGCTGTGGATAAAACACCTCTCTATAGACGTGCACCGTCCGCAGGTAATTGGAGGGAGAGAGGCTGATATAAATTGTCGGCTTGCTGCAGCCGCACGGATACCGCTGTGGATAAAACACCTCTCTATAGACGTGCACTGTCCACAGGTAATTGGAGAGAGAGAGGCTGATATAAATTGTCGGCTTGCTGCAACTGCACGGATACCGCTGTGGATAAAACATCTCTCTATAGACGTGCATTGTCCGCAGGTAATTGGAGAGAGAGAGGCTGATATAAATTGCCGGCTTGCTGCAGCTGCACGGATACCGCTGTGTATAAAACACCTCTCTATAGACGTGCACTGTCCGCAGGTAATTGGAGGGAGAGAGGCTGATATAAATTGTCAGCTTGCTGCAGCCACATGGATACCGCTGTGGATAAAACACTTCTCTATAGACGTGCACCGTCCGCAGGTAATTGGAGAGAAAGGCTGATATAAATTGTCGGCTTGCTGCAGCCGCACGGATACCGCTGTGGATAAAACACCTCTCTATAGACGTGCACTGTCCGCAGGTAATTGGAGAGAGAGAGGCTGATATAATTTGTCGGCTTGCTGCAGCTGCACGGATACCGCTGTGGATAAAACACCTCTCTATAGACGTGCACTGTCCGCAGGTAATTGGAGAGAGAGAGGCTGATATAATTTGTCAGCTTGCTGCAGCCGCACGGATACCGCTGTGGATAAAACACCTCTCTATAGATGTGCACCGTCCGCAGGTAATTGTAGAGAGAGAGGCTGATATAAATTGTCGGCTTGCTGCAGCCGCACGGATACCGCTGTGGATAAAACACCTCTCTATAGACGTGCCCTGTCCGCAGGTAATTGGAGAGAGAGAGGCTGATATAAATTGTTGGCTTGCTGCAGCCGCACGGATACCGCTGTGGATAAAACACCTCTCTATAGACGTGCACCGTCCGCAGGTAATTGGAGAGAGAGAGAGGCTAATATAAATTGTCGGCTTGCTGCAGCCGCACGGATACCGCTGTGTATAAAACATCTCTCTATAGACGTGCACCGTCCGCAGGTAATTGGAGAGAGAGAGGCTGATATAAATTGTCAGCTTGCTGCAGCCGCACAGATACCGCTGTGGATAAAACACCTCTCTATAGACGTGCACCGTCCGCAGGTAATTGGAGAGAGAGAGAGGCTAATATAAATTGTCGGCTTGCTGCAGCCGCACGGATACTGCTGTGGATAAAACACCTCTCTATAGACGTGCACCGTCCGCAGGTAATTGGAGAGAGAGAGGCTGATATAAATTGTCGGCTTGCTGCAGCCGCACGGATACCGCTGTGGATAAAACACCTCTCTATAGACGTGCACTGTCCACAGGTAATTGGAGAGAGAGAGTCTGATATAAATTGTCGGCTTGCTGCAGCCGCACGGATACCGCTGTGGATAAAACACCTCTCTATAGACGTGCACTGTCCGCAGGTATTTGGAGGGAGAGAGTCTGATATAAATTGTCGGCTTGCTGCAGCCGCACGGATACCGCTGTGGATAAAACACCTCTCTATAGACGTGCACTGTCCGCAGGTAAATGGAGAGAGAGAGGCTGATATAAATTGTCGGCTTGCTGCAGCCGCACGGATACCGCTGTGGATAAAACACCTCTCTATAGACGTGCCCTGTCCGCAGGTAATTGGAGAGAGAGAGGCTGATATAAATTGTTGGCTTGCTGCAGCCGCACGGATACCGCTGTGGATAAAACACCTCTCTATAGACGTGCACCGTCCGCAGGTAATTGGAGAGAGAGAGAGGCTAATATAAATTGTCGGCTTGCTGCAGCCGCACGGATACCGCTGTGTATAAAACATCTCTCTATAGACGTGCACCGTCCGCAGGTAATTGGAGAGAGAGAGGCTGATATAAATTGTCAGCTTGCTGCAGCCGCACAGATACCGCTGTGGATAAAACACCTCTCTATAGACGTGCACCGTCCGCAGGTAATTGGAGAGATAGAGAGGCTAATATAAATTGTCGGCTTGCTGCAGCCGCACGGATACTGCTGTGGATAAAACACCTCTCTATAGACGTGCACCGTCCGCAGGTAATTGGAGAGAGAGAGGCTGATATAAATTGTCGGCTTGCTGCAGCCGCACGGATACCGCTGTGGATAAAACACCTCTCTATAGACGTGCACTGTCCACAGGTAATTGGAGAGAGAGAGTCTGATATAAATTGTCGGCTTGCTGCAGCCGCACGGATACCGCTGTGGATAAAACACCTCTCTATAGACGTGCACTGTCCGCAGGTATTTGGAGGGAGAGAGTCTGATATAAATTGTCGGCTTGCTGCAGCCGCACGGATACCGCTGTGGATAAAACACCTCTCTATAGACGTGCACTGTCCGCAGGTAAATGGAGAGAGAGAGGCTGATATAAATTGTGGGCTTGCTGCAGCCGCACGGATACCGCTGTGGATAAAACACCTCTCTATAGACGTGCACTGTCCGCAGGTAATTGGAGAGAGAGAGGCTAATATAAATTGTCAGCTTGCTGCAGCCGCACGGATACCGCTGTGGATAAAACACCTCTCTATAGACGTGCACCGTCCGCAGGTAATTGGAGAGAGAGGCTGATATAAATTGTCGGCTTGATGCAGCCGCACGGATACCGCTGTGGATAAAACACCTCTCTATAGACGTGCACCGTCCGCAGGTAATTGGGAGAGAGAGGCTGATATAAATTGTCGGCTTGATGCAGCCGCACGGATACCGCTGTGGATAAAACACCTCTCTATAGACGTGAACTGTCCGCAGGTAATTGGAGGGAGAGAGACTGATATAAATTGTCGGCTTGCTGCAGCCGCACGGATACCGCTGTGGATAAAGCACCTCTCTATAGACGTGCACCGTCCACAGGTAATTGGAGAGAGAGAGGCTGATATAAATTGTCGGCTTGCTGCAGCCGCACGGATACCGCTGTGGATAAAACACCTCTCTATAGACGTGCACCGTCCGCAGGTAATTGGAGAGAGAGAGGCTGATATAAATTGTCGGCTTGCTGCAGCCGCACGGATACCGCTGTGGATAAAACACCTCTCTATAGACGTGCACTGTCCGCAGGTAATTGGAGAGAGAGAGGCTGATATAAATTGTCGGCTTGCTGGTGCCGCACGGATACCGCTGTGGATAAAACACCTCTTTATAGACGTGCACTGTCCGCAGGTAATTGGAGAGAGAGGCTGATATAAATTGTCGGCTTGATGCAGCCGCACGGATACCGCTGTGGATAAAACACCTCTCTATAGACGTGCACCGTCCGCAGGTAATTGGAGAGAGAGAGGCTGATATAAATTGTCGGCTTGCTGGTGCCGCACGGATACCGCTGTGGATAAAACACCTCTTTATAGACGTGCACCGTCCGCAGGTAATTGGAGAGAGAGGCTGATATAAATTGTCGGCTTGATGCAGCCGCACGGATACCGCTGTGGATAAAACACCTCTCTATAGACGTGCACTGTCCGCAGGTAATTGGAGAGAGAGAGGCTGATATAAATTGTCGGCTTGCTGCAGCCGCACGGATACCACTGTGGATAAAACACCTCTCTATAGACGTGCACCGTCCGCAGGTAATTGGAGGGAGAGAGGCTGATATGAATTGTCGGCATGCTGCAGCCGCACGGATACCGCTGTGGATAAAACACTTCTCTATGGACGTGCACTGTCCACAGGTAATTGGAGAGAGAGGCTGATATAAATTGTCGGCTTGCTGCAGCCGCACGGATACCACTGTGGATAAAACACCTCTCTATAGACGTGCACCGTCCGCAGGTAATTGGAGGGAGACAGGCTGATATAAATTGTCGGCTTGCTGCAGCCGCACGGATACCGCTGTGGATAAAACACCTCTCTATAGACGTGCACCGTCCACAGGTAATTGGAGAGAGAGAGGCTGATATAAATTGTCGGCTTGCTGCAGCCGCACGGATACCGCTGTGGATAAAACACCTCTCTATAGACGTGCACCGTCCGCAGGTAATTGGAGAGAGAGAGGCTGATATAAATTGTCGGCTTGCTGCAGCCGCACGGATACCGCTGTGGATAAAACACCTCTCTATAGACGTGCACTGTCCGCAGGTAATTGGAGAGAGAGAGGCTGATATAAATTGTCGGCTTGCTGGTGCCGCACGGATACCGCTGTGGATAAAACACCTCTTTATAGACGTGCACTGTCCGCAGGTAATTGGAGAGAGAGGCTGATATAAATTGTCGGCTTGATGCAGCCGCACGGATACCGCTGTGGATAAAACACCTCTCTATAGACGTGCACCGTCCGCAGGTAATTGGAGAGAGAGAGGCTGATATAAATTGTCGGCTTGCTGGTGCCGCACGGATACCGCTGTGGATAAAACACCTCTTTATAGACGTGCACCGTCCGCAGGTAATTGGAGAGAGAGGCTGATATAAATTGTCGGCTTGATGCAGCCGCACGGATACCGCTGTGGATAAAACACCTCTCTATAGACGTGCACTGTCCGCAGGTAATTGGAGAGAGAGAGGCTGATATAAATTGTCGGCTTGCTGCAGCCGCACGGATACCACTGTGGATAAAACACCTCTCTATAGACGTGCACCGTCCGCAGGTAATTGGAGGGAGAGAGGCTGATATGAATTGTCGGCTTGCTGCAGCCGCACGGATACCGCTGTGGATAAAACACTTCTCTATGGACGTGCACTGTCCACAGGTAATTGGAGAGAGAGGCTGATATAAATTGTCGGCTTGCTGCAGCCGCACGGATACCACTGTGGATAAAACACCTCTCTATAGACGTGCACCGTCCGCAGGTAATTGGAGGGAGACAGGCTGATATAAATTGTCGGCTTGCTGCAGCCGCACGGATACCGCTGTGGATAAAACACCTCTCTATAGACGTGCACTGTCCGCAGGTATTTGGAGGGAGAGAGGCTGATATAAATTGTCAGCTTGCTGCAGCCGCACGGATACCGCTGTGGATAAAACTCCTCTCTATAGACGTGCACCGTCCACAGGTAATTGGAGGGAGAGAGGCTGATATAATTTGTGGGCTTGCTGCAGCCGCACGGATACCGCTGTGTATAAAACACCTCTCTATAGATGTGCACCGTCCGCAGGTAATTTGAGAGAGAGAGGCTGATATAAATTGTCGGCTTGCTGCAGCCGCACGGATACCGCTGTGGATAAAACACCTCTCTATAGACGTGCACTGTCCGCAGGTAATTGGAGAAAGAGAGGCTGATATAAATTGTCGGCTTGCTGCAGCCGCACGGATACCGCTGTGGATAAAACACCTCTCTATAGACGTGCACTGTCCGCAGGTAATTGGAGAGAGAGAGGCTGATCTAAATTGTCGGCTTGCTGCAGCCGCACGGATACCGCTGTGGATAAAACACCTCTCTATAGACGTGCACCGTCCGCAGGTAATTGGAGAGAGAGAGGCTAATATAAATTGTCAGCTTGCTGCAGCCGCACGGATACCGCTGTGGATAAAACACCTCTCTATAGACGTGCACCGTCCGCAGGTAATTGGAGAGAGAGAGAGGCTGATATAAATTGTCGACATGCTGCAGCCGCACGAATACCGCTGTGGATAAAACACCTCTCTATAGACGTGCACTGTCCGCAGGTAATTGGAGAGAGAGAGGGTGATATAAATTGTCGGCTTGCTGCAGCCGCACGGATACCGCTGTGGATAAAACACCTCTCTATAGACGTGCACCGTCCGCAGGTAATAGGAGGGAGAGAGGCTGATATAAATTGTCGGCTTGCTGCAGCCGCACGGATACCGCTGTGGATAAAACACCTCTCTATAGACGTGCACCGTCTGCAGGTAATTGGAGGGAGAGAGGCTGATATAAATTGTCGGCTTGCTGCAGCCGCACGGATACCTCTGTGGATAAAACACCTCTCTATAGACGTGCACTGTCCGCAGGTAATTGGAGGAAGAGAGGCTGGTATAAATTGTCGGCTTGCTGCAGCCGCACGGATACCGCTGTGGATAAAACTCCTCTCTATAGACGTGCACCGTCCACAGGTAATTGGAGGGAGAGAGGCTGATATAATTTGTGGGCTTGCTGCAGCCGCACAGATACCGCTGTGTATAAAACACCTCTCTATAGACGTGCACCGTCCGCAGGTAATTTGAGAGAGAGAGGCTGATATAAATTGTCGGCTTGCTGCAGCCGCACGGATACCGCTGTGGATAAAACACCTCTCTATAGACATGCACCGTCCGCAGGTAATTGGAGAGAGAGAGGCTGATATAAATTGTCGGCTTGCTGCAGCCGCACGGATACAGCTGTGGATAAAACACCTCTCTATAGACATGCACCGTCCGCAGGTAATTGGAGAGAGAGAGGCTGATATAAATTGTCGGCTTGCTGCAGCTGCACGGATACCGCTGTGGATAAAACACCTCTCTATAGACGTGCACTGTCCGCAGGTAATTGGAGGGAGAGAGTCTGATATAAATTGTCGGCTTGCTGCAGCCGCACGGATACCGCTGTGGATAAAACACCTCTCTATAGACGTGCACTGTCCACAGGTAATTGGAGAGAGAGAGGCTGATATAAATTGTCGGCTTGCTGCAGCCGCACGGATACCGCTGTGGATAAAACACCTCTCTATAGACGTGCACCGTCCGCAGGTAATTGGAGAGAGAGATGCTGATATAAATTGTCGGCTTGCTGCAGCTGCACGGATACCGCTGTGGATAAAACACCATTCTATAGACGTGCACCGTCCGCAGGTAATTGGAGAGAGAGAGGCTGATATAAATTGTCGGCTTGCTGCAGCTGCACGGATACCGCTGTGGATAAAACACCTCTCTATAGACGTGCCCTGTCCGCAGGTAATTGGAGAGAGAGAGGCTGATATAAATTGATGGCTTGCTGCAGCCGCACGGATACCGCTGTGGATAAAACACCTATCTATAGACGTGCACCGTCCGCAGGTAATTGGAGAGAGAGAGAGGCTAATATAAATTGTCGGCTTGCTGCAGCCGCACGGATACCGCTGTGTATAAAACACCTCTCTATAGACGTGCACCGTCCGCAGGTAATTGGAGAGAGAGAGGCTGATATAAATTGTCGGCTTGCTGCAGCCGCACGGATACCGCTGTGGATAAAACACCTCTCTATAGACGTGCACCGTCCGCAGGTAATTGGAGAGAGAGGCTGATATAAATTGTCGGCTTGCTGCAGCCGCACGGATACCGCTGTGGATAAAACACCTCTCTATAGACGTGCACTGTCCACAGGTAATTGGAGAGAGAGAGTCTGATATAAATTGTCGGCTTGCTGCAGCCGCACGGATACCGCTGTGGATAAAACACCTCTCTATAGACGTGCACTGTCCGCAGGTAATTGGAGAGAGAGAGGCTGATATAAATTGTCGGCTTGCTGCAGCCGCACGGATACCGCTGTGGATAAAACACCTCTCTATAGACGTGCACCGTCCGCAGGTAATTGGAGAGAGAGAGGCTGATATAAATTGTCGGCTTGCTGCAGCCGCAGGGATACCGCTGTGGATAAAACACCTCTCTATAGACGTGCACTGTCCGCAGGTAATTGGAGAGAGAGAGGCTGATATAAATTGTCGGCTTGCTGCAGCCGCACGGATACCGCTGTGGATAAAACACCTCTCTATAGACGTGCACCGTCCACAGGTAATTGGAGAGAGAGAGGCTAATATAAATTGTCAGCTTGCTGCAGCTGCACGGATACCGCTGTGGATAAAACACCTCTCTATAGACGTGCACCGTCCACAGGTAATTGGAGAGAGAGAGGCTGATATAAATTGTTGGCTTGCTGCAGCCGCACGGATACCGCTGTGGATAAAACACGTCTCTATAGACGTGCACCGTCCGCAGGTAATTGGAGGGAGAGAGACTGATATAAATTGTTGGCTTGCTGCAGCGGAACGGATACCGCTGTGGATAAAACACCACTCTATAGACGTGCACCGTCCGCAGGTAATTGAAGAGAGAGAGGCTGATATAAATTGTCGGCTTGCTGCAGCCGCACGGATACCGCTGTGGATAAAACACCTCTCTATAGACGTGCACCGTCTGCAGGTAATTGGAGGGAGAGAGGCTGATATAAATTGTCGGCTTGCTGCAGCCGCACGGATACCGCTGTGTATAAAACACCTCTCTATAGACGTGCACCGTCCGCAGGTATTTGGAGAGAGAGAGGCTGATATAAATTGTCGGCTTGCTGCAGCCGCACGGATACCGCTGTGGATAAAACACCTCTCTATAGACGTGCACTGTCCACAGGTAATTGGAGAGAGAGAGGCTGATATAAATTGTCGGCTTGCTGCAGCCGCACGGATACCACTGTGGATAAAACACCTCTCTATAGACGTGCACCGTCCGCAGGTAATTGGAAGGAGAGAGGCTGATATAAATTGTCGGCTTGCTGCAGCCGCACGGATACCGCTGTGGATAAAACACCTCTCTATAGACGTGCACTGTCCGCAGGTAATTGGAGGGAGAGAGGCTGATATAAATTGTCGGCTTGCTGCAGCCGCACGGATACCGCTGTGGATAAAACTCCTCTCTATAGACGTGCACTGTCCGCAGGTAATTGGAGGGAGAGAGGCTGATATAAATTGTGGGCTTGCTGCAGCCGCACGGATACCGCTGTGTATAAAACACCTCTCTATAGACGTGCACCGTCCGCAGGTAATTGGAGAGAGAGAGGCTGATATAAATTGTCGGCTTGCTGGTGCTGCACAGATACCGCTGTGGATAAAACATCTATTTATGGACGTATGCTGTCCGCTGTTAAATCAGAAGGAGAGAGGTAATTGTAGATGCTGCCAAAATCATGTAATCAGTCCAGTGGATAAGGGGAGGAGCCCTTTTTTTATTTTTCATACTGTGACCAATCATTTCAGTCTATTTAACAGTTTATATGTTTATTCGTTTGCTTTAAAGTGCATTTATGTGAATTTTCTATACTATTATATCGTGACCTTCTAGTGGAAATAGGGACAGCATATAGTGTTATATATATATACATTTTGAATTGCCTTTTGACTCCTTTGATAGTAAAATCTTTTTCAGGGATTTCAATATTTATAGTGTTAAGAGCGCTTCTATTATTCCCCTTTCTATTATTATACAGGGACAGCAGCTTGTGGTGTCCTGGTATTATTATTATTATTATACATTGGGAGTGGTGGTGATGTCACAGTGATTTCACTTATATCTATAATAGTAATACAGGGATATGACTGGGAGAAGTGAGGGGGATCTGGGAACATCATAGTGACATCACTTAGATCTATAATAATAATAATAATTCAGGGACATGACTGGGGAGGTGAGGGGATCTGGGAGCATCACAGTAACATCACTTATATCTATAGTAATAATACAGGGACATGACTGGGGAGGTAAGGAGGTCTGGGAGAGTCACAGTGACATCACACATATATAGTAATAATACAGGGACATGACTGGGGAGGTGAGGGTATCTGGGAGCGTTACAGTGAGATCACTTATATCTCTAGTAATAAAACAGGGACATGACTGGGGAGGTGAGGGAATCTGGAAGTGTCACAGTGACATAATTTATATCTATAATAATTGATAATGTCGATTATCTTACAGGAAAGAAAGCTATACCTTATACACACTTAGAATACACTTTACCATGGAGCCGCTGCGGCCGCTAAACTTAGTACACACGCTACGTACTTTAGACACTGTTTACGTACGGAGTCCCGTATCACTGTGCGGACTTAGCGTACAAACGCCACGCTGGGGGTACAAAGTACACACAGCGCGCGCACACCCAGAGATACACTTTGAACCTTCACAGTAATGCAATGCAATGATAAAACACTTTAAACCTTATGTAGAAACGGGGTTGCGAGAAAACTTATTGGGCGCAAGAGATGGAATGGGCAGCCTAGGATACACCTCAGGGAATTCCTCTTTCCCCAAAAAGTCAGAAATGGCAATCCTACACTTTGCCATTTCTGACTTTAAACCTTAGCAGGGCAATGAAGACACGACACCAATCGTGATTTAACCGCTGGGTTCCGACACCACAGTGGATTATTGCTGAAAGGGGGTTACAATACAAATAATACAATACAATATAACAGAGTAAATGGCTACATTCAATGGTACATACTTGAGTAGATTCGCTTGCGCTTCCAGGCCCGGTCCTCGGTCATCAAATAGATAACTTTGTGAGTCTTGTGATTTACCAGGCCAGAAACAGGCTCTCTTTATACACTTCTTCCAAAAGCAATACAATGGATACTGTAATCCCTTTGTCCATTGGACACAGGAATGCACTTTTACAGTACAGGAGAGGTCATAGGTCAGTTTGAATAGGTGGGCGATGTCTGTTCCAACTGCTCTTGTGGGTGGTCTCCTCTGGATTCCCGCCGCATACATAATATACAGTAAATACAGTTTATGTCTATATTCTGCTTCTGCACATAAGTATCCGCAGGAATATGCGATCTTCCTCAAACCAACACCGGAATGTTACCCTTAAAATACCCTACAGCTGGATACCAAACACCACCTTATAACCTTGTTCTGTCCCCTCCTATCCTGTAAAGGTGAATCCCTTTGTTCTGAAACCATTTAAACTGTTGTTAATTTCATATGTGGTGCAGGGAGACTATGTGTACTTTGTGCACTATTTGGATTAAATATGTAATGTGTAGTTCACAAACTCTACCGTAAATACCCATACCACGCGCTGATGCGCACGACCGCGGGAGCGACCATACGCAAATTGCGAATATGTGCACGCACAGCAGAACAAGTACACGCGCGGAGGCCATCTGTGTGTTGTTTGTACCTGATGTGTGTACTGCAATATTTTTCAACTTTGACATAATACTACAGGGACATGACTTGGGAGGTGAGGGGATCTGGGAATCTCACAGTAACTCACTTATATCTATACTAATAATACAGGGACATGACTGGGAAGGTGAGGGGATCTGGGAGTGTCACAGTTACATTACATATCTCTAGTAATAATACAGGGACATGACTGGGAAGGTGAGGGGATCTGGGAATCTCACAGTAACTCACTTATATCTATACTAATAATACAGGGACATGACTGGGGAGTTAAGGGGATCGGGGAGTGTCACAGTTACATAACTTATCTGTAGTAATAATACAGGGATAGTGTTCACTCTAGAAATAATGTTAGGCAGGGCCCTGGACTGCGGTGGCATATGTGTGCGCGCACGGCAATGCCATACACGCATCTGAAAAGGGTTTGTGGACATGTAAAATGGGGTTGGTGGCCATAAAACATAATTTAAGTGGGCGTTGCGGCCCACAGACGTTACTGCAGGGGTCGTGGGCGGCCGGCGGCTTCACTGTTGGAGACGTGCCCAGCACTTATGATGTGCTGGGCTTTCCATAAGCTCCCTCTCTCCTAGCATGAATGGATGCCGTCCGCATGCGCACGTGCAAGACATCTTTACACGCTGAGAGGGCAGGAAGCGGACGGCAGCTTTAGCAGGGTGCCGCAGAAAGGGCAGGGTGGATTTTGCCCTTAAAAAATAGGGCAAGGTGCGGCGCCCTGCTAAAACAGCCTAGCTTGTACACTAAGGGGCATGACTGGGGAGGTGAGGGGATCTCGGAGTATTACAGTGGCATTACATATCTAAAGTAATGATACAGGGACATGACGGGAGCTGAGGGGATCTGGGAATGTCACAGTAACATCATTTATATATCTAGTAATAATACATGGATTTGACTGGGGAGTTTAGGGGATCTAGGAGCATCATAGTGACATCACTTATATCTATAATTATAATAATAATAATTCAGGGACATGACTGGGGGGTGAGGGATCTGGGAACATGACAGTGACATCACTTATATCTAGTAATAATACAGGGACACAACTGGGGAGGTGAGGGCATCTGGTAGCATCACTTATATCTATAGTAATAATTCAGGGACATAACTGGGGAGGTGAGGGGATCTGGGAATGTGACAGTGACATCAGTTATAGCTATAGTATTAATACTGGGACATGACTGGGAAGATAAGGGCATCTGGGAATGTGACAGTGACATCACTTATATCTATAGTAATAATACAGGGACATGACTGGGAAGGTTAGGACATCTGGGAATGTCACAGTGACATCACTTATATCTATAGTAATAATACAGGGACATGACTGGGGGGTGAGGGGGATGTTGGAACATCACATTTACATCACGTATAACTACAGTAATAATACAGGGACATGACTGGAGAAGTGAGGGGATCTGGGACCTTCACAGTGACATCACTTATATCTGTAGTGATAATACAGGGACATGAATAGGGAGGTGAGGGGGTCTGGGAGCTTCACAGTGACATCACTTATATCTATAGTAATAATACAGGGACATGAATAGGGAGATGAGGTGATCTGGAAACATCACTTATATCTATAGTAATTTTACAAGGTTATGACTGGGGAGGTGAGTGGATGTTGGAATGTCACAGTGACATCACTTATATTTATAATAATAATAATACATGGACATGACTGGGGAGGTGAGGGGATCTGGGAGCGTCACAGTGACATCACTTCCATCTATAGTAATAATACAGTGACATGACTGGGGGGTGAGGGGGATCTAGGAGTGTCACATTTACATCACTTGTAACTATAGTGATAATACAGGTGTTACGATTCCTGTACTCCAGACTGGAGAAGATCTTATGGCAGAGATCTGAGTACAGGAATTAAATACAGGTTGTGGGAGCTGGAGAGCCTAGTAACCCCTGGCGCCCTAACTCCGTTGTCTCGCCCGTGTTATCAGAAATCCCCTGCGAGACTATGGTTGCTTGAGCCCATGGCAGCCGCGTTCGAAGGGCGGATTATGTCTGCCCAACCCCGATGCCCCCGCAGGTCTTAATGGGAGACAAGGGGAAGTCCGAGACAGGGTGATAACAAGGAGCCCTCTGACTAAGCAACCAAGCCAGGGGTTACAAGCTAACTAAACTAAATCAAAAGGTATGTGCGGACTAGCCGCCAGGGAAAAGGACAACCAAAGATCCACGGATCCGACACTCCTATCCGGCACCGCTGGACACCAGAGTGGATCTTGTGGAAGCGGAATCCTCCGCAAAGCTCCAGAACTCAAAATAAACACAATAATAAATAGTAGCGGACAAGCCGCAACACACGGCTGCGCCGCGACTCACGAACGCCACCAGATGTTAAAGGTGCTCGATCAGACTCCAGGAACAGATGGTAACTTCCGAGTACAGGATCACTGAGAACAGGAACAAACGAACAGACCGGGACTGGGAACTCTCTCTGCAGCAGAATCAGGCAAACAGGAAGCTATCACCGGCGTCTGTGAGGAGTCCTGGGAGTGCTTTTAACAGAGAGTCTTCCAATCAGCTGTTTGGAGGCTGATTGGATTAAATGCCATGCAGCTGACAAGCTGCATGGCCAGGGAAACAGATGAGTGATAATTACAACATGCCGTGCAGCTGCATGCTACACAGCCAGGAAACCAGTGATGATATAAACTTAGACCCAGCAACGGGGAACACGATCCGACAGTGGCGTCCCCGTTGCTAGGCGCCGGCCGCACTGACGAGCGGACCCTCGGCGCCTAACAGTACCCCCCCTTGAGGAGGGGTCAAGGAACCCCTAAATCCGGGTTTCTGAGGAAATTCTTGAAAAAATGCCCTTTTGAGCCTTGGGGCATGAAGGTCCTCATCTAGGACCCACGACCTTTCCTCAGGACCATAACCTCTCCAATGCACCAAAAAATAAAGCCGACCCCGGGACAACTTGGAATCGAGAACCTTCTCAACCACGAACTCCTGCTGACCCTGTACATTAACTGGTGATCTCCCCTGAGGTTTTTTACGAGGAAATCTGCTAGATGAAACATATGGTTTGAGCAAAGAGCAATGGAAGGTATTTCCGATCCGTAACGTTTTTGGTAGCTGTAACCGGAAAGCAACTGGATTGACTTTTTTGATAATGAGAAATGGTCCAATAAATCTAGGACCCAATCTGGCTGAGGTTTGTCGAAGTTTGATATTGCGAGTCGACAGCCACACCCTGTCTCCTACTCTAAAAGTGCACGGCCGCCGGAACCTGTCCGAAAAATCTTTTTCCCTGAAAGCTGCTTTTCTGAGAGCTATGTGCACTTTTTTCCAAATAAGTTTAAGATGAGAGGTCAGGGCCAGAGAGGAGACAGAGGAATGTTGGAAAAATGAATTAGCTCTGGGGTGGAAACCAAAAACTGCAAAAAATGGAGACACATTGGTGGAGGAATGACAGGCATTATTATAAGCAAACTCTGCCAATGGAAGAAACTCAGACCAGTCATTTTGGAGTTTGGCCGAGTACAAACGCAAATATTGTTTTAAGGATTGGTTCACTCGCTCAGTCTGTCCATTTGATTGTGGATGATAACCGGAGGTTAATGATAATTTCATTTTTAACGAAGCACAAAAAGACTTCCAAAACTGTGCAATGAATTGTGGACCCCTGTCAGAAACAATATCAGTGGGTAACCCATGGAGTCTGAAAACATGACGGAGGAACAAGACTGCCAATCCCTGGGCAGATGGCAATCGGCGAAGACCAATAAAATGAGCCATCTTACTAAAACGGTCCACTACCACCCATATGACTGTGCATCCAGCTGACAGAGGGAGATCCACCACAAAATCCATGGAGATATGCGACCATGGTCTAAGGGGAACATTCAATGGCATAAGTTGACCAATAGGCAAAGAACGGGGAACTTTATGCTGTGCACAGACCTGACACGAAACAACAAACTCTTTAATGTCTTTAGAAAGACCAGGCCACCACACTGAGCGGGATACCAATTCAAAAGTTTTAGCGACTCCCAGATGCCCTGCAACTTTGCTATCCTGAAATTCCTCCAAAACAGTTGCTCTCAAAAACTCAGGAACAAACAGACGGCCAGCAGGAGTATTTCCCGGAGCTTGATGTTGAAGCAGCTTCAATTGAGAAAAAACATCCTGTGTGAGACCTGCCTGAATGACTGAAGGCGGAAGTATGAGAGTAACCGGACTGTTGTCTTGAACGGGAAGAAAACTGCGTGAGAGGGCATCTGCCTTGGTATTCTTGGAACCAGGTCTGAAAGTGATAATGAATTTGAAACGAGTGAAAAATAAAGCCCAACGAGCCTGTCGGGCATTCAGTCGCTTAGCTGATTCAATGTATTGAAGATTTTTGTGATCCGTCAAAACAGAAATGGTATGGGTCGCTCCTTCAAGCCAATGTCTCCACTCCTCAAAAGCCCATTTAATAGCCAGCAACTCCCGATTACCAACATCGTAGTTGGATTCAGCAGATGAGAATTTCCTGGACATAAAGGCACAAGGATGTAACTCAAGGGAATCTGGATCCTTCTGAGAAAGGATAGCCCCTACACCAACCTCCGAGGCATCTACCTCAACGATGAAAGGCAATTCTGGGTTGGGATGTCTAAGGACAGGGGCTGAGACAAAGGCTTGTTTCAAGGCCTGAAAAGATACTTTAGCTTCACATGACCAATTGGTAGGATCTGCTCCCTTCTTAGTGAGTGCCACAATGGGAGCAACTATGTCAGAGAAAGAGTGAATAAACCTTCTATAGTAGTTTGCAAACCCTAAAAAGCGCTGAATTGCTTTTAAGTTGGTGGGTTGCGCCCAACTCAGGATGGCTTGGAGCTTCTTAGGTTCCATTCGGAATCCCCGAGGGGAAATAATGTACCCTAAAAAGGATACCTCCGTGACGTGAAATTCACACTTCTCCGGTTTGGCATACAAGTGATTTTCACGTAATTTCTTAAGTACCTGACGCACCTGGGTAACATGTTGTTCTATAGAGTCAGAATAAATCAAAATGTCGTCTAAATAGACCACAACGAATCTTCCCAGAAACTCACGGAGCACATCATTAATGAGATCCTGAAAGACTGCCGGAGCGTTAGATAGGCCGAATGGCATGACCAGATACTCATAGTGACCTGATTGAGTACTGAATGCCGTTTTCCACTCATCCCCTGATCTGATTCTAATGAGATTATATGCTCCTCTCAGGTCAATCTTAGAAAAAATAACAGCCGAACGTAGCTGATCAAAGAGGACAGAGATCAGAGGCAGATGGTAAGTATTCTTTACTGAGATTTTATTCAGGGCTTGAAAGTCAATGCAGGGTCTGAGGGAACCATCCTTCTTCTCTACGAAGAAAAAACCTGCACTTAAAGGGGATTTAGATGGCCTGATAAACCCTTTCTCAAGACTTTCTTTCACATACTCATTCATGGCCACAGTTTCAGGACCAGACAATGCATATAACCTTCCTTTAGGCAACGTGGCACCAGGAATTAACTCAATGGTACAATCATAAGGCCTATGGGGAGGCAAAATATCCGCATTGCCCTTGGAAAACACATCCAAAAAATCTTGATATTCTCCAGGAATATGTGCGGACCTGGCAGCAGCTACTCGGATAGGAAGTGTAATACATTCTTTATCACAGATGGTACTCCATTGTAGGATCTCCCCAGACTGCCAATCTATGATGGGATTATGAAAGGCCAGCCAAGGGTGACCCAGAACCACAGGAACTGCTGGACAATGGGTAAGAAAAAACTCAATCTTTTCAGAATGTAGAGCTCCCACCGAGAGCAAAACAGGAGGTGTACATAGAGAAATAACCCCATTGGATAAGGGACTCCCATCTAAACCATGCATGGTGATACACCTACTTAAGGTTAACTGAGGAATACCTAAGGCCTTGGCCCATGTTAAGTCCATAAAGTTTCCTGCAGCACCACTGTCCACAAAAGCAGAGACCGAGGAACAGAGGCTGTCATAAGAAACTTTAGCAGGAACCAATAGTGAATTATTTGAGGAGATGAGCTGTAGACCAAAGTGAACCCCCTCACTATTCACTTGGTCAGGAAGTTTCCCGACTTGTTTGGGCAACTACGGGCAAAATGTCCCTTACCTCCGCAGTACAAACACAGACCAGAATTTTGCCTCCTGGTTCTTTCTTCCGGAGACAATTTGGAGAGACCAATCTGCATAGGCTCCTCCATGTCTACCGGAACGGAAGAAACACAGGGAAAAGAAACTACAGATGCCCTTTTCTCAGTCCTCCGCTCTCTGAGCCTACGATCTATTTTAATAGAGAGCTCCATGAGTTTATCAAGGTTCTCAGGAGCGGGATACTGAAGGAGGCTGTCTTTTATAGATTCAGATAAGCCGAGGCGAAACTGACTGCGCAGGGCAGGATCATTCCAGCCACAGTCGTTCGACCAACGGCGAAACTCTGTACAATAATTCTCTGCAGGATTCCTACCCTGTCTTAGAGCACGCAACTGACTTTCTGCGGATGCCTCTCTATCAGGGTCGTCATACAATAGCCCTAAAGATTTCAAAAAGGCGTCTACAGACGATAAGGCCGGATCGTCTGTCTTTAAACCAAAAGCCCAGGTCTGAGGATCCCCCTGAAGCAGAGAAATTATAATTCCAACCCGCTGAGCCTCCGTACCTGAGGAAACTGGTCTTAAACGAAAATACAGTTTACAAGACTCTTTAAAATTAAAAAACTGTTTTCTATCCCCAGAAAAACGGTCAGGCAGATGCATTTTTGGTTCAGGGATGACCCTCGGGGAAGTCCGTAACAGATCTTCCTGTGAGCTTACCCGGAGGGACAGATCCTGAACCATCTGGGTAAGTTCCTGAATCTGACTAACCAAAAACTGGCCAGGATTTGGCCCAACACCGGTGGGATTCATGAGGCCGACAAAATTCTCCCAACTGGATAAGTGAAAAAATTAACTCCTGTTGAAAATTTTTTCTTTTGTCTGGCCGGTGATAATGTTACGATTCCTGTACTCCAGACTGGAGAAGATCTTATGGCAGAGATCTGAGTACAGGAATTAAATACAGGTTGTGGGAGCTGGAGAGCCTAGTAACCCCTGGCGCCCTAACTCCGTTGTCTCGCCCGTGTTATCAGAAATCCCCTGCGAGACTATGGTTGCTTGAGCCCATGGCAGCCGCGTTCGAAGGGCGGATTATGTCTGCCCAACCCCGATGCCCCCGCAGGTCTTAATGGGAGACAAGGGGAAGTCCGAGACAGGGTGATAACAAGGGGCCCTCTGACTAAGCAACCAAGCCAGGGGTTACAAGCTAACTAAACTAAATCAAAAGGTATGTGCGGACTAGCCGCCAGGGAAAAGGACAACCAAAGATCCACGGATCCGACACTCCTATCCGGCACCGCTGGACACCAGAGTGGATCTTGTGGAAGCGGACTCCTCCGCAAAGCTCCAGAACTCAAAATAAACACAATAATAAATAGTAGCGGACAAGCCGCAACACACGGCTGCGCCGCGACTCACGAACGCCACCAGATGTTAAAGGTGCTCGATCAGACTCCAGGAACAGATGGTAACTTCCGAGTACAGGATCACTGAGAACAGGAACAAACGAACAGACCGGGACTGGGAACTCTCTCTGCAGCAGAATCAGGCAAACAGGAAGCTATCACCGGCGTCTGTGAGGAGTCCTGGGAGTGCTTTTAACAGAGAGTCTTCCAATCAGCTGTTTGGAGGCTGATTGGATTAAATGCCATGCAGCTGACAAGCTGCATGGCCAGGGAAACAGATGAGTGATAATTACAACATGCCGTGCAGCTGCATGCTACACAGCCAGGAAACCAGTGATGATATAAACTTAGACCCAGCAACGGGGAACACGATCCGACAGTGGCGTCCCCGTTGCTAGGCGCCGGCCGCACTGACGAGCGGACCCTCGGCGCCTAACAACAGGGACATGACTGGGGAGGTGAGGGGATCTGGGAGCTTCACAGTGACATCACTTTTATCTATAGTAACAATACAGGGACATGATTGGGGAGTTGAGGGAATATGAGAACATGACAGTGACGTCACTTATATCTATAGTAATTATACAGGGACATGACTTGGGAGGTGAGAGGAACTGGGAACGTCACAGTGACATCACTTATATCTATAATAATAATACAGGGACATGACTGGGGAGGTATTGGGATCTGGAAATGTCACAGTGACCTCACTTATATCTATAGTATTAATTTAATACATGGACATGACTAGGGAGGTGAGTGGATCTAGAAGTGTCACAGTTAAATTACATATCTCTAGTAATAATACAGGGACATGACTGGGGAGGTGAGGGGATCTGAGAGCATCACAGGGACATGACTGGGGGGTGAAGGGGATGTTGGAACGTCACATTTACATCACGTATAACTACAGTAATAATACAGGGACATGACTGGAGAAGTGAGGGGATCTGGGAGTGTCACAGTGATATCACTTATATCTGTAGTGATAATACAGGGACATGAATAGGGAGGTGAGGGGGTCTGGGAGCTTCACAGTGACATCTCATATCTATAGTAATAATACACGGACATGACTGAGGAGGTGAGGGGATGTTGGAATGTCACAGTGACATCACTTATATCTCTACTAATAATACAGGGACGTGACTGGAGAGGTGAAGGGATCTAGGAGTGTCATAGTAACATCACTAATATCTTTATTAATAATTATAATAATAATACAGTGACATGAATGGGGGGGTGAGGGGGTCTGGGAGTGTTACAGTGACATCACTAATATCTATAATAATTATTTAGGGACATGACTGGGGAGGTGGGTTCTAGGAGCATCGCTGTGACATCACTTATATCTATAGTAATAATACAGGGACATGACTGGGGAGGTGAGGGGTTCTGGGAGTGTCACAGTGACATCACTTATATCTATAATACAGGGACAGGACTGGGGAGGTGAGGGGATTTGTGGGTGTCTCAGTGACGTCATTTATATCTATAGTAATAATACAGGGACATGACTGGGGAAGTGAGGGGACCTGGTAGTGTCACAGTGACATCACTTATATCTATAATAATAATTCAGGGACATAACTGGGGAGGTGAGGGGATCTAGGAGCATCACTGTGACATCACTTATCTCAATAGTAATAATACAGGGACATGACTGGGGAGGTGAGGGGATCTGGGAGTATTTACAGTGATATTGATGTCCCCATTTAGCAGGATTACACCATAGTGAAGAAGACATCTGGTGAGCATGAGACCCCCAGCAGCCATCCTCGTGTTGCAGGTGGACTAAGCAGGACCTAGAGCCCCATCACAGTGCCTCCACCTCACTCACTGATACATAAGAGACACAATGACCAGAAGATCCTGGAACTCACCAACAAAATTTTTCAGCTGCTGACTGGAGAGGTGACTGCTGGGAATGGGGCATTATACAGTAACACCGGGGGTAGTGTCTGGGTGATGACTGGAGAGGTAACTGCTGGGAATGGGACATTATACAGAAACATCAGGAGATGTGTCTGGGTGATGACTGTATCTCTGTGGGTGTCAGGTTCCTATAAGGTGTCAGGATGTCACTGTCTATGTCTCCATGCAGGAGGAGGAGTATATAGAGGAACACAGGGGTCTGTACAAGGACGTGATGATGGAGAATCACCATCCCCTCACATCACTGGGTAAGAGGAGACTGTCATGTATTGTACAGGGGAGAGCAAGTATGGGGGTCCCTATATACACACATCATCTGATAAACACATATATACACTGTACTCAGTCACTGTGTGTCTCCTACAGATGGGTCCAGTAACAGAGATACCCCAGAGAGATGTTCCCGTCCTCTGTATTCCCAGGACTGTACAGAGGAGAATCACAGGATCCCACAGGAGGATCAGGTAGGTAGGATTTAGGGTCTCGCCAATATACCAAAGTGACTGTCACTATATGATCTGTAGAGAAGCTGTGTGTCTTATACACTGATATTATACTGTTTCACCTCAGTTTAATCTGACTGTATGCAAATGTCATCATAGTGTACGTGTTTTTTTTTGTATTAGGTAGAACGTCTGTCTGATTTTAAAACAGAATATATAGAGGGAGAAGAAGAGACGTATGTGACTGATATAAGGGCAGAAGATATAGAGGGAGAAGAAAAGACATATGTGACTGATATGAAGGCAGAAGATATAGAGGGAGAAGAAGAGACGTATGTGACTGATATAAAGGCAGAAGATATAGAGGGAGAAGAAAAGACGTATGTGACTGATATAAGGGCAGAAGATACAGAGGGAGAAGAAGTGACGTATGTGACTGATATAAAGATAGAAGGAGAAGAAGAGACGTATGTGACTAATATAAAGGCAGAAGATATAGAGGGAGAAGAAGAGACGTATGTGACTGATATAAAGGCAGAAGATATAGAGGGAGAAGAAGAGACGTATGTGACTGACATAAAGGCAGAAGATATAGAGGGAGAAGGAGAGACGTATGTGGCTGATATAAAGGCAGAAGATAAAGAGGGAGAAGAAGAGACGTATGTGACTGATATGAAGGCAGAAGATATAGAGGGAGAAGAAGAGACGTATGTGGCTGATATAAAGGCAGAAGATACAGAGGGAGAAGAAGAGACGTATGTGACTGATATAAAGGCAGAATATATAGAGGGAGAAGAAGAGATGTATGTGACTGATATAAAGGCAGAAGATATAGAGGGTGAAGAAGAGATGTATGTGGCTGATATAAAGGCAGAAGATACAGAGGGAGAAGAAGAGATGTATGTGACTGATATGAAGGCAGAAGATATAGAGGGAGAAGAAGAGACGTATGTGACTGATATAAAGGCAGAAGATACAGAGGGAGAAGAAGAGATGTATGTGACTGATATGAAGGCAGAAGATATAGAGGGAGAAGAAGAGACGTATGTGGCTGATATAAAGGCAGAAGATATAGAGGGAGAAGAAGAGACGTATGTGAGGGGTGATCAGCAGTGTAAGGAGGAGGAGATCCCTACAGATATCAGCACATGTGAGTAATAAACACTTATTATAGAAAAAAGTCACATATTCTCCTTTCTCAGTCACTACAGCAATCTCTTATCCTACACCCTGCTCTGTCAGTACAGACTAATGAGGAATATATATTTTGCCAGTGGGGGAGTCAGGAGCCATCAGCCCCTATTATACTCATGCTCTCCCCCTTACATCATGTCACTTTGTGTTACCAGCCCAGAGATCTGACCAGTCTCCTCCTCACACTCTCTGGTGTATCTCATACATCAGGAGCCATAAGCCCCTATTATACTCCTGCTCCCCCCCCCCCCCACCCCTCACATCATGTCACTGTGTGTTACCAGCCCAGAGATCTGACCAGTCTCCTCCTCACACTGTCTCTGGTGTATTTCATGCATCAGGAGCCATCAGCCCCTATTATACTCCTGCTCTCCCCCTCACATCATGTCCCTGTGTGTTACCAGCCCACAGATCTGACCAGTCTCCTCCTCACACTCTCTGGTGTATCTCATACATCAGGAGCCATCAGCCCCTATTATACTCCTTTTCTCTTCCTCACATCATGTCACTGTGTGTTACCAGCCCAGAGATCTGACCAGTCTCCTCCCCACACTCTCTGGTGTATCTCATACATCAGGAGCCATCAGCCCCTATTACACTCCTGCTCTCCCCCTCACATCATGTCACTGTGTTGCCATACGATAGTATAAGGTATATAATTATGGGAAGAGAAGCGTCACATAAATGTCCTGTAAGTCAGAGCAGTATGGACAGTAGAGCAATGTTTCCATTAGTAGTTAATGGAGAAGTGTCTCCGAGTATTCTCAGACAGCGGGTGTGCCAGGAAAGCAATGAGATGGTGGTAGAGGTGGGAAAGCTGATATATTGTGTAGGGAGAGTCACCTCACGTGTTCCATGTAGCAGGCTAGGAGTATACAGTGGCCGAATAGCTGAGACTGAGGCAGGATGTTCCAAGGGACTGGTTCCTATATCAGGAAGTCTTCCAGCTACTGATAAAAAGATTTGGGCTTCTTCAGGTAGACATTATGGCAACAGCTCATGTCACCTGTAGTAATCCCACATGATCTCTCAGTGTTATACTCCAGTCCAATCATCCTGGTTTTAATAAAATAAATAAACATAAAAGCAATGCTTACATGTAATAATGTCACTTATAGAATTATATATTATACACCCTGGGTCTTGTCTACTCATTTTATAGTAATTTGCTATTTTTAATTATAATCTTTACAAGATTAAAATTGTTACAGGAAAATTTATATTTCCATAATGTATTTTATTTCCAGCAGATGGACACACAAGCAGGAATATCTCAGAAGGACATCTAATGTTATCCCCGGATTGTGACATTAAAGATAATGACAGTAGACAGGATTCTCCAGGAGCTAACCCCATTACCCCAATTATACATCCAGCTCTATCAGCTGATCCCTCTGATCCTGGGAAATATTCTCCTGATCACTCTATTGGTGCATCTGTTACAGCTCTGACAGTAGATATAGAGTTTCCCTTTTCTATAGATGCCAAATGTTTTACAAAGAACACAAAGCGTATTACCCATCAACCAGCTAAGGCAGGTGAGAGGCAATTTCCGTGTTCTGAGTGTGGGAAATGTTTTAAATACAAATCAGCTTTCGTTACACATCAGAAAAGTCACACAGGTGAGAAACCATTTCCATGCTCTGAGTGTGGGAAATGTTTTACATACAAATCAGCTTTTGTTACACATCAGAGATATCACACAGGTGATAGGCCATTTCCGTGTTCTGAGTGTGGGAAATGTTTTATACAGAAATCAGATCTTGTTAGACATGAGAGAAATCACACAGGTGAGAAACCATTTCCATGTTCTGAGTGTGGGAAATGTTTTGTACAGAAATCAGATCTTGTTACACATGAGAGACGTCACACAGGTGAGAAGCCATTTCCATGTTCTGAGTGTGGGAAATGTTTTGCACACAAATCACATCTCGTTAGACATGAGAAAAGTCACACATATTCTGAGTTTGAGAAGTAAATCAGCTCTTTTTCACACAATAGACATCACACAGGTGAGAAACCTTTATTATCTCATCATCACCATGCAATGTTCCTCAAGGTCCTGTCCTATCTCCTATGCTTTTTGCAATATACCTGCTGCTACTGAGTGAAACAATCAGACGTCATGCCCTGGTCTACCACTGCTATGCCGATGACCTCTCTTTTTCTCTGTGTACTCGGAACCCAATACCAATCCTAAGTGGCTGTCTAGCTGAGCTCCAGGTGTGGGTGATACCAGTTGGCTGTGACTCAGTTGTGGTGAAACGTCCTTATGATAGAGTCTCACCTACAAAGGGCAAGGCAACAGCGTTACCAACCAACATGGGAAGGCTTTCTGTCTGACCTCTCATTACACAACGTATCCTGATCCCGGCTCTATGTGACCTCTCACATCTATCACTTGTGTCACATTACATCTTATACCTGTAGTTTTATGTTTCTGTTGTTTCCCTGTTACCTGTTCTGTAAGATCACCTGCTCTCATTGTGTGGGGGGGAGGGGGGGGGTCACTTTCTAGCAGGAGTAGTAGTTTCTGGAACTGGATCGCCCAGAGGAGTGTGGGAGTACCAGCCTGGGGTGACAGGGGTAAGTGCCGATTACCTAATGATAGGGATACGGTCTGACTGTCTTGTTCCTGGTACACACCTCCGCTCTGCCTCATAATAAGTGACACTTTATATATGGGCAGGTGTGCCAGTGTCACCCCACGTCTGTAGCTCACAGGCTGTCACATAAGCCCCTATATCTGTTGTAGATGCAGTAATCAGCCTTGGGCACAATTTTATATATATATACACACACACACATTCATGGGTTCAGCACTCCCAAAGCCTGGTAGATGGCTGCGTTGACTCTGGACTTAATAAAGCACAGTGGACCAACACCAGCTGATGACATGGTTCCCTAAATCAACACAGACTGCGGAAACTTCACACTGGACTTCAAGCATCTTGGACTGTGTGCCTCTCCATTCTTCCTCCGTACTCTGGGACCTTGGTTTTCAAATGAGATGCAAAATTTGCTCTAATCAGAAAAGGACTTTGGACCACTGAGCAACAGACCAGTTCTTTTTTTCTTTAGCCCAGGTAAGACGCTTCTTACTAGGCCATTTTAGAGCACATCATACATCCTTCAGCAGACAAGCTTTATGGAGATGCGGAATTCATTTTCCAGCAGGACTTGGCACCTGCCCACACTGCCAAAAGTACCAAAACCTGGTTCAATGACTTGGTTTTCTGTGCTGGATTGGCCAGCAAACTCACATGACCTGAACCCCATAGAGAATCTATGGGGCATTGCCAAGAGAAAGGTGAGACATGAGATTGAACAATGCAGAAGAGCTGAAGGCCATAACACCTCAGCAGTGCCACAGGCTGATAGAATCCATGCCATGCCGCATTGAGGCAGTAATTCATGCAAAAGGGCCCAAACCAAGTACTGAGTACATATGTATGATTATACTTTTCAGAGGGCCGACATTTCTGTATTTAAAATACCTTTTTTTCTTGATTTTATGTGATCTAATTTTCTGAGATTTGGGATCTGGGGTTTTCTTAAACTGTAAGCCAAAATCATCAATATTATAACAAATAAAGGCTTGAAATATCTCACTGCATGTAATGAGTCTAGATAATATATTAGTTTCACCTTTTAAGTTGAATTACTGAAATAAATGAACTTTTGCACAATATTCTAATTTTCTGAGTTTCACCTGTACAGTTCATTATTACGACTTTCTGCTGCTAATTCCTCTCCCAATGCAGCCAAGCATCTGACTAGCCTTCCTCATTGCTGTGTTAAGTCACCTGACATAGTGACTCCTAGATCCCTTTCCTCCTCAGTAGTTTCCAGTATAGTGCCATTAATACTGTACTGTTTTTAGCCTTTGGATTTTTGAGACCCAAGTGCATAATTTTGCATTTTTTGGCATTAAACTGTAATTGCCAAACTCTTGACCATTCCTCTAATCTTCCTAGATCCTCAATCATTTGTTTTACCCCTCCTGGTGTGTCTACCCTGTTCCATACCTTTGTGTCATCTACAAAAAGGCATACTATCCATTTAATGCCATTCGCAATGTCACAAAGATATTAAAAAGCACTGGTACAAGTACAGATCCCTGGGGTACTCCACTGGTAACATTTCCATCCTGTGAATGCACTCCATTTACTACAACTCTCTGTTTTCTATCATGTAACCAAGATCTTATCCATTCAACAATCTTAGTATCCAATCCCAAGCTTTTGAGTTTATTTAGCAGTCTGCGATGTGGAACAGTGTCAAAAGTCTTGCTAAAGTCTAGATAAGCTATATCCACGGCTCCATCTTAAGCCATCACTTTAGTCACACAGTCAATAAGGTTTGTTTGACATGATCTCCCCCCAGTGAATCCATGCTGTTTGGGATCCTGTAAATTGCTGGATTTGAGATAATCTACAACTCTTAAGAGTATTTCCCTACTGCTGATGTAAGACTCACTGGTCTGTAGTTGTTTGCCTCTTCCTTGCTTCCACTTTTGTGCAGTGGGACTACGTTCGCTCTTTTCCAGTCCTCTGGAATTACGTCTGTATCTAATTACTGGTTGAATAATTCTGTTAATGGTGCTACCAGCACCTCTTTAAGCTCTTTTAGTATCCTTGGATGTATCCCATCTGGCCCCAGAGATTTATCCACTTTCAGCTTTAAGAGTTCTGTTAGGACCTTCTCCTCTGTAAATGTACTTGTTTAATTTTCCTGAATATCTCTGCAACTTAACTGTGGCCCCTTCCCCTCTCAGTAGTGAACACTGAGCAAAAATAATTAAGATGATCTGCTATTACATTGTCTCCCTCAACAAGACTCCCAGTCTCTGTCTTTTAGTTTTATTATTCTGCCTTTTATTTTTCTCCTTTCGATTATATACCTAAAAAAAAGTTTTGCCTCCTTCACCCACTTACTGGGCCATTTTCTCCTCAGCTTGTGCCTTTGCACATCTGATTACCTTCAGAGACAGGACACTAACAAGATATTTCTCCTGTAGGGTCCACCGTGGTATCCACAGGATATACCTTTGGATATTAGGTTGCGGCTGCGGAAATGCCCGAACGATCTAATCTTTTCAGACTCCTTTCACTGTGTGTCTGAATATGTCAAAGTCCTATAGAAAGCAATGCAGTAATATGTTTTCCTACATACCTGAAAGGAGGATTTTGGTACTTACCTGATAAATCCTTTTCTTCGAATCCACAGGGTGCACTGGAGTACTGTTGGGGATATGGATGGGGCATTAGCAGGGATAGGCACATTTAAATATATTTAAATATTTAAATTAGTGACCCTCCATCCCCTCCATACTCCCAAGATACCACAGTGAGGTTTTTTTTTTTACTGAGCCGAATAGGAGCGATAGAGAGGATGAACAATGGAGAATTACATATAACATAACGGACAACTAGAAACTTGACACAACAATAGATAACAATCACCTTAACATTTGAACAAGTCGGTGAGAATGTGTTACCATAAGATTTACTGAACTGACCACAAGACAGGTGAAACTGATCTGGGTGGGTATCCAGTGCCCCCTGTGGATTAAAAGAAAAAGATTTATCTGGTAAGTACCAAAATCCTCTTTTCTTTTTCATCCATTGGAGTACTCTTGGGATGTACCAAAGTTTCCCCCTTGAGCGGGAGAGTTGGTAGGCACCGTAACACTAGGTGGTCAAAGCTAGAAGCTGATGCCGCAAACGCGTCAAACTTGTAAAAGCGCACAAACGTGTGCACTAATGACCATGTAGCTGCATGGCAAAGTTTCACCATAGAAGCCCCACAACATGCTGCCCGTGATGTTCCCACAGAACATGTGGAATGTGCTGAAACAGATGTAGTCGGTGTTAGACTAGCATGAAAGTACACCTGACGAATGGTCAGCTTAATCCATCTGGCCAAGGTCTTGTTTGGAAGCTGGCCAACCATTCTTGACTACATCATAGAGAACAAACAATGTATCCATTTTATGTACAGTTGATGTTCGGGCTACATAAACGCGGAGTGCATGTACCACATCCAAATTAGCTGGAGTTCCTGAATCTTCTGAACTACAATTGGTTGATTGATGTGAAAAGAAGAAACTACTTTTGGTATAAAAGTGGGATTCGTCCAAAGTTCCGCTCTGTCATCATGAAATACCAGATACAGTGGCTTGCATAACAAGGCACCCAATTCTGAAACACGCCTTGCCGAAGCTAAGGCTAGGATAAAATACTGTTTTCCCGTTATAGAAACTTAACATCCAATTGTTGGAAGGGTTCAAAAATTGAAGACTGCAAAAAATCCAAAACTAGATTCAAGTCCCATGGAGCTGTAGGTGGAGGTTGAACTCTAAGGACACCTTGTAGGAAATTGTGAACTGTTGACAAAAGAGCCAAATGCCTTTGAAAGAAAATTAACAAGGCAGAGACCTGTACTTTTAGTGTAGCTAAACGTAGTCATCCATCTAACCCCGCCTGTAAAAATAGCAAAAGACTGGATAACTTGAAAGAAGATGTTGGAAACTTCTGAGCTTCACACCAACCAATATAAGCTCATCTAATCCTGTGATAATGAGCTGCTGTAACTGGTTTTGTAGCACGTAACGTGGTTGGTATAACAGAGTCTGGAATGCCATCTCATCTTAAGAGAGCCGTTTCAACAGCCACCCCATGAAACGCAGATGCGTTAAATCTGGGTAAAGGAATGGACCCTGTTGTAGTATGTCTGGACGTAGCGGAAGCGGCCATGGATCATCTGCGAGTAGACCATGGAGATCAGAGAACTATGCTCACCAAGGCCAATGAGGTGCCACTACTATGACGGTCATGGATTCTCTTTTGATCCGCTTTAGCAACCGAGGAGGCAGCAGAAATTGTGGAAACAGATACATGAGGTTGTATTGTGAGAGCATCCACTACCACTGCTTTTGGATCTCTTGTTCTGGACACATACTGGGGTGTTTGATGATTTTGGTAAGATGCCATTAGATCCACCTGTGGGTAACCCCACCGCTGGGCCAACATCTGGAACACCTCTGGATGTAAAGCCCATTTTCCTGGATGAAAATCCTGATGGCTGAGATAATCTTCCCAGTTGTCCGCTCCTGGAATCAACACTGCCGACAATATCACTTGGTGATGCTCGGCCCAATTCAGGATTCAAGCAACTATGACTTCGAGTCCCTCCTTGTTTGTTGATATATGCGACTTCTGTCACGTTGTCTGACTGAACCTGAACAGTTTCAGACTGGAGCAAGCGAACTGCCTCTCACAGTACATTGTAAATTGCCCTGAGTTCCAGGACATTTGTTGACGGTAATCTTTCTCAGTCTGACCAGATATCCTGAAATTGACGATGTAGGACCACTTCTCCCCAACCTCTGAGACTTGTGTCCATCGTTAGAATTATCAAATTCCAGACTCCGAACCGTTTTCCCACAGTGAGATGCTGTACTTGGAGCCACCAGAGTAGTGATACTCTGGCCCTTGGAGACAACCGAAACATCTGATGAATTTGGAGATGAGAGCCTGACCACCATGCTAGAAGATCTAGCTGAAAAGGACGTGAGTAAAATCTTCTGAACTGGAGTGCTTCAAAAGACGCCACCATCTTTCGTAACAGTCGAATGCACAAGTGCACAGAGACTGTCCGTGGTTTGAGCACTAACTGTACTAGATGACAAATACTTTGTGCTTTCTATTCTGGTAGGTAAATTCATTGATCCACCGTATCCAAAATCATTCCTAGGAATTGAACTCTGACACGGAACCAGGTGTGATTTCTAGAAGTTGACAATCCAATCGTGCTGAACTAGTACCTTGGGGTCATTCCGAGTTGTTTGCTCGTTATTTTTTTTTCACTACGGAGCAATTAGTCGCAAACTGCGCATGCGCAATGAACGCAGTGCACCTGCGCCAAGTAAACTTGCACAATAGTTTGGTATTTTACTCACGGCCTAACAAGGTTTTTTCATCGTTCTGCTGATCGTAGTGTGATTGACAGGAAGTGGGTGTTCTGGGCGGAAACTGATCGTTTTCTGGAAGTGTGCGGAAAAACGCAGGCGTGTCAGGGAAAAACGCGGGAGTGTCTGGAGAAATGGGGGAGTGCCTGGGCGAACGCTGGGTGTGTTTGTGACGTCAAACCAGAAACGAAAAGGACTCAACTGATCGCAGTGTAGGAGTAAGTCTGGAGCTACACTGAAACTGCTAAGAAATTTCTATTCGCAATTCTGCTAATCTTTCGTTTGCAATTCTGCAAAGCTAAGATTCACTCCCAGAGGGCGGCGGCTTAGCATGTGCAATGCTGCTAAAAGCAGCTAGCAAGCGAACAACTCGGAATGAGGGCCCTTGTACGTTAGTAAGGCATTTTGAAGGCGTATGTGTTGAGACAGAGCCTTGATGAGAAGGTCTTCTAAGTACGGCACTATTATGACTCCCAGGGATCTGAGATGAGCTATCATCACAGACATCACCTTTGTGAATACCTGATGCACTGATGAGAGGCCAAACGGTAGTGCCTGAAAGTGCTAATAGTTTTGTTGTACTGCAAACCTTAAGTACACCTGATGCGCTGGCCAAATTAGAATGTGTAAGTACGCATCCTTGAGATCCAGCGTAATCATTAATTCCTGTGGTTCTAAACCTGAAATTACCGACCGCAGGGATTCCATCTTGAATCTGTAGTAGGTCATGTACTGATTGAGCCCCTTCAGGTTCAATATCGGTCTGACCAAGCTGTCCAGCTTTGGTACTACAAAAAGATTGGAATAATAACCTTGACCTTCTTGATGAACTGGAACCTGAATCAAAACTGCTGAATCTAGAAGAGACTGAATCGCAGTCTGCAGAACAGCCTTTTTGTCTCCTAACACAGACTGGCCTGTCTTGAGAAACCGCATTGGTGGTAGGCAATCAAACTCTATTTTGTAACCTTTGAACACTTAATTGTGGATCCACCCATCTGTGGATGTCTGAATCCATGCCAAGTTAAACATCTGAAGGTGTGCTCCCACAACTGACGATCTGAGATGGGCAGGAAGCCTGTCATGCCACCGGTTTGTCAGCTGCCTTTCTGTCCTGATGACGGTTAGGGGTTTGTTGAAAACCACATCCTCTACCATGTCTGCGCTGTATGGTTGTTCCTCTTGCACGGCCTCAAAAAGACTGCGGTCTAAAAGATTTGAATGCTGGTCCAGCGTATTTCCGTTTTAGGAACTGGTACAGGCAATGGCAGGAAAACAGACTCCTACAGTAGCCTGAGAAATCCTTTTGTTCAATTCAGGACCAAATAACATATTGCCAGTGTAAGGCAGTGCTTCTATTCCTTGTTTTTACTTTTCCTCCGCTTGCCAAGAATGTAGCCAAAGCGCCCGTCGGGCTGCAACTAGTGAAGTTGAAAGCCAAGAACTAATCTGGCTGACGTCCATAGAAGACATACCTAAATACTTAGCAGATTCACAGATTTGATCAGCAAGAAGTATAAGCTGGTCTAAGGTAAGATCCTATTGTAGGCACAACTTGAGCTGTGTTGTCCATGCAACTACAGCCTTGTTACCCAAACTCCAACTAAAGCATGTCTAAGCAACACCCCTACTGTATACATTGACTTTAGCATAGCTTCTAGCTTATGCTCTGATGGGTCTTTAAGCGTTATTGCAGCGGGGACTGGAATGGTTAACTTCTTTGAAAGTTTTAAAACTGAGGAATCCACTGTTGGTGGATTTTCCCATTTAGTTGTCAGACTGTGGGAATGGGTAGTTAGACAGAAACCGCCTAGGCATAGAAAACCATTTATCTGGATTTTCCATGCTTCCATTAACTGCTTGTAAGAGAATCTGAATAAGGAAAACACCAGTTATCCTCTGGTTTTTAGCAAATAAAACGTCTTCATTTGAAAGAGGTTACTCAGTCTCAGTAAAATGTAGAACCTGGAATACCGCCCTGATGATATTATCAATGGCTGGGTTATCAGTAAAATTATATATATATATATATATATATATATATATATATAAACGCGTTCAAAAAGGACAATCAGCGGCACTCAGAGACTGCAAAAGTCAGGAATAAAGTCCAACGTTTCGGGACGCGAACGTCCCTTTGTCAAGGTGAACAAACATAGAGTGAGTAAACATACAATTTAGTGTTACCTTTATGGTGTGGGAGACCCGGAGGGCGGGAGTAGCAGCAGTGTCCGGAGGAGCGTGGAGCTTCCGTCCCAGTGTGTGTGACATGCAGGCGCCTCAGTCACGTGGTTCTGGCGCGTCATGGGATTCCAACAGTGCTTAGGCAACCAGGCAAGATGTTGCCATGGTTACCCGGCGCTCTGTGCCTTCCCGTTCGGAGGTCCAGTGGCGAGGCTGTGAAACAACAATGCTTAAACGTAATAAGTGAAACATGTGGAACACGTAAAGGGACATAGATGGCATTGCCACGGTTCATGTATAGTAATATCCTAAAGGGACGTTCGCGTCCCGAAACGTTGGACCACCCTTTTTTTGCTGAAATGGATTAAAAGCACTTGCACTTTATTCCTGACTTTTGCAGTCTCTGAGTGCCGCTGATTGTCCTTTTTGAAAGCGTTTGCATGCATCATCCAGATGGCATCGGAGCACCATTGAATGCACAGGGAGAGTGCCGATCCGAGTATACATCATATATATATATATATATATATATATATATATACATTGATACTCAAGACCAATGATAAGGAGTGCTTTGTAAGTTGGAAAAAATTTAATTAATTAATTAGCAGTTATTATCACATTTCCTTAAAAAAGATCTCTGATTAAAAACATATTATGGACAAATATCAATAAGACCAATCATGTGTAGCGAAATAGATTTCCAATTGTGTGCTGGGAGCTACATCGCCGCTGTGCAATGCTTTTGTACTTTTGCAGTGGGGGGTCGGGCCAGACATTCGGGGTGGACTAGCCCTGTGCTGAGCATCCCCCCCACATGTCAGTGTGCCTGATCGTAGTCCTGTGCTGAGCATCCCCCCCACATGTCAGTGTGCCTGATCGTAGCCCTGTGCTGAGCATCCCCCCACATGTCAGTGTGCCTGATCGTAGCCCTGTGCTGAGCATCCCCCCGCATGTCAGTGTGCCTGATCGTAGCCCTGTGCTGAGCATCCCCCCCACATGTCAGTGTGCCTGATCGTAGCCCTGTGCTGAGCATCCCCCCCACATGTCAGTGTGCCTGATCGTAGTCCTGTGCTGAGTATCCCCCCCACATGTCAGTGTGCCTGATCGTAGCCCTGTGCTGAGCATCCCCCCTGCAGAATTGTGTAGGGCTACGGTCAGTTCTGAATTAGGCCCAAAGTGCAGATTTCTGAACAGTGCTTTTAGAAGGAACACAAGAAGTGCATAGATCACAGTGATCAGAAGTCCAGGACAATGAGGTCAAGAAACCAACGCTGTGGTACTAATAACCCCAATACAAATCACTTGGAGCAAGAGACTAGGTTAAGGGCAATAACAATTTCTCATACGTCTCCAGAGCCCTTTTCACTGGAAGAAAAACTCTCTGTAGTTCTGTGTCCAATATCATTTCCAGAAATGACAATCTTGTCGTTGGAACCAACTGTGTCTTTGGGAAGTTCAGGACCCAACCAGGGCCCTCATTCCGAGTTGATCGGTCGCAAGGCGAATTTAGCAGAGTTACACACGCTAAGCCTACGCCTACTGGGAGTGTATCTTAGCTTCTTAAAAGTGCGACCGAAGTATTCGCAATATTGCGATCACAAACCTCGTAGCAGTTTTAGAGTAGCTTCAGACTTACTCTGCCTGTGCGATCAGTTCAGTGCTTGTCGTTCCTGGTTGACGTCACAAACACACCCAGCGTTCGCCCAGACACTCCCACCGTTTCTCCGGCCACTCCTGCGTTTTTTCCGGAAACGGTAGCGTTTTCAGCCACACGCCCCTAAAACGCCGTGTTTCCGCCCAGTAACACCCATTTCCTGTCAATCACACTACGATCGCCGGAGCGAAGAAAAAGCCGTGAGTAAAAATACTTTCTACTTAGCAAAATAACTTGGCGCAGGCGCAGTGCGAACATTGCGCATGCGTACTAAGCGGAATTTCACTGCGATGCGATGAAAAAGACCGAGCGAACAACTCGGAATGAGGGCCCATGTTGTTGAAGTACTGTCAGGGAGAGTGCAATGTTCTGCACCAACCTGTCCTTGGATCTCGCCTTTATCAGGATATCGTCCAAGTACGGATAACAGTGACTCCTTTCTGGGGAACCATCATCTCCGCCATCACCTTGGTGAAAATCCTCAGAGCTGTGGACAGACCAAACGGCAACGTCTGAAATTGGTAATGGCAATCCTGAATTGCAAACCTCAGGTAAGTCTGATGCTGAGGATAAATGGGAACATGTAAGTAGGCATCCTTTATGTCCACTGAAACCATGAAATCTTCTTCCTCCAGACTGGAGATCACTGCCCTGAGAGATTCCATCTTGAATTTGAATTTCTTCAGGTAGAAATTGAGGGATTTCAGGTTTAGGATTGGTCTGACAGTGCCGTCCGGCTTCGGGACCACGAAAAGGCTTGAATAAAAGCCTTCTCCCTGTTGTGACGGGGGAACCAGTATAATGACCTGATCCTGACACAACTTTTGTATTGCCGCACTTACAATATGCCTGTCCGGGAGAAAAACTGGCAAGGCCGTTTTGAAAAATCGTCGAGGGGTAACGTCTTGAAACTCCAGTTTGAACCCTTGGGATACTATTTGTAAAACCCATGGGTCCAGGCTCGAATGAACCCAGTACTGACTGAAAAGTTTTAGACGTGCCCCCACCGGTGCAGACTCCCGAAAGGGAGCCCCAGCGTCATGCGGTGGATTTGGCAGAAGCAGGGGATGATTTCTGCTCCTGTGATCCCGATGAGGCCACGGATCTTTTTCCTCTTCCCCTTCCTCCACTAGCAAGGAAGGAGGAGCCTCGCCCTCTTCTATATCTATTGGGCCGAAAGGACTGCATCTGATAGTGATGTCTTCTTTTTTTTTTTGTTGCGCAGGAACATAAGGCAAGAAGGTTGACCTACCTGCGGTAGCCGCAGAAACCAAATCATCTAGGCCATCACCAAACAAGGCTTCTCCTTTATAGGGGAGAGACTCCATATTCTTTTTGGAGTCTGCATCAGCATTCCATTGGTGAATCCACAAAGCCCTCCTAGCCGAGATCGCCATGGTAGCGGCCCTTGATCCCAAGAGCCCAATATCCCTTGCGGCCTCACATATGTATGCTGCAGCGTCCTTGATAAGACCCAATGTTAGGAGAATCTCATCTTTATCTAGTGTGTCTATATCAGATGACAAGTTATCTGACCATTTTTCAATAGCACTACTCACCCACGCACAGGCAATGGCAGGCCTGAGCAGCGTACCATTGGTCACATAAATAGATTTTAATGTAGTTTCCTGCTTACGATCTGCCGGCTCCTTAAGTGCCGCCGTGCCCAGTGCTGGGAGAGCTACCTTTTTTGTTAACCGTGACAGGGCCCTGTCCAGAACGGGGGGTGGCTCCCACCTTTTCCTGTCCTCTGTTGGAAAGGGATAAGCAACTGGTATTCTTCTGGGAATTTGACATTTTTTTTTTCAGGGTTTTCCCAGACTTTCTCAAAGAGATCGTTCAGTTCATGAGAAGGAGGAAAAGTTACCTCAGCTTTCCTTTCTTTATAGAGACACACCTTCTTGTCAGGTACAGAAGGGGTCTCCGTGACGTATAGGACAACCTTAATAGCCACAATCATGTACTGAATGCTCTTTGCCAATTTTGGATCTATTCTGGAATCACTATGGTCGACACAGGAAGTCCATGTCGGTATCAGTGTGTATTAGCTGGGCAAAAGAACATTTATGCGACCCCGAGGGGGTCTCCTGTGGAAAAAGAAGCAGAGCCTTGTAACATCACATCCTCCACTGATTTTCTCCATGTCTGTGTCTGTGACTCAGACTTATCCAACCTTTTCCTGATCTGAATCACACTATCACGTAAATCTTTCACCCAGTCAGGTATAGGCTGTGCCGACAGGGCCACCACATCACAATTCTGCGTCCCTAATATAGCGTCCTCTGGGGAAGAACATTCTGCCTCAGACATATCGACACACGTGTACCAAACACCCACAGACACTCTGGGGCTTATAGGGGACAGACCCACAGTAAAATCTGTCAGAGGGACACAGAGAGGAGTCGCCAGCTCACAACCCCATGCCAATAATACAAAACCTGTGAAACAATAAATGCTGACAGACCTGCAGCACTTTTATATTGATCAATAAAGCACCAAAATTCACTGCGCCCCCACACCTTTTTGCACCCTCATACTTGTGTCAGTAGTGAAGGAAGGACCAGCGACTCCTCTGCAGCTCTGGATGAAGAGAAATGGCGCCGAGTATTGTGCTGGCTGAGTGAGGAAGAAGCCCCGCCCCCGCAATGAAGCGCTTCTGTCCTGCTCTAAATTTACCAATATTTATACTGGCCTGGGTAGGACAGTGCCCTGGCACTATATGTCCCCTCTGTGCCAGTTTTTTGTGAGGTTCTATACTGCCCAGGGGTCCCTCCCCCCTGTGCCCTGCAGTGCCTGTGTATAGTGGGAGGATGGCGCGCAGCATTCCCGCCCGCTGCGCGATACCTCTATCAGCCTTCGCTGGAGAAGAAGTCTTCTTTCTTCTTTACACTCACCTGTCTTCTGACTTCTGGCTCTGACAGCAGGCTGTGGGAGTGAGCATCCGGGAGCGCCCAGCGTTCAGTGCCCTCAGGAGCTAATGGTGTCCTGTCAGCCAGAAGCAGAGCCATGAACTCACAGAAGTTGGTTCCTACTTCTCCCCCCTAAGTCCCACAACGTAGGGAGACTGTTGCCAGCAGGTCTCCCTGAAAATAAAAAAACTAACATAAGTCTTTTCAGAGAAACTCAGTAGAGCTCCCCTGTAGTGCATCTATCTAATCTGCCTGGGCACATTTCTAAACTGAGGCCTGGAGGAGGGGCATAGAGGGAGGAGCTAGTTCACACCCTTGAAAAGTCTTAAAGTGCCCATGTCTCCTGCAGAACCGTCTATACCCCATGGTACTAAAGTGGACCCCAGCATCCTCTATGGACGTATGAGAAAATAAGAATTTACTTACCGATAATTCTATTTCTCGTAGTCCGTAGTGGATGCTGGGGACTCCGTAAGGACCATGGGGAATAGCGGCTCCGCAGGAGACTGGGCACAACTAAAGAAAGCTTTAGGACTATCTGGTGTGCACTGGCTCCTCCCCCTATGACCCTCCTCCAAGCCTCAGTTAGGATACTGTGCCCGGACGAGCGTACACAATAAGGAAGGATTTTGAATCCCGGGTAAGACTCATACCAGCCACACCAATCACACTGTACAACTTGTGATCTGAACCCAGTTAACAGCATGATAACAGAGGAGCCTCTAGAAAAGATGGCTCACTACAGCAATAACCCCAATTTTTTTTTTTTTTTTTTTGGTAACAATAACTATGTACCAGTATTGCAGACAATCCGCACTTGGGATGGGCGCCCAGCATCCACTACGGACTACGAGAAATAGAATTATCGGTAAGTAAATTCTTATTTTCTCTAACGTCCTAAGTGGATGCTGGGGACTTCGTACGGACCATGGGGATTATACTAAAGCTCCCAAACGGGCGGGAGAGTGCGGATGACTCTGCAGCACCAATTGAGAGAACTCCAGGTCCTCCTCAGCCAGGGTATCAATTTTGTAGAATTTTACAAACGTATTTGCTCCTGACCAAGTAGCTGCTCGGCAAAGTTGTAAAGCCGAGACCCCTCGGGCAGCCGCCCAAGATGAGCCCACCTTCCTTGTGGAGTGGGCATTTACAGATTTTCGGCTGTGGCAGGCCTGCCACAGAATGTGCAAGCTGAATTGTACTACAAATCCAACGAGCAATAGTCTGCTTAGAAGCAGGAGCACCCAGCTTGTTGGGTGCATACAGGATAAACAGCGAGTCAGATTTCCTGACTCCAGCCGTACTGGAAACATATTTTTCAGGGATCAAACAAAGAAAAAAGTGTTGCAGCGCATATAGATTAGAATAAAAGTCTATTTATTAAGACACATGTATAAATAAAATATATTATGTAAACTATGCAATTTATACCACCGGCCGGTCAGTACACTTCTACAATGGTTACATATAGACTAGATATAGCATACATTGTAACAATTTACTTCTTATCCATTCAATATATATTGGTAACACTTATTGCAATCATTAGAATGTAATTGATCTAATAATTACTCAGGCTGAGTGATGCACACAGTGCTCTTTCTTGTGTGATTATATAGCAGTCACCTGATGAAGCCGCTGAACCCGGAGGGAGGCGGGGAAACGCGTCAATCACTCTTTTAAATCGATATATACCACTATCCGGAGGTCTCTACGGCCAAAACGTACACTCCAGCAAGGTGCTATTGGAATTCTTCACCTCTTTCCGATGGTCCCCCAGAGATGACTGCACGATAAAGGGTTGAAAGCACCAGCAGCCGGGGAGGACTTTTTCGGGTGAAATTATCCACGCACAGGAGCGGTGAGACCGTACCATATAAATGTCTGGCCAGACACGTTTTTAAAAGGAACACTTGTTCACATTCATTACAGACTGAGGCCTTATAAAAACACATCCATTTGCACCTGATGTGAGGAATAACCTGATTTTATCATTTTCGCATCAAAGTGACTGCTATATAATCACACAAGAAAGAGCACTGTGTGCATCACTCAGCCTGAGTAATTATTAGATCAATTACATTCTAATGATTGCAATAAGTGTTACCAATATATATTGAATGGATAAGAAGTAAATTGTTACAATGTATGCTATATCTAGTCTATATGTAACCATTGTAGAAGTGTACTGACCGGCCGGTGGTATAAATTGCATAGTTTACATAATATATTTTATTTATACATGTGTCTTAATAAATAGACTTTTATTCTAATCTATATGCGCTGCAACACTTTTTTCTTTGTTTGATTTTTCAATCTAATAGGGGTGAGTGGCCCTATGTTGCTGGCAGCATATTGATTGGAAGTGACAGAGCGCTAGATTTAGTATTTTTTTTTTTTTTTTTTTTATATTTTTCAGGGCCCTGACAACGTCTAGCAACCTGGAGTCCTCCAAGTCCCTAGTAGCCGCAGGCACCAGAATAGGTTGGTTCAGGTGAACGCTGAAATCACCTTAGAGAGAAAATGAGGACAAGTCCTCAATTCCGCCCTGTCCGAATGGAAAATCAGGTAAGGGCTTTATAGGACAAAGCCGCCAACTCTGACACGCGACTGGCCGAGGCCAGGGCCAATAGCATGACCACATTCTATGTGAGATATTTTAACTCCACAGATTTAAGTGGTTCAAACCAATGTGACTTTTGGAACCCAAAACTACATTGAGATCCCAAAGTGCCACTGGAGGCACAAAAGGAGGCTGTATATGCAGTACCCCTTTTACAAACATCTGAACTTCAGGGACTGAAGCTAGTTCTTTTTGGAAGAAAATGGACAGATCCAAAATTTGAACCTTAATGGACCCCAATTTCAGGCCCATAAACACTCCTGTTTGCAGGAAATGTAGGAATCGACCCAGTTGAATTTCCTCCGTCGGGCCTTACTGGCCTCGCACCACGCAACATATTTTCGCCAAATGCGGTGATAATGTTTTGCGGTTACATCCTTCCTGGCTTTGATCAGGATAGGGATGACTTCATCCGGAATGCCTTTTTCCTTCAGGATCCGGCGTTCAACCGCCATGCCGTCAAACGCAGCTGCGGTAAGTCTTGGAACAGAGAGGGTCCTTGCTGGAGCAGGTCCCTTCTTAGAGGTAGAGGCCACGGATCCTCCGTGAGCATCTCTTGAAGTTCCGGTTACCAAGTCCTTCTTGGCCAATCCGGAGCCATGAGAATAGTTCTTACTCCTCTCCGTCTTATAATTCTCAGTACCTTGGGTATGAGAGGCAGAGGAGGGAACACATGCACTGACTGGTACACCCACGGTGTTACCAGAGCGTCCACAGCTATTGCCTGAGGGTCCCTTGACCTGGCGCAATACCTATCCAGTTTTTTGTTGAGGCGGGATGCCATCATGTCCACCTTTGGTTTTTCCCAACGGTTTACAATCATGTGGAAGACTTCTGGGTGAAGTCCCCACTCTCCCGGGTGGAGGTCGTGCCTGCTGAGGAAGTCTGCTTCCCAGTTGTCCACTCCCGGAATGAATACTGCTGACAGTGCTATCACATGATTTTCCACCCAGCGAAGAATCGTGCAGCTTCTGCCATTGCCCCCCTGCTTCTTGTGCCACCCTGTCTGATTACGTGGGTGACTGCCGTGATGTTGTCCGACTGGATCAACACCGGCTGACCTTGAAGCAGAGGTCTTGCTAAGCTTAGAGCATTGTAAATGGCCCTTAGCTTCAGGATATTTATGTGAAGTGATGTCTCCAGGCTTGCCCATAAGCCCTGGAAATTCCTTCCCTGTGTGACTGCTCCCCAGCCTGGCAGGCTGGCATCCGTGGTCACCAGGACCCAGTCCTGAATGCCGAATCTGCGGCCCTCTAGAAGATGAGCACTCTGCAACCACCACAGGAGGGATACCCTTGTCCTTGGTGACAGGGTTATCCGCTGATGCATCTGAAGATGCGACCCGGACCATTTGTCCAGCAGGTCCCACTGGAAAGTTCTTGCGTGGAATCTGCCGAATGGGATTGCTTCGTAGGAAGCCACCATTTTACCCAGAACCCTTGTGCATTGATGCACTGAGACTTGGCTCGGTTTTAGGAGGTTCCTGACTAGCTCGGATAACTCCCTGGCTTTCTCCTCCGGGAGAAACACTTTTTTCTGGACTGTGTCCAGGATCATCCCTAGGAACAGAAGACGAGTCGTCGGAACCAGCTGCGATTTTGGAATATTGAGAATCCAATCGTGCTGCCGCAACACTACCTGAGATAGTGCTACACCGACCTCCAACTGTTCCCTGGATCTTATCCTTATCAGGGAATCGTCCAAGTAAGGGATAACTAAAATTCCCTTCCTTCGAAGGAATATCATCATTTCGGCCATTACCTTGGTAAAGACCCGGGGTGCCGTGGACCATACATACGGCAGCGTCTGAACTGATAGTGACAGTTCTGTACCATAAACCTGATGTACCCTTGGTGAGAAGGGTAAAATTTGACATGAAGGTAAGCATCCTTGATGTCCCGAGACATCATGTAGTCCCCTTCTTCCAGGTTCGCAATCACTGCTCTGAGTGACTCAATCTTGAATTTGAACCTCTGTATGTAAGTGTTCAAAGATTTTAGATTTAGAATCGGTCTCACCGAGCTATCCGGCTTCGGTACCACAACAGTGTGGAATAATACCCCGTTCCCTGTTGCAGGAGGGATACCTTGATTATCACCTGCTGGGAATACAGCTTGTGAATGGCTTCCAAAACTGTCTCTGTGTCAGAAGGAGACATCGGTAAAGCCGACTTTAGGAAACGGCGAGGGGGAGACGTCTCGCATTCTAATTTGTACCCCTGAGATATCACCTGAAGGATCCAGGGGTCTACTTGCGAGTGAGCCCACTGCGCGCTGAAATTCATTGAGACGGGCCCCCCACCGTGCCTGATTCTGCTTGTAAAGCCCCAGCGTCATACTGAGGGCATGGCAGAGGCGGGAGAGGGTTTATGTTCCTGGGAACTGGCTGATTTCTGCAGCCTTTTTCCTCTCCCTCTGTCAGGGGGCAGAAATGAGGAACCTTTTGCCCCTTGTCTACGAAAAGACTGCGCCTGATAATACGGCGTCTTCTCATGTTGAGAGGTGACCTGGGGTACAAACGTGGATTTCCCAGCTGTTGCCGTGGCCACCAGGTCTGAAAGACCGACCCCAAATAACTCCTCCCCTTTATAAGGCAATACTTCTAAATGCCGTTTGGAATCCGCATCACCTGACCACTGTCGTGTCCATAACCCTCTACTGGCAGAAATGGACAACGCACTTAGACTTGATGCCAGTCGGCAAATATTCCGCTGTGCATCACGCATATATAGAAATGCATCTTTTAAATGCTCTATAGTTAATAATATACTGTCCCTATCTAGGGTATCAATATTTTCAGTCAGGGAATCCGACCACGCCAACCCAGCACTGCACATCCAGGCTGAGGCGATTGCTGGTCGCAGTATAACACCAGTATGTGTGTAAATACATTTTAGGATACCCTCCTGCTTTCTATCAGCAGGATCCTTAAGGGCGGCCATCTCAGGAGAGGGTAGAGCCATTGTTCTTACAAGCGTGTGAGCGCTTTATCCACCCTAGGGGGTGTTTCCCAACGCACCCTAACCTCTGGCGGGAAAGGATATAATGCCAATAACATTTTAGAAATTATCAGTTGTTATCGGGGGAAACCCACGCATCATCACACACCTCATTTAATTTCTCAGATTCAGGAAAACTACAGGTAGTTTTTCCTCACCGAACATAATACCCCTTTTTGGTGGTACTCGTATTATCAGAAATGTGTAAAACATTTTTCATTGCCTCAATCATGTAACGTGTGGCCCTACTGGAAGTCACATTTGTCTCTTCACCGTCGACACTGGAGTCAGTATCCGTGTCGGCGTCTGTATCTGCCATCTGAGGTAACGGGCGCTTTAGAGCCCCTGACGGCCTATGAGACGTCTGGAAAGGCACAAGCTGAGTAGCCGGCTGTCTCATGTCAACCACTGTCTTTTATACAGAGCTGACACTGTCACGTAATTCCTTCCAACAGTTCATCCACTCAGGTGTCGACCCCCTAGGGGGTGACATCACTATTACAGGCAATCTGCTCCGTCTCCACATCATTTTTCTCCTCATACATGTCGACACAAACGTACCGACACACAGCACACACACAGGGAATGCTCTGATAGAGGACAGGACCCCACTAGCCAGGGCCGTCTTTTCGTATGGGCTCAATGGGCTCTTGCCCAAGGGCCCCAGAAGTATAAGGGCCCTAGGATGATAGCTGAGGGTCCCCTCTTTCCAGGAATACCAGATTTTTTAAAATCGGCCCTGGGGAACTGGAGATATTCGACTTGGAAGCAGTGGTCCCCATCCAAGCCTGTTAATTGCTCTTCCCAGACAGATATCTTGGGTTCTGTCTGAGTTAGAATTTATCTGAGGATATACTCCAAAAGGTGGGACTCTCCCCTTTTGGAGGACATTGGCAGCTTGTCTCAATTATGCCCAGAACCAGAGATATCCGCCTTCCAGCAGCTGGTCCCTGCTCCAGCTCCACACGCCTAATACGCAGTTTTATATTTTTGTTGGTGGATTGCTCTGGCTTCTGAGATCTGATCCCTAAGTCCCTAGTATCTCCTGAAAGGTGGGACTCTCTAGATTTTTTATCCCATTCAAAGCTAAGAAATCTAATTTCAGGAACTTGAGATATCTTCAGTCAAGCAAGCTGCCCTCCCACCAGAAAATTATGAATATTAAGCCCACTCCACTATCCACCCCTCCTCTACGTATTTAACACCCCTTACCACCATGGAAGCCATATACAGGGGCCCCTTCATTCAGCCCAATGCCCCCTTAAAGGAGTAATTAGCAGAAATTACTGTTCCATGTCCTACATGCTCAGCAGAAGATAGAACACCCCCTACCGCCCTCGGGACATCAAAGCTGCCGCTGATAGCACCCCCCACCCCTACCGCTGGAGGATGGGTAGGGGGCCCAGTGCATTGCTGTGCCCAGGGGCCTACACTGCTGTTAAGACAGTACTGCCACTAGCCCTTTGGGGAGACAGAGGGAGAGTTTGCCAGCACACACCAGAGCGCTATATATATACAGGGATAACCTTATATAAGTGTTTTTCCCCTTATAGCTGCTGTATTTTTAATACTGCGCCTAATTAGTGCCCCCCTCTCTTTTTTAACCCTTTCTGTAGTGTAGTGACTGCAGGGGAGAGCCAGGGAGCTTCCCTCCAACGGAGCTGTGAGGGAAAATGGCGCCAGTGTGCTGAGGAGATAGGCTCCGCCCCCTTCTCGGCGGCCTTATCTCCCGTTTTTCTGTGTATTCTGGCAGGGGTTAAAATTCATCCATATAGCCCTGGGGGCTATATGTGATGTATTTTCGCCAGCCAAGGTGTTTTTATTGCTGCTCAGGGCGCCCCCCCCCTAGCGCCCTGCACCCTCAGTGACCGAAGTGTGAAGTGTGCTGAGAAGCAATGGCGCACAGCTGCAGTGCTGTGCGCTACCTTGGTGAAGACAGGATGTCTTCTGCCGCCGATTTTCCAGACCTCTTCTTGCTTCTGGCTCTGTAAGGGGGCCGGCGGCGCGGCTCTGGGACCGGACTCCATGGCTGGGCCTGTGTTCGATCCCTCTGGAGCTAATGGTGTCTAGTAGCCTAAGAAGCCCAATCCACTCTGCACGCAGGTGAGTTCGCTTCTTCTCCCCTTAGTCCCTCGATGCAGTGAGCCTGTTGCCAGCAGTTCTCACTGAAAATAAAAAACCTAAAACTAAACTTTTCACTAAGCAGCTCAGGAGAGCCACCTAGTGTGCACCCTTCTCGTTCGGGCACAAAAATCTAACTGAGGCTTGGAGGAGGGTCATAGTGGGAGGAGCCAGTGCACACCAGGTAGTTCTAAAGCATTACTTTTGTGCCCAGTCTCCTGCGGAGCCGCTATCCCCCATGGTCCTTACGGAGTGCCCAGCATCCACTAGGACGTCAGAGACAATCAGAATATTGCAAAATCAGAAAAATAGATAATTGATATATCAAAGTTTATTGTGATAGTAATAATAGGATTTTGATAACCTACCGGTAAATCCTTTTCTCCTAGTCCGTAGAGGATGCTGGGGATGACATCAAGACCATGGGGTATAGACAGGATCCGCAGGAGACATGGGCACTTCTCTAGACTTTTTATTGGGTGTGAACTGGCTCCTCCCTCCATGCCCCTCCTCCAGACCTCAGTTGTAGGAACTGTGCCCAGGGAGACTGACATTTTGAGGAAAGGAATTACTTAACTAGTGGTGAGATATCTACCAACTCACATCCTCAACCATGCCACACACATGGCATTCACATAACACACGCCAACAGGCATGAACCAAATGCAGCAACATGCTGAAAGCAAGATAACACAACTTGTATAACTGGAATAACTAAACTGCAGGTAAAGTACGCACTGGGACGGGCAACCAGCATCATCTATGGACTAGGAGAAAAGGATTTAACGGTAGGTTATCAAAATCCTATTTTCTCATATGCCCTAGAGGATGCTGGGGACGACATCAAGACCATCGGGTCTATACCAAAGCTCCAGTATGGGCGGGAGAGTGCGGATGACCCTGCAGCACCGATTGACCAAACTTTAGGTCCTCATCGGCCAAGGTGTCAAACTTGTAGAACTTATCAAATGTGTTTGACCCTGACCAAGTAGCTGCTCGGCAAAGTTGTAATGCCAAGACCCCCTGGGTAGCCGCCCAGGATAAGCCCACCTTCCTAGTGGAGTGGGCCGTGACCGACGTCGGTAACGGCAATCCAGCCGTAGTATGAGCTTGCTGAATCGTATTTCTAATCCAACGTGCAATAGTCTACTTGGAAGCACAGACAGCCAATCTTGTTGTGATCATACAGGAGACACAGAGCTTCTGTTTTCCATATACGAGCTGTTCTAGCAACATAGATTTTCAAAGCTCTAACCACATCTAGAGACTCTGAATCAGTGAATGTGTCAGTAACTACTGGCACCGCAATAGGTTGGTTTATGTGAAAAGCAGAAACCACTTTTGGAAGAAAATGTTGGCGAGTTCGCAACTCTGCCCTATCTTCATGGAAGATCCGGTAAGGGCTCTTGTGAGACAAGGCCCCCAATTCAGACACCCGCCGCGCAGATGCCAATGCCAAAATTATCACCACTTTCCATATGAGAAACTTCAACTCTATCTTTTGTAGAGGCTCTAAACCAATCCGATTGAAGGAACTGCAATACCACGTTAAGGTCCCATGGTGCACTGGAGGCACGAATGGAGGCTGGATGTGCAGAACCCCTTTCACGAAGGTCTGAACCTCTGGAAGAGAGGCCAATTGTTTTTGGAAAAACACTGACAAGTCCGAAATCTGGACCTTGATTGAACCCAATCGTAGGCCCGTCTCCACACCATCCTGCAAAAGATGGAAAAAACGTCCTAAGTGAAACTCTTCCGTAGGAGCTTTCTTGGAGTCACACCAAGACACATATTTTCTCCAAATACGGTGGTAATGTTTTGACATTACTCCCTTTCTGGCCTGAATAAGGGTGGGGATGACCTCCTTAGGAATACCCTTCCTGGCTAGGATACGGCGCTCAATAGCCATGCCGACAAACATAGCCGCGGTAAGTCTTGGTACACACAGGGCCCCTGCTGCAGCAGGTCCTCCTGAGGATGAAGAGGCCAAGGATCTTCTATGAGCAACTCCTGAAGATCTGGATACCAAGCCCTCCTTGGCCAGTCTGGGGCAATGAAGATTGCTCGAACTCTTGTTCTACTTATTATTTTGAGAACTTTTGGAATCAGTAGAAATGGAGGGAAAACATATACCGACCGAAACACCCACTGGGTCACCAGTCCATCCACTGCTATTTCTTGAGGGTCTCTCGACCTGGAACAATATCTCTGAAGCTTCTTGTTTAGACGAGATGCCATTGTGTCTACTTGAGGAACTCCCCAAAGACTTGTCACCTCTGCGAAGACTTCTTGGTGGAGGCCCCACTCTCCTGGATGGAGATCGTGTCTGCTGAGGAAGTCTTGTTCCAGTTGTCCACTCCCGAAATGAAAATTGCTGTCAGAGTTCTAACATGTCTTTCTGCCCAGAGGAGAATCCTTGTCAACTCTGCCATTGCCGCTCTGCTTTTTGTTCCGCCTTACCTGTTTATGTACGTGACTGCTGTTACATTGTCTGACTGGATTTGCATGTGATCTTGAAGATGTACCGCTTGTAGAAGGCTGTTGTAAATGGCTCTCAATTCCAGAACGTTTATGTGAAGGCAGGCTTCCTGACTTGACCATTTTCCTTGGAAGCTTTCCCCTGTGTGACAGCTCTCCAGCCTTGGAGACTTGCATCCGTGGTTATTAGGACCCAGTCGTGAATCCCAAACCTGCATCCCTCTAGTAGGTGAGAACTGTGTAGCCACCACAGGAGCAAAATCCTGGCTTTGGGGGACAGGATTATTTTCCAATGTATGTGTAGGTGGGATCCAGAACACTTGTCCAACAGGTCCCACTGGAATACTCTGGCATGAAATCGGCCAAACTGTATGGCCTCGTAGGCCGCTAACATTTTCCCCAACAACCGAATGCATTGATGGATCGACGCGCTTGTTGGTTTCAATATTTGTTTGACCATTTTGTGGATTTCCAGAGCCTTTTCCACTGGAAGAAATACTCTCTGTACTTCTGTGTCCAGAATCATACCTAAAAAGGACAATCTTGTCTTCGGTTCCAACTGCGACTTTGGAAAATTCATGATCCAACCGTGTTGTTGGAGTATTGACAGGGAGAGTGCGATGTTCTGCACCAACTGTTACCTGGATCTCGCTTTTATCAAGAGATCGTCCAGATAATTAATTATATTGACTCCTTTTTAATGAAGGAGGACCATCATCTCCGCCATCACCTTGGTGAATACCCTCAGAGCCGTGGAGAATCCAAACAGCAACGTCTGAAACTGGTAATGGCAATCCTGTACTGCGAATCTCAGATAAGCTTGGTGAGGAGGATAAGTGGGAACATACAGGTAAGCATCTTTTATGTCTACTGACACCATGAAGTCCCCCTCTTCCAGACTGGAAATCACTACCATCAGGGATTCCATCTTGAACTTGAACCTTTTCAGGTAGAGATTCAGATTTTTCATGTGACCTGATCCTGACATCATTTTTGAATTGCTGTTGTTACTGCCTCTCTTTCCGGAAGAGAAGCTGGCAAGGTCGATTTGAAAAATTGTCATGGGGGGACGTCTTGAAACTCTAGTTTGTACCCATGGGACACTATTTGTAAGACCCGTTGGTCCAGGCCAGATTGAATCCAGATTTGGCTGAAAAGTTTCAGACGTGCTCCCACCCGAGCGGACTCCCACAAGGGAGCCCCAGCGTCATGCTGCAGATTTGGCAGAAGCAGGGGATGACTTCTGCTCCTGCGATCCGGGAGATGCTGCGGATTTCTTTCCTTTTACTCTTCCCCTACCTGCAAAAAAAGGGGGAGACCTTTAGCCTTTTTGTATTTGTTGGGCAGAAAGGACTGTCTGTGCGAGTGGTGTCTTTTTCGCCTGTGTAGGAGCATAAGGCAAGAATGTCAACTTACTTGCGGTAGCTGCCGAGACTAATGCATCCAGCCCATCACCCAACAAGGCCTCACCTTTATTCAGGAGAGCCTCCATATTTCTTTTGGAATCTGCATCAGCATTCCACTGGCGAATCCACAATGCCCTCCGAGCCAATACTGCCATGGTAGCGGTTCTTGATCCCAAGAAACCAATATATTTCATGGATTCTAGTACGTACGCAGCAGCGTCTTTGATATGACCTAACGTTAGGAGTATCTCGTCTCCATCTATTGTGTCAATGTCTAATGACAAGTTTTCTGACCACTTTTCAATAGCACTACTCACCCACTCACAGACAATGGTAGGCCTGAGTAGTGTCCCATTGGCCACATCAATAAATCACCTCACTCACTTGCGGTCTGTCGGCTCCTTAAGTGAAGCCATTCCAGGCACAGGGAGAAACACCTTTTCTCTTTTATGACAGGGCCCTGTCTAAAATGTGGGGTGACTCCCACCTTTTTTGGAAAAAGGTAAGCTGCCTGATATCCTTTTGGGAATCAGAAATTTCTTTTCAGGTTAAATCAGACCTGAGGTGGAGGGAAAATAACATTACTTCTTTACTAAAGTAAACCCTCTCCTTGTGGTAAAAGAAGGGGCTTCGTAACTTCTAACACCTTCTTTATAGCTAAAACATGTTTTGAATGCCTTTTTGCTAACTTAGGACCTATTCCCCTGGAATCACTAGTGTCAACACAGGAATCAGAGTCCGTGTCGGTATCAGTTTGTACTACTTGTGCAAATTTGTATGTGACCCAGAAAGGTCCCTGTGGATGAAAGGCAGAACTATTAAAAATCACATCTTCAACAGATTATTTTCATTTTCTGTATGAGATTCAGTCCAACCTCTTACTAATATGATTCACACTATCATGTAACCTTTCACCCAGTCAGGCTCTTGGTGTCATTTTACACCTCTGTGTCCCTAACATGTCTCCACAGAGTTCCCTGCCACAGACATGTCACACACGTACAGAACCACACCACAGAAACTCCGGGATTTATAAGGGACAGACCCACAGTAAAATATGTCAGAAGGACACAGATGGGATTTGACAGTTCACAACCCAGCGCCAGTAACTCAATGTCTGTGAACACAAAATGTCCACCGACATTCAGCGCTTTTATAATGTTAATCACACAATTATATAGCACCAAATTCACTGTGCCCCCCCCCTGTTTTGCACCCTGATACTTGTTCAGTAGTGGAGGAGGACCAGTGTTGTCTCTGCAGCCTGAGGAGAGAGAGAAAATGGCGTTGAGCAGTGTGCTGGCTGACTGACGAAGCTCCACTCTTCAATGGTGTGTTTCTCCTCAGCTTTTCTGAGGTAATTTTTTATACTGGTGGGGGTAGGATTGTGCCTCAGCAACTTATGCCCCTTATTTATGCCAATTTCCATAGGTTTCATGCTGCCCAGGGTGCCCCCCCCCGCGCGCTGCTGTGCCTGTGTATGTGTGGGCAACATGGCACACTGCGCTCCCACCAGCTGCGCGGTACCTTTAGCCGTCACTTTCTAGATTGAATATCCAGCCTATCTGGGCACATTTCTAAAACTGAGGTCTGGAGGAGGGTCATAGAGGGAGGAGCCAGTTCACACCCAATGAAAAGTCTTTAGCGTGGCCATGTCTACTGCGGATCCCGTCTATACCCCATGGTCTTGATGTCATCCCCAGTATCCTCTAGGACGTATGGGAAATTATCAATTATAATCTGTTATTCTATGCACTTTGTAAATATACAGGTCGGGGATGCCAGGATATCAGATACTTACTAAGTGATGGAGCCAGTGACTATATTTTCGTGCACACATTGCACTGCATATGTTGTAATTCGACATACTAGTCACATATATGATATTGGAAATATTCTTGTGGAAGGGAAAATGGATGTGTCTTTGTGATACGCCAGCCGCTGTATAGATTGTAGCGTACTTTCTATTTTCCTATCCCCAGGGTCCTTGAGCTGAAAAGACCATGAGGCTGGTAACACCGCCTTCTTAGAGAGGCGGGAGATAGAAACATCAACAGCTGAGGGTTCTTCCCAATATTTTCTACCCTCTGGTGTGAATGGAAAAGAACATAAAATCTTTCTAGTAACCGGATATCTTTTATCAGGAATTTTTTCCAGTCTTGTTTAAAAACCTCATCTAATTCTGGAGAATCGAGGAAGGTGATGTTAACTTTTTTCTGTCCAAGAAAAAACTACGTTGAAGCAGCCTCTTCTAAGGGGGCTTTTAGTACATTCCAGATAGCAAGAATGAGGGGTTAAATATCCTCTGCAGGAGTGGACTCTTCTATATCAGGTTCCAATTCCTCTCACTCTTCCAAAAAATCCTCCTCATCTGCTAGAAGAGCAGGCAGCCCATGCTTAAGTGGCCTTGAACTATGGAGGGTAGGATATCTGTCATCAGCCTTTGCTGCAAGGTCTGCAACAGCCTGTTGTAGTATTGTTTGCTTATTAGCATCAAGCTGGGATGACATGTCAACCATCATAGTCTTAATGGCATGGCCCAAGAAGGCTCCTGACCCTCCCCCCCTAGTCTCCACACAGACCTGAGAAGACTGACTGCAGTGATCACACAATAGGGACCCAGTGGTAGAAGGGGAGAATCTGGTATGACAAACTTTGCATACAGCATGTTTAACCATATTGACACAGAACACTCACAGACAAGTATAACCAGCATGCCTCACTGCGTGTGCGATGGAGACTCAGAGTGAGAGAACAGCACCCCCCCCCCCACTTGTAGTAACAACTGCAAGCTGAAATATATCTATATACCAGTAATACGGATTGTGTATCTTTTAAAGACACTATATTGTGTGCAATAGTGGCTCTCCCCCTGCTAGTACACCCCTGTACCAGTTTCCAGTGTCTCCCGGATCTCTGGAGGAGCTGTGTGTCCTTGAAGCTGCTGCTTACGCAGAGGAAGGCACCAAAATGCCGCTGGTACCGCTCTGACAAGCTCCGCCCCCTATAATGGTGCCGGAGCCGCTGACAATGTTTATACTGGCCAAGTCTCCCACAGTGTGCAAACCTGACAGATTAGCTAGTTTGTACAATCGCTGCCAGTTCTGCGCAGGGGGCTGAAGCGGGTAACCCCGTGGAGGGTCCTGTGCGCCGCCATGTTGCCCTGCACCAAGAACCGGGGCCCCAGTTTTTTACTCACCACTCTTCTCACCTTCAGGCAGCATTAGGGGTGTGCAGCGTCCTGCGGTTGTGACCACCAAGGCGCAGTACCCCACAGAACAACCTCTCAGGGCGGTGGCTGTGCAGAAGGGAAGTGGCTCTGACACCTTACAGAGGCCGGTAACCCTCCCCCCTAACTCCCGTGGTGCAGGTATACTGTTGCCCAGACAGTATACCTAAAATAACAAAGTTTAAAACAAAACTGAAGAAAATTTCTCCATAGAAATCTAAAAAATATAGAGAACAAGTACTCGCACAAAAAATAACCCCAGGTGTAAAAAAGATGGAAAAAGGGGGCGTTGGGCGTTCCAGACTGCCCACTCACCAGCCACCTAACCGAGTACATGTCCTCTATGTTTTTTTAATTTTCTATGATTTTTTTTTACTTTGCACTGATTTTTAATAAACTGTAACCCCCTTTTCTATGGACTTGGAATCTGGTATTTGGTTATTTTTCCTGTCTCTGGTATAAAGAACCCTTGATGTGAGTGCAACAGCTTAAATCACTGTGAGTGGGGTACGCACATCCTTATTGAAAAACCATCACTAGCTGATTTCAGTTAAAAGATACCTTTATGTGTTTTCATCTACACTGATAGTGTGAGTTTGGGTACGCACATGTATATACCCACAACTACATCATTTGGGATTTTTCACATCTAAACAAGGATATTTCCATTCAAGAGTGGGTTCCACATAAATATACCATTATATGTTTATTTACCATTTCCACGGAGTGAGTACGGTACACCATCCAGAACCTCCTGATTCACTTCATTCAACACATTTTTTGGAGTCACATCAATCTCTATTGTGGACGTATTACCCCATGATGTGTTTTTGTTCTGTTTTATGTTTCCTTTGAGAGTTGATGATCTTACCCAAGATTGAAATCTAGCACAAAGAAGGAACATCTTCATCTCACCTACATTGCTTCCGTCTTACAAGAGGGAAGTATTATTCATTCAGAGAGATTGTGACTTATCTGTGGGGGTAATTCCAAGTTGATCACAGCAGGAATTCTGTTAGCAGTTGGGCAAAACCATGTGCACTGCAGGGGGGGGACGGGGACAGATATAACATGTTCAGAGAGAGTTAGATTTGGGTGGGTTATTTTGTTTCTGTGCAGGGTAAATATACTGGCTGCTTTATATTTACACTGCAATTCAAATTGCAGATTGAACTCACCACACCCAAATCTAACTCTCTCTGCACATGTTATATCTGCCTCCCCTGCAGTGCACATGGTTTTGCCCAACTGCTAACAGAATTCCTGCAGCGATCAACTTGGAATTACCCCGTGTCCACTATTTTTTTGTATTTCGCTGTGGTATTATGACCTCATGAAATTCACTTTGGAGCAAGAACCAAGGATAAGGCCACAGTGTGATCTGGATCTGGAATCTCCCACTCTTGTGGAATAGGAGGCATCGGAGAGTCTGGATCTGGTAAGTACACACACATTTGAATTGTATTGTACCCACACATTTTTAAATGGAGTTCATTTTTGTTTTATATTGCAGGATATTACACAGGACCTGGAAGTGGAGGCAACTGAAGTGGAAGACCCAACCCCACTGCCATGACCCCTGAAACAGCAGAGGTCGTCCAGAAACCCACTTCTGCCCCATCCAGCTCACAACAGTTTTTTACTCACAGCAAGGAGGTTCTTAATAGGCCCCTGGACTTGGAGCAAACTTTTGGCAATTATATCATGGCAGAGATGCGACTGATGGAGGATAAAAAGATCTTCAAGCGTCTGGTTCTTGATGCTACCTCACGTGCAAATGACAAAGCTCTTGTCGAGGTATGTGAGATAACACCACCTGCAAGGTGCTGTCTCCCAAGTGTGCCCCCACCCACATCACCAACCCATGCAATATGTGCTGGGAAACCCTCAACGGATGAGCTGTTTTCCGCTGGGACCCATACAGCCCACCCCCTCCTCCCATTCCAGCGCATTATCCAGTGGTACGTACTTAGACATGCTGAGTACACAGTCCTCTGTACTGGACGATCCTCATTTTTTAAATTTAGTTTAGTTTTTTTTAGTTAATGCAAGTCGTTTTGAGGGGAAATCAAAGGCGATACTACACAATTAAAACAAGGTAGAGGAAATATACATCACATGAAATCTCGACGAACTGGTGATAATTTGAATTTCTTTCGCGTCCAATGTCTATAATAGGTCTTTTTCAATTCAAATCAATCTCCAACGCGAAATTCATAGGAAACAAAAATGGAAAAGAGGCATACAATGTGTAATATTGTTTGTCATCAGACAATATGAACAAGTCCTGTGATTTCTCCAACAGGAAAGGAACCCTATATGGTGAAATTCTTGATAGCTGAGAAAGGGATAGTTTCTCACCACCTTTTCATTTAAGGATGAACGTACCAAAACTCACTTAAAATAGTGTAGAATCATACATATCAAGGTATCTTTAAAAGTAGAGGGCAATAATACAAATAAAGATTTGTTCAATTTGAACGTACCACACTCACTTTCTTGGAGTGTGGGTATCCTCACGTAACGGTTTCTTTAGAATGGATATAAATACAGCCGTTTCTTTTCCAAAAAAAGGTTTGTTTATTGTCACACAGTTAAAAAAATGTATCTAAAAAAATTTTCCTTATATATTACCATCACAAGGTATGTACACAAAGGGTGGGTCAGATGAAATGAGACTAACATAGGTGAATTCCGGACTAACACCTAGGTAACACCCATGTACTATACCTTCACAATGTGGATGGTAACAGGAGGATGCTGTAAAAACACGGTGCTCCCAGACAGTGATTTATCCGTGTTTTTACAGCATCCTCCTGTTACCATCCACATTGTGAAGGTATAGTACATGGGTGTTACCTAGGTGTTAGTTCGGAATTCACCTATGTTAGTCTCATTTAATCTGACCCACCCTTTGTGTACATACCTTGTGATGGTAATATATAAGGAAAACATTTTTAGATACATTTTTTTAACTGTGTGACAATAAACAAACCTTTTTTTGGAAAAGAAACGGCTGTATTTATATCCATTCTAAAGAAACCGTTACGTGAGGATACCCACACTCCAAGAAAGTGAGTGTGGTACGTTCAAATTTAACAAATCTTTATTTGTATTATTGCCCTCTGCTTTTAAAGATACCTTGATATGTATGATTCTACACTATTTTAAGTGAGTTTTGGTACGTTCATCCTTAAATGAAAAGGTGGTGAGGAACTATCCCTTTCTCAGCTATCAAGAATTTCACCATATAGGGTTCCTTTCCTGTTGGAGAAATCACAGGACTTGTTCATATTGTCTGATGACAAACAATATTACACATTGTATGCCTCTTTTCCATTTTTGTTTCCTATGAATTTCGCGTTGGAGATTTATTTGAATTGAAAAAGACCTATTATAGACATTGGACGCGAAAGAAATTCAAATTATCACCAGTTCGTCGAGATTTCATGTGATGTATATTTCCTCTACCTTGTTTTAATTGTGTAGTATCGCCTTTGATTTCCCCTCAAAACGACTTGCATTTTCTATTATTTTGTGTGGTTTAAGATTGGGTAGACCACAAGAGGAGTGAAATTGGGCTGGCACTTTAAACCGCGCCAGAATATACACATCACATTTTGTTCATAGTTTTTTTTAGTTGTTTGAAAAATTGTTGTTGTTGCCCTTACCTTAGTCTCTTGCTCCAAGTGACCTGTATTGAGGTCATTAGTACCACAGCGTTGGTTTCTTGACCTCATTGTCCCGGACTTCTGATCATTGTGATCTATGCACTTCTTGTGTTCCTTCTAAAAGCACTATTCAGAAATCTGCACTTTATCTTCTCTCCCCAATGTATGGTGGCAGCACTGATATTCTGTGGGATACGCCTGATTCCTCTACTGGTTACTGGTGGTATAGTCCTTCCTAAAACGGCTCTTGTTCTCGTGATAGAGTCAATGAGTCCAGACCAGAATTGGTGATTTTCTTCTATTTTTTTATATATAAAGTTTTTGTTTTTAAATTGCTTTGTTTTTCTTGTTCAATTAATGGTTGTTAATGCAAATGTCATTTTGTGTAACATATTTTTGTAAAAATCAGAGGGTCAGCGAGACGTTATGGAGCCAATGTATCATTTACTATTTGCTGCTAATTCCCCCAAAACAACCGGACCTCCCAAATGTAAGTAGATGGGACTGCAGCAGGTATCTCCCATACCTTCATACATGGACATCTCCAGGCAAGTTTATTAGTTAAATACAACAACCCTAATTCACCTACAAGTAAAAAAACCAACACAGAACATTGGAATAGACATAATTTATTTAAAACCAACAAATGATAAAACTATTTAATTACACAGAGACCCCTACATTTCTCCGTAATATCAATCCCACTATTCAAATGCGCTGTCAAAATCGGACATAGCCAAAATTGCACCAGAAATCTTTTGCTTCTAAACGACTTTATTTCATATCTTTAATACACATATTTTTGTCTATATTTTAAACTTACTAAATACTTCACTCTGCACAACAAACTATCGGGGTCATTCAGACCCAACCACAATAGTGGCCCGCAGCAGTTTACCCGGTGGTGGCAAAATGCACATGCGCAGTGGCCACACACATAGCGGTCGCATCTCTAAGGGGTGAACGCGGGCCAGCCGGGACCATTTTCCAGGGGGAAGGGGGGGGGGGTTTGGCTGCATGATGTCACATTTGCGTTCATCTCTGATTACCCCTATAAGCTTCCAGAGTGCACCTCATATCTCATCTTTTCCAAGTTACTACAAATGATGAGATCGGTAGCAGCACTACTTTCAGGATTATTACACAGAACACACATAAAGGCTGACACAGCAAATAACAGTAACACATACAAGGGATTCATTAGAAATAAGGAAGCATAATAATCATTAAGTCTAATTATCAACTGGTTCTGTGCAGGAATCATACACCTCTTTACTGCCTCCAGCAGCCCCTGGTACTGCACTGCGGCCATCCGCCCTGTCTCCCCCCACTACTGCCACCACCATTTCCCCCCAGTACTAACATCCACCGTCTCCCCCCCACTACTGCCACCATGTCTCACCTCCCTACTGCCACCCACCCTGTCTCCCCCCACTACTGCCACCCACCCTACCTCCCTCTACTAGTGACATCCGCCCTGTCTCCCTCTACTACTGCCACCCGCCCTGTATCCCCCCCACTACTGCCACCCACCCCGTATCCCCCCCCCACTACTGCCACCTGCCCCGCCTCCCCACTTCTGCCACCTACACTTTTTTCCCCCCACTACTGCAAGGACAATATTACCCACTGACAGTGCCTTCGGCAGGCCCCACTACAGCAATAGTTCCACCACTCTGTCTCCCCCTGACATGTCAGCACTGCTCGGGGATTCTTGGTACTGCTGGTAACCGTCCTTCATCTCCACATGGAAGCAAGCAGGGCAGTAAGGAGGCAGAAGCTGCTTCTGGTACCATGGACCCTGGTCATGTAGGGCTGAGAGTCAGTAAGATTATGTAATAGAGTCACCATCTTACAGGCAGCCGGTGAAGGGAGCAGAGAATGGGTGTTATGTGGCAGGAATGGGCTGGTTAGGTAACAGCCTGGCTGCTGCATTCTGTACAAGCTACAACCGGTGCAATTCTTTTGCTGGGAGACCCAGGTAGAGGACATTACAGTAGTCTATGTGTGATAATGCAATGCATGTATGACTGTAGGTAGATCTTCTGAGGGAAATAAGTGCTGGAGTCTAGCTATGTTCCTCAGATGAGGATCTGATTGTGGCTGATACCTGATGTCTGAGTGTCACTCCACAATCCAGGACACCAAGATTCCGCACAGGATCAGCATTTTGTAACTCTGAACATCCAAGCACAAGTCTGGTTGGTTTGCAAAGCTGAGCTGTAGCCCTGCCCTTTGTTGGTGAGCTTCTATCATAAGGACGATTCACCAGGTCTGAGTCACAGCAAACTTGCATCACCCACACCTGGAGCTCAGCTAGACATTTAGGATTGGTATTGGGTTCTCAGTACTTGGAGCAAAAGACAGGTCATCTGCATAGCAGTGGTAGATGAGGGCATGACACCTGATTATTTCACCCTGCGGGAGCATGTATATTGCAGAAAGCATAGGAGATAAGATAAGAACCTTGAAGAACAACATATGGCAATGATAAGTATACTCCAGAAGATTAAAATGGCTTCTCACCTGTGTGACTTCTCTGGTGTGTAACAAGATGTGATTTCTCTGTAAAACATTTCCCACACTCAGAGCAACAATATGGCTTCTCACCTGTGTGACTTCTCTGATGTATAATAAGAACTGATTTGTGTGCAAAACCTTTCCCACACTCAGAACATGGAAATGGCTTCTCACCTGTGTGACTTCTGCGATGTATAACAAGAGCTGATTTTACTGCAAAACATTTCCCACACTCAGAACATGGAAATGGCTTCTCACCTGTGTGACTTTGTTGATGTCTAACAAGATGTGATTTCAGTGTAAAAAATTTCCCACACTCCGAACATGGAAATGGCTTCTCACCTGTGTGACTTTTGCGATGTATAACAAGAGCTGATTTGACTGCAAAACATTTCCCACACTCAGAACATGGAAATGGCTTCTCACCTGTGTGACTTCTGCGATGTATAACAAGAGCTGCTTTGAGTGCAAAACATTTCTCACACTCCGAACATGGAAATGGCTTCTCACCTGTGTGACTTCGCTGATGTGTAACAAGTTGTGATTTCCGTGTAAAACATTTCCCACACTCAGAACAGGAATATGGTTTCTCACCTGTATGTATTCTCTTATGTATTACAAGAAGTGATTTGTATGTAAAACATTTTCCACACTCAGAACACGGAAATGGCTTCTCACCTGCCATAGCTGGCTGATGGGTAATAGGCTTTGTGTTCTGTGTAAAACATTTGGCATCTATAGAACACGGAAACACTGTATCTACTCTCAGAGCTGTAACAGATGCACCAATATCAGAGTGATCAGGAGAACATTCCCCAGGATCAGAGGGATCATCTGATAGAGCTGGATGTATAATTGGGGTAATGGGGTTAGCTCCTGGAGAATCCTGTCTACTGTCATTATCTTTTATGTCACAATCCGGGGATAACATTAGATGTCCTTCTGTGATATTCCTGCTTGTGTGTCCATCTGCTGGAAATAAAATATATTATGGAAATGTGACATTTTCTGTAACAATATTAATCTTGTAAACAATAGGTGAAGACGACTCTCTGGGACACTTAATTGTAAATGTGTGTGTGTATTAAAACACAACTTTTAAAGAAGGATTTATAATATTGTGTCTCAGACTATCATTGTGTCCACCCTCCTGAGAACACTCACAATAACAAATGTAATATTATAATAAGACTTAGATATATCTCTCTCTTGTACTGGTAACTAACCATGAAGTATACATGAAGATACAGTCACTCGCCAAGTCCTATGTCAGCACCAATGTAAAACAATGGATGGGGAACATATCGTATGAATTGGAGATTCTAGATGAACAATAACATCAGTCATATGAGCTGATGGATCAGAGAAATGTCTCCTAACGTTACTCCTGGAAGCATTGGTAAGGTAGCATTCCTTTATGTGTGTGCTCATACGCTGGTAAGCCTGTACACGTGTTACTCACCCTTATATAAGGTATATTGCTACAGCAGAGTAGGTGTGGAACAAGGTACTTTACATGCAATACACCATATAATACCCTGTAATCATCATCTGCTAGGTTATAATCCACTGTTACACCCCCATCATCAGTGTCTTACCTCTATTCTCTCAATAGTAATAAGGATGATGTCTGTACGGTAAGTATGATACAGAGAATTACATATCAGAATCTATACAGCTGCCGCCATACTTCTGCTTCTCATACATGTGCAACTGGCAGCAATGAACATCTGAGTGAGAGTGGAGGGAAGTCAGCAGAGTCTGATGAGAGATTGGATCTGCCTTTGCAGGGATGTACCACACCTATCACCCCTGTTAGTATATAAAATAATAAATAAGAGGAGCGTGGTCCATCGAGACGTGTTTTCTGGACCTCTCCTCACTAAGTGGCTTCTTATCTACCCTACCTGATAGCTCTCAGTCGCCGCTGGGACCAAGACCCAATCTATTAAGTCCACTACTCCTACTGCCCTAAAGCCGCTCGCTCCGCTCACCGCTCACTGCCGCAGCCTAGTGACGCAGCTGAAGCCATAGGCCGTATTCTGGGGCTAAGTGTGCCCAGTCTTTCCTGCACACTCCAGATACCTGACTTGGAGGCGCTTTTGCCTCAGGTGGGAGCACTGGCTCTTCCGCTACTGCTGGGGACAGAACGGGCTACGCATAGTCACCGGAGCCCAACAGTGATATTGGAAAGTGAGGTGATGATCAAGCACTCTTGCTCCGTTGCCCTTTCTCCTAATTCCACTAGCCGATCTGCTAAAGTATCCATGTCGCCCCCCCGGGACGTTGGACCTCTGGCCCTGCTAGGTATGAAACATGGCTGCTGCTAGTAAGAGATGGTGAAGATTGTGGGACTCACCGGTTCTGTACGAAGGTCCACTGGTAGACCGACCTCTTTGATGCCAACGCCCTTAGCACTCTCTACCTCCACCCGGCGGGACTCCTGCGCTGTAGTTACTCCTCTCCTAACTCTGCTTCTCCAGTCAGGTGACCGAAAAGCCACCTGGGATTATCCCACCGCTATGCCAGCAATTTCTGTGACCGAATGGTTCTGTATGAAAGCCATTGCCCTGCCTTGCATCCCGCCCCAGTCACAGAATGGATGTTTAGGTCACACAGGATCTGGCCAAATAGAGGATTCCCACTTACCATCAGTAACCGCCTACTACTGACTCAATGACAAATCACCACTAGTCACTGGACTGGGCCTCTGCACGGTAGCTGGTGGGAGGTGGAGCTTGCTGAGTGCACCCTGGACAGCCGGAAAACAGAACTATGGCATAGCACTGCAGGTCACAAGATGAAGCAGTCGTCTTGAGGCAGATGATTATTCACCCAGTCTTAAAAAAGACTCTTCTCTATTGCTAGGGGCAACAGCAATACAGCAAGATGTTTACAGCAGCGTGAAAATGGTATAATAGCTCTGGAGGCTCACAGGCCTCCTCTTTTTATCTTACTCCAAAACACATACCACAGGGGGTAAGACCACCGTGCTGTTCTCAACCAAACATTGTTTATCCATGTGATGTGCATGCCTTGGCCACATGCACAGCTATCATTGTCCTCTATGGACGGTGGGGAGTAGTCACTCTCCTTTGACCGGAGGGTTGGTATCCACCCTGGAGATGCTCAGTCTAGGCTGGGGGAAGTTTTCCCATCTAAACTACTTCCAGGAATCTGCCCGGGTACCCAGCTCACCATCTCCAGCCTAAAATTGGGCTCCAGAGACGGGCAGCTTAGATCCCTGTCAGGGTTTCCTGCTCACAGAGGGTGATCCCTATGGAGCTCCAGAAAACCACTCAGCTTGTTTTAAAGCTGAGCTGCTCCTCTCTCTCCCCATGATACTTCCATGTGGGAGGCTAGAGAGGAAGGCATTCCATTTTGGGGGAAAAGTACTGGGGGAATCCAACAGCCTACACCAGAAACGTCTTTTTGGAGCCAAAATTGACGTCAGACACAACCCCGCAAATGCCTGCGTTTTTCCAAACACAACCAGAAAATGGTCAGTTGCCACCCACAAACGTCCTCTTCCTGTCACTCACCTTGTGACCGCCGTTGCAAATGGATTCTTCGTTAAATCCATCGCTCAGCAATGATTCGCTTTGTACCCGTGCGACATGCCTGCGTATTGCGGTGCATACACATGCGCAGTAGTAATGTGTTCGCTGCAAAAAAAATGCAGCGAGCGATCAACTCGAATTAACTCCTAAATCCAGTCTAGGGTTTCTGTTATAGCAGCACCATAAACCCATTACATATATAAAATGTGTATAACGTGCTCTATCTGCTGCAATGTGTATAACATTCTCTACCTGGCGCAATGTGTATAACGTGCTCTACCTGCTGCAATGTGTATAACGTGCTCTACCTGCTGCAATGTGTATAACGTGCTCTACCTGCTGCAATGTGTATAACATTCTCTACCTGCTGCAATGTGTATAACGTGCTCTACCTGCTGCAATGTGTATAACGTGCTCTACCTGCTGCAATGTGTATAACATTCTCTACCTGGCGCAATGTGTTTAACATGCTCTACCTGGCGCAATGTGTATAACGTGCTCTACCTGGTGCAATGTGTATAACGTGCTCTACCTGGTGCAATGTGTATAACGTGCTCTACCTGGTGCAATGTGTATAACATTCTCTACCTGGCGCAATGTGTATAACGTGCTCTACCTGCTGCAATGTGTATAACGTGCTCTACCTGGCGCAATGTGTTTAACATGCTCTACCTGGCGCAATGTGTATAACGTGCTCTACCTGCTGCAATGTGTATAACGTGCTCTACCTGGCGCAATGTGTATAACGTGCTCTACATGGCGCAATGTGTTTAACATGCTCTACCTGGCGCAATGTGTTTAACATGCTCTACCTGCTGCAATGTGTATAACGTGCTCTACCTGCTGCAATGTGTATAACGTGCTCTACCTGCTGCAATGTGTATAACGTGCTCTACCTGGTGCAATGTGTATAACGTGCTCTACCTGCTGCAATGTGTATAACGTGCTCTACCTGCTGCAATGTGTATAACGTGCTCTACCTGCTGCAATGTGTATAACGTGCTCTACCTGCTGCAATGTGTATAACGTGCTCTACCTGCTGCAATGTGTATAACGTGCTCTACCTGCTGCAATGTGTATAACGTGCTCTACCTGCTGCAATGTGTATAACGTGCTCTACCTGCTGCAATGTGTATAACGTGCTCTACCTGCTGCAATGTGTATAACGTGCTCTACCTGCTGCAATGTGTATAACGTGCTCTACCTGCTGCAATGTGTATAACGTGCTCTACCTGCTGCAATGTGTATAAAGTGCTCTACCTGCTGCAATGTGTATAACATGCTCTACCTGCTGCAATGTGTATAACGTGTTCTACCTGGTGCAATGTGTATAACGTGCTCTACCTGCTGCAATGTGTATAACGTGCTCTACCTGCTGCAATGTGTATAACGTGCACTACCTGCTGCAATGTGTATAACGTGCACTACCTGGTGCAATGTGTATAACGTGCTCTACCTGCTGCAATGTGTATAACGTGCTCTACCTGCTGCAATGTGTATAACGTGCTCTACCTGGCGCAATGTGTTTAACGTGCTCTACCTGCTGCAATGTGTATAACGTGCTCTACCTGGCGCAATGTGTTTAACGTGCTCTACCTGCTGCAATGTGTATAACGTGCTCTACCTGGCGCAATGTGTATAACGTGCTCTACATGGCGCAATGTGTTTAACATGCTCTACCTGGCGCAATGTGTTTAACATGCTCTACCTGCTGCAATGTGTATAACGTGCTCTACCTGCTGCAATGTGTATAACGTGCTCTACCAGCTGCAATGTGTATAACGTGCTCTACCTGGTGCAATGTGTATAACGTGCTCTACCTGCTGCAATGTGTATAACGTGCTCTACCTGCTGCAATGTGTATAACGTGCTCTACCTGCTGCAATGTGTATAACGTGCTCTACCTGCTGCAATGTGTATAACGTGCTCTACCTGCTGCAATGTGTATAACGTGCTCTACCTGCTGCAATGTGTATAACGTGCTCTACCTGCTGCAATGTGTATAACGTGCTCTACCTGCTGCAATGTGTATAACGTGCTCTACCTGCTGCAATGTGTATAACGTGCTCTACCTGCTGCAATGTGTGTAACGTGCTCTACCTGCTGCAATGTGTATAACGTGCTCTACCTGCTGCAATGTGTATAAAGTGCTCTACCTGCTGCAATGTGTATAACATGCTCTACCTGCTGCAATGTGTATAACGTGTTCTACCTGGTGCAATGTGTATAACGTGCTCTACCTGCTGCAATGTGTATAACGTGCTCTACCTGCTGCAATGTGTATAACGTGCACTACCTGCTGCAATGTGTATAACGTGCACTACCTGGTGCAATGTGTATAACGTGCTCTACCTGCTGCAATGTGTATAACGTGCTCTACCTGCTGCAATGTGTATAACGTGCTCTACCTGGCGCAATGTGTTTAACGTGCTCTACCTGCTGCAATGTGTATAACGTGCTCTACCTGCTGCAATGTGTATAACGTGCTCTACCTGCTGCAATGTGTATAACGTGCTCTACCTGCTGCAATGTGTATAACGTGCTCTACCTGCTGCAATGTGTATAACGTGCTCTACCTGCTGCAATGTGTATAACGTGCTCTACCTGGTGCAATGTGTATAAAGTGCTCTACCTGCTGCAATGTGTATAACGTGCTCTACCTGCTGCAATGTGTATAACGTGCACTACCTGGTGCAATGTGTATAACGTGCTCTACCTGCTGCAATGTGTATAACGTGCTCTACCTGGCGCAATGTGTTTAACGTGCTCTACCTGCTGCAATGTGTATAACGTGCTCTACCTGCTGCAATGTGTATAACGTGCTCTGCCTGCTGCAATGTGTATAACGTGCTCTACCTGGCGCAATGTGTTTAACGTGCTCTACCTGCTGCAATGTGTATAACGTGCTCTGCCTGCTGCAATGTGTATAACGTGCTCTACCTGCTGCAATGTGTATAACGTGCTCTACCTGGTGCAATGTGTATAACGTGCTCTACCTGGTGCAATGTGTATAACGTGCTCTACCTGCTGCAATGTGTATAACGTGCACTACCTGCTGCAATGTGTATAACGTGCACTACCTGCTGCAATGTGTATAACGCACTCTACCTGGTGCAATGTGTATAAGCAGCACTACTGAGTGGTGCAATGTGTATAACGTGCTCTACCTCGTGCAATGTGTATAACGCGCTCTACCTGGTGCAATGTGTATAACGCGCTCTACCTGGTGCAAATGTGTATAAGCAGCACTACTGAGTGGTGCAATGTGAATTGGTACTATGATGTGGCCACGCCCCTTCTCCACAAAGTCATGCTCCTAAATTTTTGCTTTACACTATGGGAGGGGGAGCACCAATTTACTTTCTGACAAAATGTCTAGTGCCATCTCTGGTGCAGAGTATCCGGTATAGCTACACAGCCCAGCAGCACTGTCACCCCCTCCCTCCCCCTTGCAGCACTGTCACCCCCTCCCTCCCCCTTGCAGCACTGTCACCCCACCCCCCTCCCTCCCCCTTGCAGCACTTTTGTAGTGTCCAAATCAAGTCTGAGTTTTTATATTTAAATCATTAATAATAACCTTAATTCCAATGGAACCAAGAAGAGGACAGGTAGGACCCCAATTTTGAAAAGTGAGGAGTCCCTGGGACCCACTTTTTTTTGGATCATTGCGATCACTCCCTGGAGCGCTGAGGTGCCGGGAGTATAGCTCCTGGACCCCAGCGCCCTACTACTACCTGCCGCATAGGGAGGGGAGGGTTTCCCTCACTGCCGCGGTCGCCGGAAAGGTCCATACATTTTAAAGATGGCACCTAGCGCCAGTATACACTACCGTTTAAAAGTTTGGGGTCATCAAAATTTTGTGTTTTCCATGAAAACTCACTTATTTATCAATTGAGTTGCACAATGAATAGAACATATAGTCAAGACATTGCCAAGGTTAGAAATAATGATTTTTATTTGAAATAATAATTTTCTCCTTCAAACTTTGCTCCCTCTGCAGCAATTACAGCATTGCAGACCTTTGGCATTCTAGCTGTTCATTTGTTGAGGTAGTCTTAAGAAATTTCACCCCACGCTTCCTGAAGCTCCTCCCACAAGTTGGATTGGCTTGATGGGCACTTCTTGCGTACCATACGGTCAAGCTGCTCCCACAACAGCTCAGTGGGGTTGAGATCTGGTGACTGTGCTGGCCACTCCATTAGACAGAAAACCAGCTGCCGGCTTCTTCCATAAATAGGTCTTGTATAATTTGGAGGTGTGCTTTGGGTCATTGTCTTGTTGTAAGGGGAAATTGGCTCCAGTCAAGCGCTGTCCACAGGGTATGGCATGGCACTGCAAAATGGAGTGATAGCCTTCCTTATTCAAAATCCCTTTTACCTTGTACAAATCTCCCACTTTACCAGCACCAAAGCAGCCCCAGACCATCACATTACCTCCACCATGCTTGACAGATGGCGTCAGGCACTCTTCCAGCATCTTTTCACTTGTTCTGAGTCTCACAAATGTTCTTCTGTGTGATCCAAACACCTCAAACTTCAATTCATCTGTCCATAACACTTTTTTCCAAGCTTTCTCTGTCCAATGTCTGTGTTCTTTTGCCCATATTAATCTTTTCCTTTTATTGGCGTTTTCTTTGCCACTCTGCCTAGAAGGCCAGCATCCCGAAGCCGCCTCTTTACTGTAGACGTTGACACTAGTGTTTTGCGGGTACCATTTAATGAAGCTGCCAGTTAGGACCTGTGAGGCATCTATTTATCATACTAGAGACTCTAATGTACTTGTCTTCTTGCTCAGTTGTGCACCAGGGCCTCCCACTTCTCTTTCTACTCTGGTTAGAGCCTGTTTGTGCTGTTCTCTGAAGGGAGTAGTACACACCGTTGTAGGAAATGTTCAGTTTCTCAGCAAGTTCTCGCATGTTATAGCCTTCATTTCTAAGAACAAGAATAGACTGTCGAGTTTCACATGAAAGTTCTCTTTTTCTTGCTACTTTCAGAGTATAATCGAACCCACAAATGTGATGCTCCAGACACTCAACTAACTTAAAGGAAGGCCCGTGTTATAGCTTCTCTAATGAGCAAACCCGTTTTCAGCTGTGCTAACATAATTGCACAAGGGTTTTCTAATCATCCATTAGTCTTCTACCGCGATTAGCAAACACAATGTACCATTAGAACACTGGAGTGATGGTTGCTGGAAATGGGCCTCTATACAACTCTGTAGATATTCCATTAAAAACCAGACATTTGAAGCTAGTATAGTCATTTACCACATCAACAATGTATAGTGTGTTTCTGATTAATTTAATGTTATCTTCATTGAAAAAAACGGTGCTTTTCCTTAAAAAATAAATGTCTAAGTGACCCCAAGCTTTTGAACGGTAGTGTATGATCCGGTGCATCTGAAGATGTGAACCGGACCACTAGCTCAGGAGATCCAATTGAAAGGTTCTGGCATGGAACCTTCAGTACTGGATCGCCTCGTATGAGGCTAACATCTTTCCCAACAATCTTATGCAAAGATGGATGGAGACCCGATTCGGTCGTATAACTGCTCGGACCACATCCTGCAGCGTCCTTGTCTTGTCCTCTGGGAGAAACACTTTCTGAGCCACTGTATCCAGAATCATTCCCAGGAATAGGAGCCACTGAGTAAGCTCCTGTTCCTGGGAATGTTTCTCAGAAGTAGGGACTTCTGTAAATTGAGGATCCACCCATGTTGTGACAGAAGCTGAATAGTGCGGCCTATATTGAGCAATAGAAGCTCCCTGGATCTCACTTTTATCAAGAGCTCGTCTAGGTAAGGAACAATACTGATCCCCTGGACTCGGAGCTGGAACATCATCTCCACCATCACCTTTGTGAAGACCCTTGGAGCTGTGGACAGACCAAAGGGTGGCGCCTGGAACTGATAGCGACCGTTCAACAGGGCAAACCGTAGGTAAGCCTGGTGAGACGGCCATATCAGTAAATGGAGATGAGCATAATTTATATCAAACAAAACCATGAACTCCTGTTCTTCCAGACCCGCAATCACTGCTCGCAAGGATTCCGTTGTCAACTTGAAAACCTTTAGTGAAGGATTCAAGGATTTTAGATTCAAAATAGGCTTTAACGAAACCGTCCGGTTTTGGTACCACAAACAGGATGGAGTAGTAACCCTTTCCCTGTTGTTGTAGTGGCACTTGAACAATGACTTGGGACTGGGCCAGCTTTAGGATGGCCTGTTGCAGCGTTACTCGTGTATCCTCCAAAACTAGTAAACTTGATTAGAAAAATCGTTGGGGAGCAGCACTGCTGAACTGCAGCTGAAGCCAAGAAATTAGGTCCTTTACCCAGGCATCCTGGCAGGAGCTTTCCCAGATGCGGCTGAAGTGACACGTCAGTGTCCGGAGCCTTAACTCCGGCGCGGTCTCCTTGGTGATGCGGTCCTGGTGGTTGGCGCAGTTCCGGCGGCGCGGAGCTGCTTGCAGTGGGTCCTTGGGCACATGTGCGGCTTCCGGAGGTCAGGGGCCGGTGACCCAGATGCTGTGGCGGGTAGTTGCTGCAGCAGAGCCCTCTGGTGGTGAATCTGTCTCAGGAAGTCAAGGCCGGAGCTGGGTTAGCTTATGTGCTGCAGCTGAGAATGTCCCCAGTGCTGGGGGTGACCATGTTGAAGACCTGAGATCTGCTAATTGAATCTACACTCTGTGTCCAGCCAATCTGGTATAGTCTTCCCTTATAAAGGGGGGCTGGCTCAGGGAGAGAGTGCCAGTGCCTCAAGTTACTTTTCCTGTGAAAGGTGCTCCAGCTCTGTGCTCCCAGGCTGCTCCTGGTTCCGGTTGCCATCATCTGTCATGACCTATCACTGCTGCAGTCCTGTCGCTTAACCCGTCGCCACTCGTGGAGGCGCTCACGGAGCTCCCGGTCGTAAAGGAGCTTCGGGTGCTAAACGTTGGTTCATGCGAGCGTCTTGCAAGCTCAAGCCACAGTCTTCACTTCTTCCAGATCTGAGTTCTTCAGCCGCGCTTTCCAAGCCCAAGCCAGTCTTAATTTCTTCAAAGTCAGAGTTTCTCAGCCTCGTCTACCAGTCACAAGCCACAGTCTTTCAGTTCTACAAAAACCCAGTCTCCTTCAGCCTTGTCTACCAATCGCAAACTACAGTCTTTCAGTTCCTCAAATACCGGTGATCTTCAGCGCCATTCATCACCTCGTTTAATCACAGACTTCAGTTCATTATTCTGTGTCTTTCAATTCCTCAAGTATCGGTGTACAGTTGTTTCTTCATTAAAAACACAGTTATCCTTCTACAGAGTTCTCATTCTTTTTATGCCCTCCAGCCAACTCTAACACCCACTAGTCCTCCACCTCATGAGGAAGAACTACATTCAACCTCCTCGTCTACTTCCTACACAGTCAGCTGTCCTCCCAGCCCAAGCTCGATTGTCGGAACCCCAATCTCCGCCGAGCATGACAACGCAGTCGAAATCCCACCTCGAGATCCCCTCAGGGAGGGGGGGCACCATCATGCTGAGGCCCTAATGGAAGCTGAACTGGTGCTTTGTTCCCGAGAACCTGCGATGGCTGGTTTTCTTGTCTTGCCTCTGGTGCCTTCCACCGCGTTTGAGGTGCCTCGGCTCTTGATCTGAACCTGGCAGTCCGAAAGGACTACGTAAGACCTCCCTGGGTAGGAACGCCTAGCCAGTGGGGCCCCAGAGGGGAGAAACGTGGATTTACCCACAGTAACCTTTGAAATCCATGTATCCAACTCATCCCCAAATAGCCATTCCCCTGAGAAAGGAAGAGACTCCACACACTGCGCTTAGAATCTGCGTCCGCTATCCACTGACGCAGCCACAAAGTTCTGCGCGCCGACACTGCCATGGCAGTAGTCCTAGCGTTATTAGCGCCTATCCCCTTGAGAGAGTCACACAGGAGGCGTGCAGTGTCCTGAATGTGCTTTATGAGAGTCACCAGGGACGTATCTCCAGCAAGGCCTTCTTGAATTTGACTCGCCCATGTATGAATGGCATGTGTCATCCGGCAACCCGCTATCACAGGTCTTTGTGATACACCAGCTGCTGTGTAAATAGACTTTAGTGTAGTCTCTATTTTCCTATCCCCAGGGTCCTTGAATGCAAAGGAGCCAGGGACTGGTAATAGCACTTTCTTTGATAGGAGACTGATACGTCTACTGCCGGGGGCTCTTCCCAGTGTTTCCTGCCTTCTGGAGTAAATGGGAAAGTGTGCAGAAACCGATTTGTCACCTGGTATTTTTTTATCAGGATTTTTCCAGGTTAACTTAAACATGTCATCTAGTTCCTTAGAATCAGGGAAAGTGACACTAGTTTCTTTTTCTGTGCTAAGAAAAATGACTGCTGTACTGAAGCGTCTTCCAAAAGGGACTTTTATCCCCCTTATACCCTGTGCAGAAGGTGAATCCTCTGTAATAGATTCTGAGAGTAAATCAGGTAGCCCACGCTTATGTGGCCCTGAACTAGGGAGGGGGGGGCTGTTTATCATCTGCCCTTGCAGCTAGGTCTGCTACAGCCTGCTGCAGTTATTGTGTCTTTTGATTATTAGCAGTGACCTGGGATGACATGTCCGCCATCATGGTTTTTATAGCACTGAGCCAGGATGGCTCCTGACCCTCACCCCAGTCTCCTCACTAACTTGGGAGGACTGGCTGCATTGTTCACATGAGAGGGAACCAGCCGCAGAGGGAGAGAATCTGGTGTGACATACACTGTATAATTGGTTTTACCATTTACAGTATACAAACACACACACACACACACACACACACACACACACACACACGTGTATATATAGCAAGCCTGCCCTTACTGTATGTGAGAAGGAGACACAGAAAGAGGAACAGTACACCCAGGCCCAGCAGACTCAGTGAGACTGCAGGCTGTCTGTATCACGGTACAGCACTGGAGTTCTTGTCCTTTTCAGAAGCGTGTATAATAGCGTCTCTCCCCCATATTGACACCCCTGTACCAGTTTCCTGTGTATCCCGAGTGTCTGCAGGAGCTGTGTGTACTTGCTGCTGCAGCTGTAAGCAGAGGAAGTGTGCCGTGACCAGTTGCAAGGTGTTCCGCGGAGCCAGGGCAGCTTCCTGCACCTTCAGAGTGAACTGTTGGCCCGGGCTCTTCTTAGAGGATCAGTCATGCTCCGGTCGTGATGTATGCCTTGAAGACGCGGTGGTGTGATATCATAGGTCACGGCCGACGCTTCTCACCACCCTGCCAGCCCACCCGCCTGCATACACATCTTTCCAGTTCCTGCTCTCCACACGTTTATCCGTAGGCTCTTTTAGAGACGCGACGGTGGTGACAGGTAGAGCTGAGGAAACCTCCATCCTAGCCACATGTGAGTCCACTGGAGGAGGCGTTTCCCAAATCTTAGACAGCTCTGGCGCGAGGGTATAGTGAGTCAGCATCTTCTTTTGAGGCACAAACTTCGTACCCGGGTTTTCCCAGGGTTCCTGACGTATATCCACTAGGTGATCAGAGTGAGGTAAAACCTGTTTAACCACCTTCTGACGCTTGAACCAATCTGGTTTCTTAGGAGGGACGGATGGTTCGGGATCATCCGTAATCTGCAGAATTAACTTAATAGCCTCCAAAAGATCAGGAACATCCACATGTGAACTACCCTCCCCATCAGCCGTATCTGAGTCAGAGCCTGTGGGGTCAGTGTAAGTGCCGTCTTCATCAGACGAGATGTCAGTGACAGCAGTGGATTGTGAGGAGACAAGGGCTCGCTTAGAGGACCTCTTGGACTTAGGCGAGCATTGGTCAGACTTTTTAGTAGTCAAGGACTGGTTCAACTTCTTCAATTGAGCAGATAAATCGTCCGCCCACGGCGGGTTAGCTGCAGGGACCACATACGGTTGTACCGGCATTGGGGGTCCCACAGGGGGTGTTAGTTTATGAACTAGCGTATGCAGAAGCGTGGAAAAAGCGGCCCACGGTGGGTCAGTATGTGCCTCCGCTGCCACAGTCCTACTGGGGGGCAAGGAGCCCCCTGAACCAGAGCCCAAAGCTGCTATATTCTCCTCATAGGGATCTGTGGCTTCAGCAACACCGGCAGTGTGTTCAGCCCCAGAACCGTTACCCTCAGAAGCAGACATGATATAACTTGCAGTATCAGGTAACACAGTACAATTATTAACAGCACAATACCTCTAAACCCAAACCCCTGCGCAGTGTAGTCAGCACCAGCAGAGATAAAAGAGAGATATGGTGACTAAATCACAGAGAAAAAATAAGAATTTACTCACCGGTAATTCTATTTCTTGTAGTCCGTAGTGGATGCTGGGTACTCCGTAAGGACCATGAGGAATAGACGGGCTCCGCAGGAGACTGGGCACTCTTAAAAGAAAGATTATGTACTATATCTGGTGTGGACTGGCTCCTCCCTCTATGCCCCTCCTCCAGACCTCAGTTAGGGAAACTGTGTCCGGAAGAGCTGACATTACTAGGAAAGGATTTGGAATCCCGGGTTAGACTCATACCAGCCACACCAATCACACCGTACAACTTGTGATAACTATACCCAGTTAACAGTATGAACAACAAATGAGCCTCATTTAACAGATGGCTCATAACAATAACCCTTTAGTTAAGCAATAACTATATACATGTATTGCAGAGAGTCCGCACTTGGGACGGGCTCCCAGCATCCACTACGGACTACGAGAAATAGAATTACCGGTGAGTAAATTCTTATTTTCTCTGACGTCCTAGTGGATGCTGGGAACTCCGTAAGGACCATGGGGATTATACCAAAGCTCACAAACGGGCGGGAGAGTGCGGATGACTCTGCAGCACCGAATGAGAGAACTCAAGGTCCTCCTCAGCCAGGGTTTCAAATTTGTAGAATTTTGCAATTGTGTTTGCCCCTGACCAAGTAGCCGCTCGGCAAAGTTGTAAAGCCGAGACCCCTCGGGCAGCCGCCCAAGATGAGCCCACCTTCCTTGTGGAATGGGCTTTTACAGATTTAGGCTGCGGTAATCCCGCCGCAGAATGCGCCAGCTGAATAGTGCTACAAATCCAGCGAGCAATAGTCTGCTTAGAAGCAGGAGCACCCATCTTGTTGGGTGCATACAGGATAAATAGCGAGTCAGTTTTCCTGACTCCAGCCATCCTGGAAAAATAAATTTTCAGGGCCCTGACTACGTCCAGTAACATGGAATCCTCCAAGTCCCTAGTAGCCGCAGGCACCACAATAGGTTGGTTCAAGTGAAAAGCTGAGACCACCTTCGGGAGAAACTGAGGACGAGTCCTCAACTCTGCCCTATCCATATGGAAAATCAGATAAGGACTTTTACAAGACAAAGCCGCGAAATCTGATACACGCCTGGCTGAAGCCAGAGCCAACAGTATGACCACTTCCCACGTGAGATATTTCAAATCCACAGTCTTAAGTGGCTCAAACCAATGTGATTTCAGGAATTCCAAAACTACATTGAGATCCCAAGGTGCCACTGGGGGCACAAAATGAGGCTGAATATGCAGAACTCCTTTGACAAAAGTCTGAACTTCAGGCAGTGAAGCCAGTTCTTACTGAAAAAAATTAGACAGAGCCGAAATCTGGACCTTAATGGACCCCAATTTTAGGCCCAATGTCACCCTTGTTGATCAAGGTAGGGATGACTTCCTCCGGAATGCCTTTTTCTTCAGGATCCGGTGTTCAACCGCCCTGCCGTAAAACGCAGCCGCGGTAAGTCTTGGAACAGGCAGGGCCCCTGCTGCAGCAGGTCCCGCCTTAGCGGTAGAGGCCATGGGTCCTCTGAAAGCATCTCTTGAAGTTCCGGGTACCAAGCTCTTCTTGGCTAATCCGGAACCACGAGTATAGTTTTCCCTCCTCGCCTTCGTATTATGCTCAGTACCTTGGGACTGAGAGGCAGAGGAGGAAACACAGAAAACCAACTGGTACACCCACGGTGTTACTAGAGCGTCCACAGCTATCGCCTGAGGGTCCCTTGACCTGGCGCAATATCTTTTCAGCTTTTTGTTGAAGCGGGACGCCATCAAGTCCACCTGTGGTCTTTCCCAACGGTTTACTAGCATTTGGAAGACTTCTGGATGAAGTCCCCATTCTCCCGGGAGGAGGTCGTGCCTGCTGCGGAAGTCTGCTTCCCAGCTGTCCACTCCCGGAATGAACACTGCTGTCAGTGCTAACACGTGATTTTCCGCCCATCGGAGAATCCTTGTGGCTTCTGCCATTGCCCACCTGCTTCTTGTGCCACCCTGTCTGGTTACATGGGCGACCGCCGTGATGTTGTCTGATTGGATCAGTACCGGCAGGTTCTGAAGCAGGGGTCTTGCTTGGCTTAGGGCATTGTAAATGGCCCTTTGCTCCAGAATATTTATGTGAAGTGAAATCTCCTGAGTTGACCACAGTCCTTGGAAATTTCTTCCCTGTGTGACTGCACCCCAGCCTTAAAGGCTGGCATCTGTGGTTACCAGGACCCAGTCCTGTATTCCTAATCTGCGTCCCTCTAGTAGATGAGCCCTCTGCAGCCACCACAGCAGTGACCCACGGTCCTCGCAAACAGGGTTATCCGCCGCTGCATCCGGAGATGGGACCCGGACCATCTGTCCAACAGGTCCCACTGGAAGATCCTTGCGTGGAACCTTCCGAATGGAATTGCTTCATACGAAGCTACCATTTTTCCCTGGACTCGTGTGCATTGATGTACTAACACCTGTCCTGGTTTTAGGAGGTTTCTAACTAGAGATGACAACTCCTCGGCTTTTTCCACTGGAAGAAACACTTTTTTCTGGTCTGTGTCCAGAATCATTCCCAGGAACAGAAGACGTGTCGTCGGGACCAGCTGTGACTTTGGAATATTAAGAATTCAGCCCTGCTGTTGCAGCACTTCCCGAGAAAGTGCTACCCAGACTATCAACTGTTCCTTGGACCTCGCCGTTATCAGGAGATCGTCCAAATAAGGGATAATTAAAACACCCTTCTTGCGAAGGAGTATCATTATTCCGGCCATTACCTTGGTAAAGACCCTCGGTGCCGTGGATAACCCAAACGGCAGCGTCTGGAACTGATAGTGACAGTTCTGTACCACGAATCTGAGGTACTCCTGGTGAGGAGGGTAAATGGGGACATGCAGGAACGCATCCTTGATGCCCAGGGAGACCATGTAATCCCCCTCGTCCAGGCTTGCAATAACCGCCCTGAGCGATTCCATCTTGAACTTGAATCTTTAGATATAAGTGTTCAAGGATTTTAAATTTAAGATGGGTCTCACCGAACCGTCCGGTTTCGGTACCACAAACATTGTGGAATAGTAACCCTTTCCTTGTTAAAGGAGGGGTACCCTGACAATCACTTTCTGTGAATACAGTTTTTGAATAGCCACCAACACTGCCTCCCTGGCAGAGGGAGTTGCCGGTAAGGCAGATTTTAGGAAACGGCGGGGGGAGACGTCTCGAATTCCAGCCTGTACCCCTGAGATACTACTTGAAGGACCCCGGGATCCACCTGTGAGAGGGCACACTGTGCGCTGAAATTTCTGAGATGGGCCCCCACCGTACCTGGGTCCGCCAGAGCAGCCCCAGCTTCATGCTGTGGACTTACCGGACGCAGCGGAGGACGTCTGCTCTTGGGAACTAGCTGTGTGCTGCAGCTTTGTCCCTCTACCTTTGCCTCTCGGCAGAAAGGATGAGCCTCTAGCCCTCTTGCTTTTCTGGGGCCGAAAGGACTGTACCTGATAATACGGTGCTTTCTTTTGTTGTGGGGTAGCCTGTGGCAAAAAAGTCGATTTCCCAGCAGTAGCTGTGGAAACGAGGTCTGAAAGACCATCCCCAAACAGTTCCACCCCTTTATAGGGCAAAACTTCCATGTGCCGATTCGAGTCGGCATCGCCTGACCATTGCCGAGTCCAAACCCCCGTCTGGCGGCAATGGACCCAGCGCTTATTTTTGATGCCAGCCAGCAAATATTCCTCTGTGCATCACGCATGTATAAGACGGCGTCTTTTATATGCTCTATTGTCAGCAAAATATTGTCCCTATCCATTAGTTATCCAACAGGGAATCTGACCACGCAGTGGGAGCACTGCACCTCCACGCCGAAGCAATGGCTTGTCGCAATATAATGCCTGAGTGTGTGTATATAGCTTTTACGGTAGCCTCCTACTTTTTATCAGCAGGTTCCTTCAGGGCGGCCGTATCCGGAGACGGTAGTGCCACCTTTTTTGATTAGCGTGTAAGTGCTTTATCTACCCTATGGGGTGTTTCCCAACGTGACCTATCCTCTGGCGGGAAAGGGTACGCTGCCCATAACCGTTTAGAAATTATCAATTTCTTATCGGGGGAAGTCCACGCTTCCTCACACACCTCATTTAATTCTTCAGATGCAGGAAAAACTACAGGTAGTTTTTTCTCACCAAGCATAATACCCTTTTTTGTGGTACCTGGGGTATTATCAGAAATGTGTAATACATATTTCATTGCCTCAATCATGTAACGGGTGGACCTATTGGAGGGTACACTAGTCTCATCGACGTCGACACTGGAGTCGGTATCCGTGTCGACATCTGTGTCTGCCATTTGAGGTAGCGTGCATTTTAAAGCCCCTGATGACATTTCAGACGCTGTAACAGGCACAAGCTGAGTAGCCGGCTGTCCTATGTCGTCAACCTTTTGTGTAAGGAGTTGACACTTTTACGTAATTCCTTCCATAAGTCCAACCACACGGGTGTCGACCTCGCAGGGGGTGACATCACATTCACAGGCATTTGCTCCGCCTCCACATCATTTTCCTCTTCATACATGTCGACACAGCAGTACCGACACACAGCACACACACGGGGAATGCTCTGACAGAGGACAAGACCCCACAAAGCCCTTTGGGGAGACCGAGGGAGAGTATGCCAGCACACACCAGAGCGCTATATACCACAGGGATATCACTATACAGAGTGTTTTCCCTTATAGCTGCATATATATTTTATACTGCGCGTAAATTTGTGCCCCCCCTCTTTTTAACCCTTTCTGTAGTGCAGGACTGCAGGGGAGTGCTAGGGAGCGATCCTTCCAGCGGAGCTGTGAGGGAAAATGGCGCCAGTGTGCTGAGGGAGATGGCTCCGCCCCTTTCTCGGCGGGCTTTCTCCCGCTTTTTTAGTAATTCTGGTAGTGGTATTTTTACACCTATATAGCCCCTGGGGTTATATATGGTGTTAGTTTTGCCAGCCAAGGTGTAAATATTGCTGCTCAGGGCGCCCCCCCCGGGCGCCTGCACCCATCAGTGACCGCAGTGTGTGGTGTGCATGAGGAGCAATGGCGCACAGCTGCAGTGCTGTGCGCTACCTTGGAGAAGACAGAAGTCTTCAGCCGCCAATTTTCCGGACCTTCTTGCTTCTGGCTCTGTAAGGGGGACGGCGCCGCGGCTTCGGGAACGGACGACGAGGTCGGGTCCTGTGTTCGATCCCCCTGGAGCTAATGGTGTCCAGTAGCCTAAGAAGCCCAAGCTGGCTGCAAGCAGGTAGGTTCGCTTCTTCTCCCCTTAGTCCCTCGATGCAGTGAGTCTGTTGCCAGTAGGTCTCACTGTAAAATAAAAAACCTAAACTATACTTTCTTTCTAGGAGCTCAGGAGAGCCCCTAGTGTGCAACCAGCTCGGCCGGGCACAGAAATCTAACTGAGGCTTGGAGGAGGGTCATAGGGGGAGGAGCCAGTGCACACCAGATAGTCCTAAATCTTTCTTTAGAGTGCCCAGTCTCCTGTGGAGCCGTCTATTCCCCATGGTCCTTATGGAGTTCCCAGCATCCACTAGGACATCAGAGAAAAAAAACCTAACAAATACTTTCTTTTCTAGGAAGCTCAGGAGAGCCCCTAGGGTGCATCCAGCTCTGGCTGGGCACAGATTCTAACTGAGGTCTGGAGGAGGGGCATAGGGGGAGGAGCCAGTGCACAACAGATATAGTACCTAATCTTTCTTTTAAGAGTGCCCAGTCTCCTGCGGAGCCAGTCTATTCCCCGTGGTCCTTACGAGTACCCAGCATCCACTAGGACGTCAGAGAAATACGTAATACAGTATATCTTTGTGAAAATCCTATATTAGATAACACCTGACGTACGCAAGTTGAGTGAAAGACACGAAATGGACACCACTCAGCTATCAAATGCACACACAGAAATAGACGTTATGGTAAGAACTTACCGTTGATAACGTGATTTCTCTTATGTCCACAGGTATCCACAGGATAACATTGGGATATGATTGAGTGACAGCGGAAATGGTACCAACACGGTCACAAGCATTTTTTGGCCTCCCTGGATGCATCTGGGCCTTCACCATATAGTCCCGCCCACTGACTCAGTCAAATCAGTCCTTTCCACAGCGATTTAGGCAGGAGCATCAGAGACCTGTTTAGGTGATAAGAACACACATGCACACCCTTCCATACAAGAAGGAAGAGGTTTAGTGTTTGTCTAGATCCTCAAATCAGGTGCGTCAGGGTGGGATCCCTGTGGATACCTGTGGACATAAGAAAAATCACGTTATCAACAGTAAGTTCTTACCATAACGTCTATTTCTCTGGTTGGGTCCACAGGATAACATAGGGATTCCCAAAGCCAATTCTAGTGGTGGGGACGCTCCTGATTACCCAGGAGGACCTTTCGCCCGAAGTCAGCGTCATGAGAGGCAAAAGTATCCAAGGCATAATGTCTAATGAATGTGTTTCTGGAAGACCATGTGGCTGCCTTACATGTAAAACAAAATTTAAAAGATAATCCTAGACGGAAAATCGATACAGGCGCTTTAGAATTAAGACCACTCTATTGATAAATAATAAATGCTGCTCTCAATAGGTATTCTGCTATACCTGAGTACACAAATAAACTATAGATAACTATGATAGAGAGCGCAAACATACATAATAGTAAAAACAATTTATTATTATAGACAGCATTAAAATTCAATTTGCTATACTCATATACAGCGGAGCTAGAGAGCCATAAGCCCATATAAGTAGACACTAGATCATATCATATCATCAATTCATAATCAATTCGGATAAATATATTGATGTAATCCCTTTATTAACTCCTGTGATTATTGATCCAGTAAATGGGAAAAAGAAGTTCCTTAATATCCAAGACAATTAATATTCAGCTGAATCCCTGTTATTATATGCAGTGCCTGTAGTGTTGTTAATTGCCTCCTTCGATGGTACAGGTAATCATGCAATGGTGCGCAATGATTCTCCAACCAAAAGATGATTTAGACTCCTTTACCAGCGTACTTATGAAACCCCTCTGCCGTTAATAGGGTATATTCTCACCATACATGCAGTTCTTATGTAGATTCTTAACGCCCGGACCACGTCCAGTGACCCTTCTCCCGCAGATAGTCCCGATACCTGAAAAGCTGAGACTACAATCTCTTCATTCAGGTGAAACTTTGACACCACCTTTGGAAGATAACCAGATCTCGTTCTGAGAACTGCTCTGTCTGGAAAAAAACTTAGGAAAGGAGACTTACACGATAACACTCCTAAATCTGACACTCTTCTGGCTGACGCCAATGCCAGTAGAAAAAGTACTTGAGCAGTTAGCCACTTAAGATCTGCTCTCTTAAGTGGTTCAAACGGAGGACCCTGGACGAATTTTAGAACTAAATTCAAATCCCAGGAAGCTGCAGGAGGAACAAATGGAGGTTGAATATGTACCATTCCCTGAAAGAAAGTACGTACATCTTGTGATTCAGCAATCTTTCGCTGAAACCATACAGTTACTGCTGATACTTGAACTCTCAAAGAAGCAACCTTCAAACCCTTATCCAACCCTGCTTGAAGGAAATCCAAAATTCTGGATACTTTAAAAGATCTTGGATTCAAATTTTTTCCAGTCCACCAATGAATATAGGCTTGCCAAATTCTATGATACACACGCGCTGAAGAAGGCTTTCTTGCTCTAAACATAGTCTGGATTATTTGTACCGAAAATCCTCTAGCTTTTAAAATAGAGGTTTCAACAGACACTCCGTCAAAGACAGGTGATCCAGATGACTGTAGCAACAAGGACCCTGCATTAACAGATCTGGACGTTGAGGGAGCAATATCAGTGCTTCCACGGACATTCTTAGCAGATATGTGTACCAATGTCCTCTTGGCCAAGCTGGAGCTATCAGAATTATCGCTCCCTTTGCTTGCTTTATTTTTCTCACTACTCTGGGTAACAGAGATATTGGAGGGAACAGATATGCCAGATGAAACTTCCATTCTACTGACAGTGCATCTACAAGGACCGCTCCTGGGTCCCTTGTTCTCGATCCGTACCTTGGAACTTTGTTGTTTAGACGAGACGCCATAAGGTCTATCTCTGGTAGACCCCATCTGTTCACTAGTGTCTGAAACACTTCTGGGTGTAATGCCCATTCGGTTTCCTGAATGGTGTGTCGACTGAGAAAACCCGTTTCCCAGTTCAGAACACCTGGGACAAACACCGCTGATAATGCTGGGAGATGGAGTTCTGCCAATCTTAGAATGGGAGTCACTTCCTCCATCAATCTTTTGCTGTGAGTTCCTCCTTGATGACTGAGGTACGCTACTGCTGTCACATTGTTTGAGCGGATCTGGACCGGTCTTCCTCGCAGACTGTCCTTTGCCTGAACTAAAGCCCTGTAAATGGTCTTATTTCTAACAGATTTATCGGCAGGCGACTTTCCCTTGCAGTCCATTTTCCCTGGAACCACAGGCTTCCAAGTACCGTACCCCAGCCTTGCAGGCTGGAATCTGTTGTCAGGACTTGCCACTCTTTTATCCAAAAGGGTCTCCCCTTGTTTAAATGGTCGATCTGTAGCCACTACGCTAGAGACCTTTTTACATTAACTGGAAACTGTATCATCTGCTTTATTATCGTCTGATGATTTCCGTTCCATTTGGTCAGAATAAGGTGCTTCAAGTGGTCTGGAGTGGAATTGCGCATATTCCACCATGTCGAAGGTTGATACCATCAGACCCAACAGTCGCATTGCTGCATGGACTGACATTGTCTGGGCTTGCAACGCTTCCTGAGCCATGACCTGCACAGTGACTATCTTTTTCTCTGGTAAGACACTTTCTGTAGGTCTGAATCCAATATGGCTCCCAAATGAACCATCCGCTGTGACGGATTCAGAGACGACTTCTCCCAATTTATGAGTCACCCATGTCTCTGTAGACAAAGTATCGTCTGTTGGAGATGGCTCAAAAGTAAATCTTGCGAATGTGCTAAGATTAACAGGTCGTCGAGGTATGGGAATATTCTTATCCCCTGTTTGCGCAGACAAGCTGCCATAACCACCATGATCTTGGTAAACACCCTGGGTGCTGTTGCTAGCCTGAAGGGCAGAGCTTGGAACTGAAAATGTTCCTGGAGGATGGCAAACATGAGGTAACACTGATGAGACAGTGTTATAGGCACATGTAGGTAAGCATCCCGTACACCCAGAGATACCATGTAATCTCCCGGTTCCATGGCCAACATTATGGAGCGCAAATCCATGTGGAACTTCGGGATCCAAATGTATTTGTTTAACATTTTTAGATTGGGAATTGGTCGATATGACCCATTTGGCTTCTGGATCAGAAATAGATTGGAGTAAAACCCCTGTCCCCTTTGTGATGAGGTACTGGGACAATCACACCAGACTGCAGTAATTTTTGGACTGCTTCTTGCAGGGCATTGGCCTATACGAGACGGGCTGGTGCAAAAAAATCTTTGAGGAGGCTGCCTCCTGAATGGGAACCCATACCCCTGAGATACCACCTTCTGCACCCAAGCATCTGTTGTTGACTGTTGCCATATGTGTGCAAAATGAAGGAGTCGGCCCCCAACCCTGGAATCCTCCAGGCGGAGGCCCGTCTCTTCAGGCTGATGGCTTCTGTTCAGGCTTGGAAGCTGGCTTTTTGCCCGCCCACTGCTTCCTACCCCTGGTTTTGAACTGGGGTTGCTTAGACTCCTCTTTAGCTTTCGCCTTACTTTGCCAACGAAATGAGCAAAACTTTATACCCTTGGACTTAGGGTTATAAATAGCCGGAAATCTGACCTTCTTTGATTCAGCCTCTGATTCTAGGATACCAGAAAATGATTTCCCAAACAATATATTACCAACGAAAGGCAATGCTTCCAATTCTTTCTTGGATTCCGCATCTGCTTTCCAGGTACGTAGCCAAACTGCTCTGTGAGCGACTACTGTCAAGGCTGAAGCTTTAGAAGCAACTGTACCCATATCAATTGCTGCTTGTTCTAAGTATTGGGCAGATTGTCGCAAACGGCTTAAAAGGTACTCTTGCTCCGAAATTGGAGAAGAGATGTCATTTCTAGTTCCTCTATCCATTCGCCCATTGCCTTTGCTACCCAGGCCGAAGCCATAGCAGGTCTTACCACTGCTCCTACTAGAGAAAATAATTTTTTAAAAAAAAACTATCTACCCTTCTGTCTGTGACATCATTTAGCGAGGTAGATGACAGTGGTAAAGCAGATTTATGCACAATCGCAGAACATGTGCATCTACTTTTGGAGGTACTTCTCTTTTCGAACAATCCGCAGCTGGAAATGGATAATAAGAATTCCATCTTTTCGGAATCTTATATTTCTTACTGGGCGTCGCCCAAGACTCATCCATCATTTCTGTCAGTTGGGAATTCAGTTTTCACTGATTTTGTTCGTTTAAACACAGGTGCTTTAGATGTTAACACTGTTTTAGCTGGCTCTTCCAAAGACAGAACAGCCTCCACAGCACCAATAAGTTCAGCTACATCCTCTGAACTAAAACTCTGTGACTGATCATCATACGGAGTATTTGAATATACTGTATCTGTTAGGCGCCGGGGTCCGCGATGTCCTCGCGGTCCGGCGCCTAGCAACTAGGGACGCCGAGCGTGCTAGCCGCCGGGTCCCTAGCAATGCTGGGACGCCGTGCGTGCGTAGCTACCGGCTCCCTAGCATTGCAGGGACGCCGGGTGCGATTAGCGGACGCCACAGGCGGACCGCGTTCCCCGTTGCAGGGTCAATTTAGTACACACACACACTGGTCTTCTGGGCATGCAGCAGGGCAGCTGCACAGCATTTAGGGCAATCAGACTGAACATTTGATTGGAGGACTCCTTGCTAAATACTTTCTCAGTGCTTCACACAGACGCCGGTAATAGCTTCCTGCATGCTGCTTAGGTTTGCTGAACGTCTGTTCCAGTCCTGCTGTGTCCGGTCATTCCTGTCCTCAGAGTCCCTGAACCTTGGAGTTCTCATCTCATTCCAAGAAGTCTTCTGGTCCCCTATTGTCCGCAACGGTCGCCAGAGAATCTCGTGTGGTGTTCGTGAGTTGCGGCTCTGCCGTGTGCTGCGGCTCAGCCTGCTTTATTTTGTATTCTGTTTTGGAGCATTTGCGGAGGGTTCCGCTTCCACAAGTCCTCTCCGGAACTCGGCGGTGTAGGGTAGGAGAGTGGACAAGTGGGTATTTTGGTTGTCCTTTTCCCTGGCGGTTTTTCCGCACATATTCTAGTTTTAAGTTAGCTTGTAGCCCCTGGCTTTGTTGCTGAGTTAGAGGGACCCTTGTTATCACCCTGTCTCGGATTTCCCTTTGTCTCTCATTAAGACCTGAGGGGGCATCGGAGTTGGGCAGACGTAATCCGCCCTTCAAACGCGGCTGCCATGGGCTCAAGCAACGATAGTCTCGCAAGGGATTTCTGACAGCACGGGCGAGACAACGGAGTTAGGGAGCCAGGGGCTATTTTCCATTCCCGCTCCCTTTCCCAGCATTACGTTCCAGTACTCAGTACCTTGTTATAAGATCTCCTCAGACCAGAGTGCTGGAATCATAACATTATTACCAGCCATACCAAAACTTAAAATTAAACGGGGTTTAATTTTTTCTCATTCTGTTTTTGTGAGAGTTTATCGGCCTCATGAATCCGACAGGTTTAGGGCCAAATCCCGGTCAGCTCTTCGTCAACCAGATTCAAGAACTTACTCAGATGGTTCAGGATCTTTCTCTTCGGGTGAGATCGCAGGAAGATCTTTTGCGAGCCTCCCCGAAGGTAGTCCCTGAACCAAAGATGCATTTGCCCGACCGTTTTTCTGGTGATATAAAATATTTTTTAAATTTTAAAGAATCCTGTAAACGTTATTTTCGTTTAAGACCTACATCCTCCCGTAATGAATCTCAGCGGGTTGGGATTATTATTTCTTTACTCCAGGGGGATCCTCAGACCTGGGCATTTGGTTTAAGAGCAGAGGATCCTGCATTGTTATCTGTAGACGCCTTTTTTAAGTCTTTAGGGCTCTTGTATGATGACCCAGATAGAGAGGCATCCGCTGAGAGTCAGCTGTGCGCTCTCAAACAAGGTAGAAATCCTGCGGAGGTTTATTGTACCGAGTTTCGCCGTTGGTCGAACGACTGTGGCTGGAATGACCCGACCCTGCGCAGTCAGTTTCGCCTCGGTTTATCTGAATTTATTAAAGACAGTCTCCTCCAGTACCCCGCTCCCGAGACTCTCGATAAACTCATGGAGCTTGCTATAAAGATTGATCGTCGTCTCCGAGAGCGGAGGGCTGAAAGAGGAACATCTATAAGGTCTAGTCCTTGTGTATATTCCTTTCCAGAGGACGTCGAGGAGCCCATGCAGATGGGTCTCTCCCGGCTGTCTCCTGAGGAAAAAAACAGAAGACAAAATTCCGGTCTTTGTCTATACTGTGGTGGTAAGGGACATTTTGCTCGTAATTGCCCGAACAAGTCGGGAAACGCTTTGACCAGGTGAATTGTGAGGGGGTTCACTTAGGTCTGCAGCTTATCTCCTCGAACAACTCTCTTTTAGTCCCTGTTAAGGTTTCCTTTGGCAGCCTCAGTTCTTTGGTGTCGGCTTTTGTCGACAGTGGAGCTGCAGGAAACTTTATGGATTTAACTTGGGCTAAGGCCTTAGGCATCCCACAGTTACCATTAGATAGATGTATCACCATGCACGGCTTAGATGGGGGTCCACTTTCCAATGGAGTAATTACTCACCATACACCTCCAGTAGTACTTACAGTAGGAGCCTTACATTCCGAAGATATTGAATTCTACCTTACACATTGCCCGGCAGTTCCCATTGTTCTAGGTCACCCTTGGCTTGCCTTTCATAATCACACCATTGATTGGCGGTCCGGGGAGATTTCCCAATGGGGTACATTTTGTGCTAAGGAATGTATTTTGTATGCAGTCAGAGTTGCAGCAATCGTTCCAGAGCTCATTCCTGTGGAATACCAAGAGTTTGACGATGTCTTCTCCAAAGGCAATGTGGACATTCTGCCTCCCCATCGGCCTTATGATTGTGCAATTGAGCTAGTTCCAGGTGCCACTTTGCCTAAGGGGAGATTATATGCCTTGTCCGGGCCTGAAACTATGGCCATGAATAATTATATTCAGGAAAGCCTAAAGAAGGGATTTATTAGACCATCAAAATCTCCTTTAAGTGCAGGTTTTTTCTTTGTGTAGAAAAAAGATGGCTCGCTTAGACCATGCATTGATTTTAGGGCCCTGAATAAGATCTCCGTTAAAAACACCTATCCTTTGCCGTTAATTTCTGTACTTTTTGATCAGTTACGTTCTGCTGTGATTTTTTCTAAAATTGACCTTAGAGGAGCTTACAACCTCATCCGAATTAAATCTGGGGATGAGTGGAAGACGGCTTTCAGCACTCAGTCGGGTCACTACGAATACCTGGTGATGCCGTTCGGCCTGTCTAATGCTCCGGCAGTTTTTCAAGACCTCCTTAACGATGTTCTCCGTGACTTCCTAGGGAAATTCGTGGTCGTTTATTTAGACGACATCTTGCTTTATTCTGAATCAATGGAACAACATGTTACCCAGGTGCGTCTGGTTCTTCAAAAGTTACGTGAGAATCATTTATATGCCAAGCTGGAGAAGTGTGATTTTCACGTCACGGAAGTATCTTTTTTAGGGTACATAATTTCTCCTCAGGGATTTTCCATGGAACCAAAGAAGCTCCAGGCCATCCTTAATTGGGCGCAACCCACTAATTTAAAAGCAATTAGCGCTTTTTAGGGTTTGCAAATTATTATAGGAGGTTCATTCATTCTTTTTCTGACCTGGTTGCTCCCATAGTAGCTTTGACAAAAAAAAGGAGCGGATCATACCAACTGGTCGCATGAAGCTGAATTGTCCTTCCAGGCCTTGAAACAAGCCTTTGTCTTGGCTCCAGTCCTTAGACATCCTAATCCGGAATTGCCCTTTGTTGTGGAGGTTGATGCCTCAGAAGTTGGAGTGGGGGCTGTCCTTTCTCAAGAGGATCCGGAATCTCTGGAGTTACATCCTTGTTCCTTCATGTCCAGGAAATTCTCCTACGCTGAATCCAACTATGACGTTGGTAATCGGGAATTACTGGCAGTAAAATGGGCTTTCGAGGAATGGAGGCATTGGCTGGAGGGAGCTAGAGATACTATTTCAGTTTTTACTGACCATAAGAACCTGCAATATATTGAATCAGCTAAACGGCTTAATGCTCGGCAGGCACGTTGGGAATTATTTTTTACTCGTTTCAGGTTTATAATCACGTTCAGGCCTGGTTCCAAGAATACAAAAGCTGATGCCCTGTCACGTAGCTTTTTTCCGGTTCACAATAGCAATCCTGTTGTTACCCCCATACTTCCATCTTCGGTCATCCGGGCAGGCCTCACACAGGATTTATTTACCCAGTTAAACCAGCTTCAACACCAAGCTCCTAGACTTACTCCTGCTGGTCGTCTTTATGTCCCTGAATTTTTGAGAGCCACTGTTTTAACTGAATTTCATGACAACAAAGTCTCAGGGCATCCGGGAATCACTAAGACATTGGAGTTAGTCTCTCGCTCAGTGTGGTGGCCTAGTCTTTATAAGGACGCTAAGGAATTAGTTCATTCATGTCAGGTTTGTGCACAGCATAAGGTTCCTCGTTCGTTGCCTATCGGGCAACTCATGCCTTTAGCTGTTCCTCTCAGGCCATGGTCTCATATTTCCATGGATTTTGTGGTTGACCTTCCCCTTTCAGCCGGATTCCGAGTAATTTGGGTGGTAGTGGACCGTTTTAGTAAAATGGCTCATTTTATTGCTCTTCCCCGATTGCCTTCTGCTCAAGGGTTGGCAGTTTTGTTCCTTCGCCATGTGTTCAGGCTTCATGGGTTGCCCACTGATATTGTTTCTGATCGGGGTCCACAATTCATTGCACAATTCTGGAAATGTTTTTGTGCCTCATTGAAGATGAAACTGTCTTTAACATCTGGTTACCACCCACAGTCTAACGGGCAAACCGAACGAGTCAACCAGTCATTAAAACAATATTTACGTTTGTATTCAGCCAAACTCCAGAATGATTGGTCCGAGTTTCTCCCTTTGGCTGAATTTGCTTACAATAACTTGTCATTCTTCCACCAAAGAGTCTCCATTCTTTTCAGTTTTTGGTTTTCACCCCAGAGCCAATTCTTTTTTTCATCATTCTCCAGTCTCCTCGCTAACCTTGACCTCCCATCTCAGAGCAATTTGGAAAAAAGTGCACATTGCTCTCAGAAAAGCGGCCTTCCAAGAGAAGAAATTTTCTGACAGGCTCCGACGTCCTTGCACTTTAAAGGTGGGAGATAAGGTGTGGTTGTCAACTCGCAACATCAGGCTTCGACAATCCTCGGCTAGACTGGGACCCAAATTTATTGGACCGTTTCTTATTATTAAGAAGGTCAACCCAGTTGCCTTTCGGCTACGTCTACCAAGATCTCTCAAGATTAGAAATACTTTTCACTGTTCCCTGTTGAAACAATACGTTTCTTCCAGTAGATTTCCTCGGAGGATCTCTCAGGGTAGATCTCCAGTGGATGTACAGGGACAACAGGAGTTCTTGGTAGAGAAAGTTCTTGATTCCAAATTGTCCCGGGGTCGGTTTTATTTTTTAGTTCACTGGAAAGGCTATGGTCCGGAGGAAAGGTCTTGGGTCCTAGATAACGATCTTCATGCCCCTAGGCTCAAGAGGGCGTTTTTTTTCGGGAATTTCCTCAGAAACCTGGCTTTAGGGGTTCCTTGACCCCTCCTCAAGGGGGGGGGTACTGTTAGGCACCGGGGTCCGTGATGTCCTCGCGGCCCGGTGCCTAGCAACTAGGGACGCCAAGCGTGCTAGCTGCCGGGTCCCTAGCTACGCTGGGATGCCGTGCGCGCCTAGCCGCCGGCTCCCTAGCAACGCTGGGACGCCGTGCGCGCGTAGCCGCCGGCTCCCTAGTAATGCAGGGACGTCGGGCGCGATTTGCCGCCTGGACCCTAGCAACGGGGACGCCACGGGCGGACCGCGTTCCCCGTTGCAGGATCAATTTAGTACACACACACACACTGGTCTTCTGGGCGTGCAGCAGGGCAGCTGCACAGCATTTAGGGAAATCAGACTCTGAACATTTGATTGGAGGACTCCTTGCTAAATACTTTCTCAGTGCTTCACACAGACGCCGGTAATAGCTTCCTGCATGCTGCTTAGGTTTGCTGAACGTCTGTTCCAGTCCTGCTGTGTCCGGTCATTCCTGTCCTCAGAGTTCCTGTATCTTGGAGTTCTCATCTCATTCCAAGAAGTCTTCTGGTCCCCTATTGTCCACAACGGTCGCCAGAGAATCTCGTGTGGAGTTCGTGAGTTGCGGCTCTGCCGTGTGCTGCGGCTCAGCCCGCTTTATTTTGTATTCTGTTTCGGAGCATTTGCGGAGGGTTCCGCTTCCACAAGTCCTCTCCGGAACTCGGCAGTGTAGGGTAGGAGAGTGGACAAGTGGGTATTTTGGTTGTCCTTTTCCCTGGCGGTTTTTCCGCACATATTCTAGTTTTAAGTTAGCTTGTAGCCCCTGGCCTGGTTGTTTAGTCAGAGGGCCCCTTGTTATCACCCTGTCTCGGATTTCCCTTTGTCTCCCATTTAGACCTGGTGGGGCATCGGAGTTGGGCAGACGTAATCCGCCCTTCAAACGCGGCTTCCATGGGCTCAAGCAACCATAGTCTCGCAAGGGATTTCTGACAGCACGGGCGAGACAACGGAGTTAGGGCGCAGGGGCTATTTTCCATTCCCGCTCCCTTTTCCAGCATTGCGTTCCAGTGCTCAGGTCCTTGTTATAAGATCTCCTCAGACCAGAGTGCTGGAATCATAACAGTATCATCATCTGTTGTATCATCTTATGTAGTCTGCCACATAGACGCATCAGTCTTAGTCTTACCTGTCCCTTGGTTGCTTATATAGGCTACTGGAACCAAGCCGTCGGAAGGGAGCTGCATGTATGGGTTAATAGTGTAACCTAACCCTTGAGGTGCTGCTACCGGAGCTAACCTGTCCGCTGTAGAAGATAGAGTCTTTGCGACAATATTCCATGGTTGCTCTGTTGGTGGTTGAACCAACTCCTGTTTTTTACTTTGCTGAAAAGCAAAACAGTTCGCACACAAACCCTCATAAGTGACTAATTGATCCACATCAATTAACCCTGTCTTATAAGATAAGCATGTTAGGGCTGTAGGAGTGCTTGATAAATTCTCCTTGTCGCTCACAGACATGGTAATAATCTGTTAATGACTACACAATTTGTGACTGAAAATCACCCTATATGTAAGTATATAGAGGTGAGATCAATCTGACCACAGTGCACCTGATTTGAGGGTCAGAACAGGACTGACATTACACAGAAAAGTCAGCACACATACTAGCAGTCAGTCACATGTTAAGGCATTAGACATTGACATATGAGAATACAACCTCCATAACAACTTATACATAAGTAGGAAAATTGTACTTCTGTTTTTAACTGGTTATTTTCCAACATAACATGCAGAAAACACAGTAATATACAGGTCTCATATGCAATAGGTACTAAAAATTAACAATGCATACTAAGAAGTAGAAGGAATTTGTAGTACTGTATACCCTGCCTCTGTAGAGCGGGATACAGGGAGACTCACCACACTTCCATATCCAAACAAATGCGCTCGCAAGACGCTGAGTGGATTCAGACCCTACTGGTGTACACTGCCGCTCCTGATAACTGACACAGTCGCTGCTGCGGACACGGACGCTCTGCGACTTCCATGTGTATGCAGACGCTAAGGCCTGCGACTCAGTCTAGGCGGGATCTCTAGTGTACACAACCGCAGCGTCTAAGCTGCGACCGAGTACCCTCGTGGTAGCGTCTGAGCCGGAAGTGAGGTCATTCAATTCATGAAACGAGAGACGCGCGGAAACTGGTCATGAACTCGGAGGAGGGGCGGCCAGGAGAGCGTCTGAATCCCCCTGTTGACTCAAACCCTAAGGATCGCGGCCTCTACCTAGTCCTGGCGCCTATGATCCCTAGAGCGCAGCGCTGTCGCACTCAAGATGTTTGGCGCATCAACACACTATTTGTAGTCTCCACCAAAAGCAGTGTAGCTGTGTCCTGACCTCTCTAGTAAGAGGAAGTCCATAGACTTACCTTCTTCCCCATGCTCTGGCCACAGCCTGGTAACGTCTGCTGGACCTGCTAGAACATCAGACACAGACGCCGGTCCAGACAACACTGTACCGCGAAGGTAAGTGTTGTTGCGACCCAGTGGGGAGTTGTTGGAGCGACTCTTTCCAGTATGCGTTTAAGACGCTATTAACAAAAGTCGCTCAAAAAAAACATAGTAAGTCTATAAAAATTAAATAATAAAAGCTTGAGGCTGCTTTATTCACAGCAGCCCTGTGACCATGTGGCTTCCTGCCGCACCAAGCAAAAAACTGATTTGACTGAGTCAGTGGGCGGGACTATATGGTGAAGGCCCCGATGCATCCTGGGAGGCCAGAAAGATTGTGACCGTGTTGGTGCCATTTCCGCTGTCCCTCAACCATATCCCAATGTTATCCTGTGGATAATCCTGTGGACCCAGCCAGAGAAAGTCACAGTTTGTACAATTCAGAGGTTATTACTGACAATAATACTGCACTGGACTAGCTTATATTGCTAAATAGTCAATAGATATAACACTGCACAGTAAGAACTGGATGTATATCACAGGGTAACTGTTCTATAAAACCCTGACTAAATGCACTCTTTCTTAACTATCATGGTCTAAAAAGGCAGGTACAATACTTAAGTGTCATGTAAAGTCACAGCGCTGACAACCAGGCGGCTTTACATAGGAGGATTTGCCCAAGCAGTCCCAGGAACAGTGAGCTGAGGAGTAATGGCGCCGCAGACACTGACAGGGAGTGAGGAAAAGACAGAGATGCAGCTCCAGGGCGGGAACACTTGCTGGAAATGGCGCCCTGGGGCTGGGGGAGGGGCTTCAGGTCTAAGTCTTATCCCCTCTGCTGGCAAAACCACCGGGTACTGTGGGCGATATAAAAACCAGTTTTAAGAGAAAACCTGACCTGCGCCCATGCCCTGGTGATCTAGTGGGATCGCCTGTATCCACAGTGTCCACCGCCAGCGCGCGCGGCCCGCCTCCCACTGACCGCACCGGATCGCGATAAAGTCAGGGTCCCGCAAGCGGGACCCACTTACCACCTCCCGAAGCGCAGCCTAGCGATCCTGGAGAGCCCCAGCCGTGTGTGTCTAACATGAAGAAAACTGGAGCCTCCGCTGTAGGTACCCGGCAACCAGGGCTCGGGAGTGTACAGCACCGCTGGGGAGAGCTGGAGCTGAAGCAGTGAATGTTACAAGACATTTACCACCGCTGCTGCCCTTGAAGTCTTCACTTTTTACTTCAAAAAAGCTTTTCTCAGGGCTGCTTGGAGCAGCCCCGCTGTTAAGTGCCTGCTTACTGCAGCACCAACTTACAAAACTGAGCTCTGTGCAGGGAGGCGCGGTGATATAGGAGGCGGCGCTGTGCATACTGGGAACAGTCAAAGCTTTGAGCCTGTTGGTGCCTCGGATCAAGCGCCTACTCTACACCCCATTGTCCAATCCTTGTGGAGCCCAGTGTACCCCGCAGCTGAAATCCTGTTTTCTCATACATCCTAGAGGATGCTGGGGTCCACTTCATGACCATGGGGTTTATACCAAAGCTCCAGAACGGGCGGGAGAGTGCGGATGACCCTGCAGCATCGATTGACCGAACTTGAGGTCTTCATCGGCCAAGGTGTCAAACTTGTAGAATTTAGCAAATGTGTTTGACCCTGACCAAGTAGCTGCTCGACAAAGTTGCAATGCCGAGACAACCCGGGCAGCCGCCCAGGAGGAGCCCACCTTCCTAGTAGAATGGGCCTTCACTGACTTCGGTAACGGCAATCCAGCTGTAGAATGAGCTTGCTGAATCGTACCTCTGATCCAGCGTGCAATAGTCTGCTTGAAAGCAGGACACACAATTTTGTTGGGAGCATACAGGACAAAGACTCTGTTTTCCGTATTCTAGCTGTTCTAGCGACATAAATCTTCAAAGCCCTAACCACATCTAGATACTTTGACTCAGTGAATGTGTCAGGAATTACTGGCACCACAATAGGTTGGTTTATGTGGAAAGAAGAAAACACCTTTGGAAGAAAATGTTGACGAGTTCTCAACTCTGCCCTATCTTCATGGAAGATCAGGTAAGGGCTCTTGTAAGACAAAGCCCCGAACTCCGACACCCGCCTTGCGGATGCCAATGCCAAAAGCATCACCACTTTCAAAATTAGAAACTTCTACTCTATCTCTTGTAGAGGCTCAAACCAATCCGATTGAAGGAACTGCAACACCACATTAAGGTCCCATGGTGCCACTGGAGGCACAAATGGAGGCTGGATGTGCAGAACCCCTTTCATGAAGGTCTGAACCTCTGGAAGAGAGGCCAATTGTTTTTGGGAGAACACTGACAAGCCCGAAATCTGGACCTTGATTGATCACATTCGCAGGCCCGCCTCCACACCAGCCTGCAGAAAATGGAGAAAACGTCCCAAATGATACTCTTCCGTAGGAGCCTTCTTGGATTCACACCAAGATACATATTTTCTCCAAATACGGTGGTAATGTTTCAACGTTACTCCTTTCCTGGCCTGAATAAGAGTGGGGATGACTTCCTTGGGAATACCCTTTCGGGCTAGGATTCGCCGCTCAACAGCCATGCCGTCAAACGTAGCCGCGGTAAGTCTTGATACACGCACGGCCCCTGCTGTAACAGGTCCTCGCGAAGAGGTAGAGGATCTTCTATGAGCTACTCCTGAAAATCTGGGCACCAAGCCCTCCTTGGCCAGTCTGGGGCAATGAAGACTTCTAATGATCCTGAGCCCTTTTGGGATCAGCGGAAGTGGAGGGAAGACATACACTGACCGGAAAACCCACTGGGCCACTAGCGCATCCACCGCTAATGCTTGAGGTTCTCTCGACCTGGAACAATATCTCTGAAGCTTCTTGTTGAGACGAGATGCCATCATGTCTACTTAAGGAACTCCCCAAAGACTTGCCACCTCTGCGAAGACTTCTTGGTGGAGGCCCCACTCTCCTGGATGGAGATCATGTCTGCTGAGGAAGTCTGCTTCCCAGTTGTCTACTCCCAGAATGAAAATTGCTGACAGATCCTTTAGATGTCTTTCTGCCCAGAGGAGGATCTTCGTCATCTCTGCCATTGCCGCTCTGCTTTTCGTTACACCCTGCCTGTTTATGTACGCGACTGCTGTTACATTGTCCGACTGGATCTCCATGGGATGATCTTGAAGATGTACCGCTTGTTGAAAGCCGTTGTAAATGGCTCTCAATTCCAGCACGTTTATGTGAAGGCAGGCTTCCTGACTAGACCATTTCCCTTGGAAGCTTCCTCCCTGAGCGACAGCTCCACAGCCTCGGAGACTTGCATCCGTGGTCACCAGGAGCCAGTCCTGAATCCCGAATCTGCGTACCTCCAGTAGGTGAGAGCTGTGTAACCACCACAGGAGTGAAATCATAGCTTTTGATGACAGGATTATCTTTCGGTTCATGTGTAGGTGGGAACCCGACCATTTGTCCAACAGGTCCTACTGGAAAACTCTGACATGGAACCTGCCAAACTGTATGGCCTCGTAGGCCGCCACCATTTTCCCCAACAACCGAATGCACTGATGGATCGACACACTTGTTTCGAAAGGGCTTTCTACGTAATCTATTGTACAGTCATACTAACCTACAGTTTCTTAGATCTTTAAATTGCGGACGTTATAGAGAATGAAAATACACAGACATTTTCACCAGAGAATTTTAGTATCATTTAATTTTTCTCCAGACGAAAGATCCGCTATAAATGGGAGATTAACTAGGCTTTTTTAGTGATCACCTGCTGCCCAGGGGCCTGACCGGATCGTTCCTCTAGCCTGGGGCAAAACCGGACCGTTCCTCCTGCCAGGGGCAAAACCGGACCCCATGCTCTAGCCCAGAGGCAAAACCGGAACGATCCTCTAGCCAGGGGCAAAACAGGACCGTTCCTATAGCCAGGGGCAAAACAGGACCGTTCCTCTAGCCAGGGGCAAAACCGGACCGATGCTTTAGCCCAGGGGCAAAACCGGAACGATCCTCTAGCCCAGGGGCAAAACCGGACCGATCCTCTAGCCAAGGGACGTAACAGGACCGATCCTCTAGCCAAGGGACGTAACAGGACCGATCCTCTAGCCAAGGGGCGTAACCAGACCATTCTTCTATCAAGGTGTCTATCCCTCTCTACATGATCTCAACTCTGTATAACAGGGATTGTCTAGATAACTTCTCCAGGACATCTGTACAGAATACCACTCCCCATAATCAATCTGTTTGCTCAGGAAGGATGAACTTTTCTATCTATGAGGTCTCTACTTGCAGACATACTAGCAATGAAGTACCTATATTAAGGAATGAAGACCATCCTGTCACATACACTTCCCATTACTCTGCTTTAGAAAATAAGAACTATTAAGAGGTTCCAATTCTTAATTAAAGCATGGTCCACTGAATCCAGTGACCTCCTATTATGCATTACTCATCCGTGTGCTGAAGACCAATGTCACGGCCTACTCGAAAAAGGAGACTCAGCTTGCCTTCTTATTGCCGAGACTCAACACCATGTTAGTTACAGAAAACAAATCCTACCTGACCTCAGTAACATGATACGAAGACTATGGGATTAATATGTGCTGATGGCTCCTGATGTATGAGATATACCAGAGAGTGTGGGGAGGAGACTGGTCAGATCTCTGGGCTAGTAACACACAGTGACATGATGTGAGGAGGAGAGCAGGAGTATAATAGGGGCTGATGGCTCCTGATGTATGAGATATACCAGAGAGTGTGGGGAGGAGACTGGTCAGATCTCTGGGCTGGTAACACACAGTGACATGATGTGAAGGGTGAGAGCAGGAGTATAATAGGGGCTGATGGCTCCTGATGTATGAGATACACCAGAGAGTGTGGGGAGGAGATTGGTCAGATCTATGGGCTGGTAACACAGTGACATGATGTGAAGGGGAGAGCAGGAGTATAATAGGGGCTTAAGTCTTCTGATGTATGAGATACACCAGAGAGTGTGGGGAGGAGACTGGTCAGATCTCTGGGCTGGTAACACACATACATGATGTGAGGCGGAGAGCTGGAGTATAATAGGGGCTGATGGCCACTGATGTACAATACACCCCAGAGAGTGTGGGGAGGAGACTGGTCAGATATCTGGGCTGGTAACACACAGTGACATGATGTGAAGAGGATAGCAGGAGTATAATAGGGGCTGATGGCTCCTGATGTATGAGATATGCCAGAGAGTGTGGGGAGGAGATTGGTCAGATCTCTGGGCTGGTAACACAGTGACATTATGTGAAGGGGAGAGTAGGAGTATAATAGGGGTTGAAGGCTCCTGATGTATGAGATACACCAAAGAGTGTGGGGAGGAGACTGTTCAGATCTCTGGGCTGGTAACACAGTGACATGATGTGAGGGGGAGGCAGGAGTATAATAGGGGCTGATGGCCACTGATGTACAATACACCCCAGAGAGTGTGGGGAGGAGACTGGTCAGATCTCTGGGCTGGTAACACAGTGACATCATGTGAGGGTGAGAGCAGGAGTATAATAGGGGCTGATGTCTCCTGATGTATGATACACCAGAGAGTGTGGGGAGGAGACTGGTCAGATCTCTGGGCTGGTAACACACAGTGACATGATGTGAGGCGGAGAGCTGGAGTATAATAGGGGCTGATGGCCACTGATGTACAATACACCCCAGAGAGTGTGGGGAGGACACTGGTCAGATATCTGGGCTGGTAACACACAGTGACATGATGTGAGGAGGAGAGCAGGAGTATAATAGGGGCTGATGGTTCCTGATGTATGAGATACACCAGAGAGTGTGGGGAGGAGACTGGTCAGATCTCTGGGCTGGTAACACACAGTGACATCATGTGAGGGTGAGAGCAGGAGTATAATAGGGGCTGATGTCTCCTGATGTATAAGATACACCAGAGAGTGTGGGAAGGAGACTGGTCAGATCTCTGGGCTGGTAACACACAGTGACATGATGTGAGGAGGAGAGCAGGAGTACAATAGAGGCTGATATCTCCTGATGTATGAGATACACCAGAGAGTGTGGGGAGGAGACTGGTCAGATCTCTGGGCTGGTAACACACAGTGACATGATGTGAGGGGAGAGCAGGAGTATAATAGAGGTGATGGCTCCTGACTCCACACTGGGAAAAAACAAATTCCTCATTAGTTTTTACTGACAGAGGAGGGTGTAGGATAAGAGATTGCTGTAGTGACTGAGGAAGGAGAATATGTGACACTTTCCTGTAATAAGTGTTTATTACTCACCTGTGCTGATATCTGTAGGGATTTCCTCCTCCTTAGACTGCTGATCACCCCTCACATACGTCTCTTCTTCTCCCTCTGTATCTTCTACCTTTATATCAGTAACATACGTCTCCTCTTCTCCCTCTGTATCTTCTGCCGTTATATCAGTCACATACGTCTCTTCTTCTCCCTCTATATCTTCTGCCTTTATATCAGTCACATACGTCTCTTCTTCTCCCTCTGTATCTTCTGCCTTCATATCAGTCACATACCTCTCTTCTTCTCCATCTATATCTTCTGCCTTTATATCAGTCACATACGTCTCTTCTTCTCCCTCTGTATCTTCTGCCTTTATATCAGTCACATACGTCTCTTCTTCTCCATCTATATCTTCTGCCTTTATATCAGTCACATACGTCTCTTCTTCTCCCTCTGTATCTTCTGCCTTTATATCAGTCACATACGTCTCTTCTTCTCCCTCTATATTTTCTGTCTCTCTATCAATCCCACCTACCTGATCCTCCTGTGGGATCCTGTGATTCTCCTCTGTACAATCCTGGGAATACAGAGGACGGGGACATCTCTCTGGGGTATCTCTGTTACTGGGTCCTTCTGTAGGAGACATATAGTGACTGAGTACAGTGTATATATGTGATTATCAGATGATGTGTGTATATAGGGGCCCCCATACCTGCTCTCCCTTGTACAAAACATGACAGTCTCCTCTTACCCAGTGATGTGAGGGGCCGGTGATTCTCCATCATCAAGTCCTTGTACAGACCCCTGTGTTCATCTATATACTCCCCCTCCTGCATGGAGACATAGACAGTGACATCATGACACCTTATAGGAACCTGACACACACAGTGATACAGTCATCACCCAGACACATCCCCTGGTGTTACTGTATAATGTCCCATTCCCAGCAGTCACCTCTCCAGTCATCAACCAGACACGTCCCCTGATGTTACTGTATAATGTCTCTGTTAGGCGCCGGGGTCCGCTCGGCCGTGCGGCCCGGCGCCTAGCAACCAGGGACGCCGGGCGCGTTCAGCCGCCGGCTCCCTGGCAACGCTGAGACGCCGGGCGCACGGAGCCGCCTCTGGCCTTAGCAACGGGGACGCCACGTGCAGCCGCGTTCCCCGTTGCTGGGTCTATCCTCATTGCCCTGATTATGTGCTGGCCGTGCAGCATGCAAGCTGCACGGTATTTCTTTTGATTGTCCTGTCTGGATCCTGATTGGAGGATGCCTGAATAAAGGCATCCTCAGGACTTCCTACAGACGCCGGTGATAGTTTCCTGTTTGCCTTGTCTGCTGCAGAGAGTTCCCAGTCCCGGTCTATTCGGTTGTTCCTGTCCTCAGAGATCCTGTACTCGGAAGTTACCATCTGTTCCTGGAGTCTGACCGAGCACCTTTAACATCTGGTGGTGTTCGTGAGTCGCGGCGCAGCCGTGTGTTGCGGCTTGTCCGCTACTGTTTATTATTTTGTTTATATTGTGTTCTGGAGTTTTGCGGAGGATTCCGCTTCCACAGATCCACTCTGGTGTCCAGCGGTGCCGGATAGGAGTGTCAGATCAGTGGATCTTTGGTTGTCCTTTTCCCTGGCGGCTAGTCCGCACATACCTTTTGGTTTAGTTAGTCAGCTTGTAACCCCTGGCCGTGTTGCTTAGTCAGAGGGCCCCTTGTTATCACCCTGTCTCGGACTTCCCCTTGTCTCCCATTAAGACCTGCGGGGGCATCGGGGTTGGGCAGACATAATCCGCCCTTCGAACGCGGCTGCCATGGGCTCAAGCAACCATAGTCTCGCAGGGGATTTCTGATAACACGGGCGAGACAACGGAGTTAGGGCGCCAGGGGTTACTAGGCCTTCCAGCTCCCACAACCAGCTTATTTTCCTGAACTCGGATCCCTGTCATAAGATCTCCTCTGGTCTGGAGTTCAGGAATCATAACATTATCACCGGCCAGACAAAAGAAAAAATTTGAACAAGAGTTAATTTTTTCACTTATTCAGTTGGGAGAATTTTGTCGGCCTCATGAATCCCACCGGGGTTGGGCCAAATCCTGGCCAGTTTCTAGTTAGTCAGATTCAGGAACTTACTCAGATGGTTCAGGATCTGTCCCTCCGGGTGAGCTCACAGGAAGATCTGTTACGGACCTCCCCGAGGGTCGTCCCTGAACCAAAAATGCATCTGCCTGACCGTTTTTCTGGGGATAGAAAGCAGTTTTTTAATTTTAAAGAATCTTGCAAACTGTATTTTCGTTTAAGACCAGTTACCTCAGGTACAGAGGCTCAGCGGGTTGGGATTATTATTTCTCTGCTCCAGGGGGATCCTCAGACCTGGGCTTTTGGTTTAAAGACAGACGATCCGGCCTTATCGTCTGTAGACGCCTTTTTAAAATCTTTAGGGCTATTGTATGACGACCCTGATAGAGAGGCATCCGCAGAAAGTCAGTTGCGTACTCTTAGACAGGGTAGGAATCCCGCAGAGAATTATTGTACGGAGTTTCGCCGTTGGTCGAACGACTGTGGCTGGAATGACCCAGCCCTGCGCAGTCAGTTTCGCCTCGGCTTATCTGAATCTATAAAAGACAGTCTCCTCCAGTATCCCGCTCCTGCGACCCTCGATAACCTCATGGAGCTCTCTATTAAGATAGATCGTCGGCTCAGAGAGCGGAGGGCTGAAAAAGGGGCATCTGTCGGGTCCTCTTCCTGGGTTCCTTCCATTCCTGTAGACATAGAGGAGCCTATGCAGATAGGTCTCTCCAAATTGTCTCCGGAAGAAAGAACCAGGAGGCAAAATTCTGGTCTGTGTTTATACTGCGGAGGTAAGGGACATTTTGCCCGTAGTTGTCCAAACAAGTCGGGAAACTTCCTGACCAAGTGAATTGTGAGGGGGTTCACTTTGGTCTGCAGCTCATCTCCTCAAATAATTCACTGTTGGTTCCTGTTAAAGTTTCCTATGGCAGCCTCTGTTCCTCGGTCTCTGCTTTTGTGGACAGTGGAGCTGCAGGAAACTTTATGGATTTAACATGGGCCAAGGCCTTAGGTATTCCTCAGCTAACCTTGACTAGGTGTATCACCATGCATGGTTTAGACGGGAGTCCCTTGTCCAATGGGGTTATTTCTCTATGTACACCTCCAGTTTTGCTCTCGGTGGGAGCTTTGCATTCTGAAAAGATTGAGTTTTTCCTTACCCATTGTCCAGCAGTTCCTGTGGTTCTGGGTCACCCTTGGCTGGCCTTTCATAATCCCATCATAGATTGGCAGTCCGGGGAGATCCTACAATGGGGTACCATCTGTGATAAAGAATGTATTACGCTTCCTATCCGAGTAGCTGCCGCCGGTTCCGCACATATTCCTGGGGAATACCAGGATTTTGTTGATGTGTTTTCCAAGGGCAATGCAGATATTTTGCCTCCCCATAGGCCTTATGATTGTACCATTGAGTTAATTCCTGGTGCCACGTTGCCTAAAGGAAGGTTATATGCATTATCTGGTCCTGAGACTGTGGCCATGAATGAGTATGTGAAAGAAAGCCTTGGGAAAGGGTTTATCAGGCCATCTAAATCCCCTTTAAGTGCAGGGTTCTTCTTCGTAGAGAAGAAGGACGGTTCACTCAGACCCTGCATTGACTTTAGAGCTCTGAATAAAATCTCAGTAAAGAATACTTACCCTCTGCCGCTGATCTCTGTCATCTTTGATCAGCTACGTTCGGCTGTTATTTTCTCTAAGATTGATCTGAGGAGCATATAACCTCATCAGAATCAAGTCAGGGGATGAGTGGAAAACGGCATTTAGTACTCAGTCAGGCCACTATGAGTATCTGGTCATGCCATTCGGCCTATCTAACGCTCCGGCAGTTTTCCAGGATCTCATTAATGATGTGCTCCGTGAGTTTCTGGGAAGATTCATCATGGTCTATTTAGACGATATTTTGATATATTCTGACTCCGTGGAACAGCATGTTACCCAGGTGCGTCAGGTGCTAAAGAAATTACGTGAAAATCACTTATATGCCAAACTGGAGAAGTGTGAATTTCATGTCACAGAAGTATCCTTTTTAGGGTACATTATTTCCCCTCGGGGATTCCGAATGGAACCAAAAAAGCTCCAGGCCATCCTTAGTTGGGCGCAACCCACCAATTTAAAAGCAATTCAGCGCTTTTTAGGGTTTGCAAACTACTATAGAAGATTTATTCACTCTTTCTCTGACCTAGTTGCTCCTATTGTGGCACTTACTAAGAAGGGAGCAGATCCTACCAATTGGTCATGTGAAGCTGAGTTATCTTTTCAGGCCTTAAAACAAGCCTTTGTCTCAGCCCCTGTCCTTAGACATCCCAACCCAGAATTACCTTTCATTGTTGAGGTTGATGCCTCGGAGGTTGGAGTAGGGGCTATCCTGTCTCAGAAGGATCCAGATTCCCTTGAGTTACATCCTTGTGCCTTTATGTCCAGGAAATTCTCATCTGCAGAATCCAACTACGACGTTGGTAACCGGGAATTGCTGGCTATTAAATGGGCTTTTGAGGAGTGGAGACTTTGGCTTGAAGGAGCGACCCATACCATTTCAGTTTTGACTGATCACAAAAATCTTCAATACATTGAATCGGCTAAACGACTGAATGCCCGACAGGCTCGTTGGGCTTTATTTTTTACTCGTTTCAAATTCATTATCACCTTCAGACCAGGTTCCAAGAATACCAAGGCAGATGCCCTGTCACGCAGTTTCCTTCCGGTTCAAGACAACAGTCCTGTTACTCCCATACTTCCGTCTTCAGTCATTCAGGCAGGTCTCACACAGGATGTATTTTCCCAATTAAAGCTGCTTCAACATCAAGCTCCTGGAAATACTCCTCCTGGTCGTCTTTTTGTCCCTGAGTTTTTGAGAGCAACTGTTTTGGCAGAGTTTCATGATAGCAAAGTTGCCGGGCATCCTGGAATCGCCAAGACTTTGGAATTGGTATCCCGCTCAGTATGGTGGCCTGGTCTTTCCAAAGACATTAAAGAGTTTGTTTTTTCGTGTCAGGTCTGTGCACAGCATAAAGTTCCTCGTTCTTTGCCTATTGGTCAACTTATGCCCTTGAATGTTCCCCTTAGGCCATGGTCGCATATCTCCATGGATTTTGTGGTGGACCTTCCTCTGTCAGCAGGATGCCGAGTCATATGGGTAGTTGTGGACCGTTTTAGCAAAATGGCCCATTTCATTGCTCTTCCCCGATTGCCATCTGCCCAGGGATTGGCAGTCCTGTTCCTCCGTCATGTTTTCAGACTCCATGGATTACCCACCGATATTGTTTCTGACAGGGGTCCACAATTCATTGCGCAATTTTGGAAATCTTTTTGTGCTTCGTTAAAGATGAAATTATCATTAACCTCCGGCTATCATCCACAATCCAATGGACAGACTGAGCGAGTTAACCAATCTCTAAAACAATATTTGCGTTTGTACTCGGCCAAACTCCAAAATGACTGGTCTGAGTTTCTTCCATTGGCGGAGTTTGCTTATAATAATGCCTGTCATTCCTCCACCAATGTGTCTCCATTTTTTGCAGTTTTTGGTTTCCACCCCAGAGCTAATTCATTTTTTCAACATTCCTCTGTCTCCTCTCTGGCTCTGACCTCTCATCTTAAACTTATTTGGAAAAAAGTGCACCTGGCTCTCAGAAAAGCAGCTTTCCGGGAAAATAAATTTTCTGACAGGCTCCGGCGGCCGTGCACTTTTAAAGTAGGAGACAGGGTGTGGTTGTCGACTCGCAACATCAAACTTCGACAAACTTCAGCCAGATTGGGTCCTAGATTTATTGGACCATTTCTCATTATCAAAAAAGTCAATCCAGTTGCTTTCCGGTTACGTTTACCAAAAACTTTACGGATCGGAAATACCTTCCATTGCTCATTGCTTAAACCATATGTTTCGTCCAGCAGATTTCCTGGTAAAAAATCTCAGGGGAGATCACCAGTAAATGTACAGGGTCAGCAAGAGTTCTTGGTTGAGAAGTTTCTCGATTCCAAGTTGTCCCGGGGTCGGCTTTATTTTTTGGTGCATTGGAGAGGTTATGGGCCAGAGGAAAGGTCGTGGGTCCTGGATGAAGACCTTCATGCCCCGAGGCTGAAAAGGGCATTTTTTCATGAATTTCCTCGGAAACCTGGCTTTGGGGGTTCCTTGACCCCTCCCCAAGGGGGGGGGGGTACTGTTAGGCGCCGGGGTCCGCTCGGCCGTGCGGCCCGGCGCCTAGCAACCAGGGACGCCGGGCGCGTTCAGCCGCCGGCTCCCTGGCAACGCTGAGACGCCGGGCGCACGGAGCCGCCTCTGGCCTTAGCAACGGGGACGCCACGTGCAGCCGCGTTCCCCGTTGCTGGGTCTATCCTCATTGCCCTGATTATGTGCTGGCCGTGCAGCATGCAAGCTGCACGGCATTTCTTTTGATTGTCCTGTCTGGATCCTGATTGGAGGATGCCTGAATAAAGGCATCCTCAGGACTTCCTACAGACGCCGGTGATAGTTTCCTGTTTGCCTTGTCTGCTGCAGAGAGTTCCCAGTCCCGGTCTATTCGGTTGTTCCTGTCCTCAGAGATCCTGTACTCGGAAGTTACCATCTGTTCCTGGAGTCTGACCGAGCACCTTTAACATCTGGTGGTGTTCGTGAGTCGCGGCGCAGCCGTGTGTTGCGGCTTGTCCGCTACTGTTTATTATTTTGTTTATATTGTGTTCTGGAGTTTTGCGGAGGATTCCGCTTCCACAGATCCACTCTGGTGTCCAGCGGTGCCGGATAGGAGTGTCGGATCAGTGGATCTTTGGTTGTCCTTTTCCCTGGCGGCTAGTCCGCACATACCTTTTGGTTTAGTTAGTCAGCTTGTAACCCCTGGCCGTGTTGCTTAGTCAGAGGGCCCCTTGTTATCACCCTGTCTCGGACTTCCCCTTGTCTCCCATTAAGACCTGCGGGGGCATCGGGGTTGGGCAGACATAATCCGCCCTTCGAACGCGGCTGCCATGGGCTCAAGCAACCATAGTCTCGCAGGGGATTTCTGATAACACGGGCGAGACAACGGAGTTAGGGCGCCAGGGGTTACTAGGCCTTCCAGCTCCCACAACCAGCTTATTTTCCTGAACTCGGATCCCTGTCATAAGATCTCCTCCGGTCTGGAGTTCAGGAATCATAACATTATCACCGGCCAGACAAAAGAAAAAATTTGAACAAGAGTTAATTTTTTCACTTATTCAGTTGGGAGAATTTTGTCGGCCTCATGAATCCCACCGGGGTTGGGCCAAATCCTGGCCAGTTTCTAGTTAGTCAGATTCAGGAACTTACTCAGATGGTTCAGGATCTGTCCCTCCGGGTGAGCTCACAGGAAGATCTGTTACTGTATAATGTCCCATTCCCAGCAGTCACTTCTCCAGTCATCACCCAGACACATCCCCTGGTGTTACTGTATAATGTCCCATTCCCAGCAGCCACCTCTCCAGTCAGCAACTGAATGATCTTGTTGGTGAGTTCCAGGATCTTCTGGTCATTGTGTCTCTCATGTATCAGTGAGTGAGGTGGAGGCACTGGGATGGGGCTCTGGGTTCTACTCAGTCCTCCTGACACACGGGGATGGCTGTTGAGTATCTCACACTCACTGGATGTCTTCTTCACTACTGTGTAATCCTGTGTAATGGAGGAGACATCAAATATCAATATATACACTCCCAGACCCCCCCCCCCATCACCTCCCCAGTCCTGTCCCTGTATTATTATTATTATAGTATTATTACTATAGACATAAGTTACATCACAGTGACGCTTCCATATCCCCTCACCTCCCTGTATTATTACTATAGATATATGTGATGTCACTGTGACACTCCCAGATCCCCTCACCTCCCCAGTCATGTCCCTGTATTATTACTATAGATAAGTGATGTCACTGTGATGCTCCGAGATTCCCTCACCTCCCCAGTAATATACCTGTATTAGTACTATAGATATAAGCGATGTCACAGTGAGGCTGCCAGATCCCCTCACCTCCCAATTCAGGTCCCTGAATTATTACTATAGATATAAGTGTTGTTAATGTGACACTCCCAGATCCCCTCACCTCCCCAGTCATATACCTGTATTATTACTATAGATATAAGTGATGTTACTGTGCCAGTCCCAGATCCCCTCACCACCCCCAGTCATGTCCCTGTATTAGTACGATAGATATGTGATGTCACTGTGACGCTCCCAGATCACCTCACCTCCCCAGTCATGTCCCTGTATTATTACTAGATATATGTGATGTCTCTGTGACACTCCCAGATTCACTCACCTCCAGTTATGTCCCTTTATTATTACTATAGATATAAGTGATGTCACTGTGACGTTCCCAGATCTCCTCATCTCCCCAGTCATGTCCCTGTTTTATTACTAAAGATATCAGATCATAATGATGCTCCCATATCCTCTCACCTCCCCAGTCATGTCCCTTTATTATGACTATAGATATTAGTGATGTCACTGTGACGCTCCCAGATCCCCTTACCTCCCCAGTCATGTCCCTCTATTATGACTATAGATATTAGTGATGTCACTGTGACGCTCCCAGATCCCCTCACCTCCCCAGTCATGTCCCTGTATTATTACTAGAGATATATGTGATGTCACTGTGACACTTCCAGATCCAGTCATGTCCCTGTATTATTACTAGAGATATATGATGTCACTGTGACACTTACAGATCCCCTCAACTCCCCAGGCATGTCCCTGTATTATTACAGGAGATATATGTGATGTCACTGTGACACTTCCGGATTCCCTAACATTCCCAGTATTATTACTATAGATGTAAGTGATGTTACTGTGACACTCCCAGATTCCCTCACCTCCCCGTCATATACCTATATTATTACTATACATATAAGTGATGTTACTGTGACACTCCCAGATCCCCTCCCCTCCCCCAGTCATGTCCCTGTATTAGTACGATAGATATGTGATGTCACTGTGACGCTCCCAGATCACCTCACCTCCCCAGTCATGTCCCTGTATTATTACTATAGATATAAGTGATGTCTCTGTGATACTCCCAGATCCCCTCACCTCCCCAGTCATGTCCCTGTATTATTACTATATATAAGCGACGTCACTGTGCCTCCTAGTTTCCCCTCACCTCCCCAGTCATGTCCCTGTATTGCTATAGATATTAGTGATGTCACTGTGACACTCCCAGATCCCCTCACCTCTCAAGTCATATACGTATTATTAATATAGATATACGGTCACAGTGGCGCTCCCAGATTCACTCACCTCCACAGTCATGTCCCTTTATTATTACAATAGATATAAGTGATGTCACTGTGACATTCCCAGATCCCCTCACCTCCCCAGTCATATACCTGTATTATTACTATAGATAACAGTGACATCACTGTGACGCTCCCAGATCCCCCTCACCTCCACAGTCATGTCTCTGTTTTATTACTATAGATTTAAGTGATGTCATTGTGACACTCCCAGTACCCCTCACGTCCACAGCCATGTCCCTGTATTATTACTAGAGATAAATGTGATGTCACTATGACACTTCCAGATCCAGTCATGTCCCTGTATTATTACTAGAGATATATGATGCCACTGTGGCACTTACAGATCCCCTCAACTCCCCAGGCATGTCCCTGTATTATTACAGGAGATATATGTGATCTCACTGTGACACTTCCAGATCCCCTAACATCCCCAGTCATGTCCCTGTATTATTACTATAGATATAAGGTCACTGTGACACTCCCAGATCCACTCACCATCCCAGTCATGTCCCTGTATTATTACTATAGATAAGTGATGTTACTGTGACACTCCCAGATCTCCTCATCTCCCCAGTCATGTCCCTGTTTTATTACTATAGATTTAAGTGATGTCCCTTTGACACTCCCAGTACCCCTCACGTCTACAGTCATGTCCCTGTTTTATTACTATAGATAATAAGAATTTACTTACCGATAATTCTATTTCTCGTAGTCCGTAGTGGATGCTGGGGACTCCGTAAGGACCATGGGGATCAGCGGCTCCACAGGAGACTGGGCACAAAAGTAAAGCTTTAGGACAACCTGGTGTGCACTGGCTCCTCCCCCTATGACCCTCCTCCAAGCCTCAGTTAGGATACTGTGCCCGGACGAGCGTACACAATAAGGAAGGATTTTGAATCCCGGGTAAGACTCATACCAGCCACACCAATCACACCGTATAACTTGTGATCTAAACCCAGTTAACAGCATGATAACAGAGGAGCCTCTAGAAAAGATGGCTCACTACAGCAATAACCCGATTTTTGGTAACAATAACTTTGTACCAGTATTGCAGACAATCCGCACTTGGGATGGGCGCCCAGCATCCACTACGGACTACGAGAAATAGAATTATCGGTAAGTAAATTCTTATTTTCTCTGACGTCCTAGTGGATGCTGGGGACTCCGTAAGGACCATGGGGATTATACCAAAGCTCCCAAACGGGCGGGAGAGTGCGGATGACTCTGCAGCACCAATGAGAGTACTCCAGGTCCTCCTCAGCCAGGGTATCAAATTTGTAGAATTTTACAAACTTATTTGCTCCTGACCAAGTAGCTGCTCAGCAAAGTTGTAAAGCCGAGACCCCTCGGGCAGCCGCCCAAGATGAGCCCACCTTCCTCGTGGAGTGGGCATTGACAGATTTTTGGCTGTGGCAGGCCTTCCACAGAATGTGCAAGCTGAATTGTACTACAAATCCAACGAGCAATAGTCTGCTTAGAAGCAGGGGCACCCAGCTTGTTGGGTGCATACAGGATAAACAGCGAGTCAGATTTTCTGACTCCAGCCGTCCTGGAATATATATATTCAGGGCCCTGACAACGTCTAGCAACTTGGAGTCCTCCAAGTCCCTAGTAGCCGCAGGCACCACAATAGGTTGGTTCAGGTGAAACGCTGAAAACCACCTTAAGGAGAAACTGAGGACGAGTCCTCAATTCCGCCCTGTCCGAATGGAAAATCAAATAAGGCTTTTACAGGATAAAGCCGCCAATTCTGACACGCACCTGGCCCAGGCCAGGGCCAACAGCATGACCACTTTCCATGTGAGATATTTTAACTCCACAGATTTAAGTGGTTCAAACCAATGTGACTTTTGGAACCCAAACTACATTGAGATCCCAAGGTGCCACTGGAAGCACAAAAGGAGGCTGTATATACAGTACCCCTTTTACAACGTCTGAACTTCAGGGACTGAAGCTAGTTCTTTTTGGAAGAAAATTGACAGGACCGAAATTTGAACCTTAATGGACCCCAATTTCAGGCCCATAGACACTCCTGTTTGCAGGAAATGTAGGAATCGACCCAGTTGAAATTCCTCCGTCGGGCCTTACTGGCCCCGCACCACGCAACATATTTTCGCCAAATGTGGAGATAATGTTTTGCGGTTACATCCTTCCTGGCTTTGATCAGGATAGGGATGACTTATCCGGAATGCCTTTTTCTGCTAGGATCCGGCGTTCAACCGCCATGCCATCAAACGCAGCCGCGGTAAGTCTTAGAACAGACAGGGTCCTTGCTGAAGCAGGTCCCTTCTTAGAGGTAGAGGCCACGGATCCTCCGTGAGCATCTCTTGAAGTTCCGGTTACCAAGTCCTCCTTGGCCAATCCGGAGCCACGAATATAGTGCTTACTCCTCTCCGTCTTATAATTCTCAGTACCTTGGGTATGAGAGGCAGAGGAGGGAACACATACACTGACTGGTACACCCACGGTGTTACCAGAGCGTCTACAGCTATTGCCTGAGGGTCCCTTGACCTGGCGCAATACCTGTCGAGTTTTTCCCAACGGTTTATAATCATGTGGAAGACTTCTGGGTGAAGTCCCCACTCTCCCGGGTGGAGGTCGTGTCTGCTGAGGAAATCTGCTTCACAGTTGTCCACTCCCGGAATGAATACTGCTGACAGTGCTATCACTGCCATTGCCCTCCTGCTTCTTGTGCCACCCTTGTTTACGTGGGTGACTGCCGTGATGTTGTCCGACTGGATCAACACCGGCTGACCTTGAAGCAGAGGTCTTGCTAAGCTTAGAGCATTGTAAATGGCCCTTAGCTTCAGGATATTTATGTGAAGTGCTGTCTCCAGGCTTGACCATAAGCCCTGGAAATTTCTTCCCTGTGTGACTGCTCCCCAGCCTCGCAGGCTGGCATCCGTGGTCACCAGGACCCAGTCCTGAATGCCGAATCTGCGGCCCTCTAGAAGATGAGCACTCTGCAACCACCACAGGAGGGACACCCTTGTCCTTGGTGACAGGGTTATCCGCTGATGCATCTGAAGATGCAACCCGGACCATTTGTCCAGCAGGTCCCACTGGAAAGTTCTTGCGTGGAAACTGCCGAATGGGATTGCTTCGTAGGAAGCCACCATTTTCCCCAGAACCCTTGTGCATTGATACACTCTTGGCTCGGTTTTAGGAGGTTCCTGACTAGCTCGGATAACTCCCTGGCTTTCTCCTCCGGAAGAAACACCTTTTTTTGGACTGTGTCCAGGATCAACCCTAGGAACAGAAGACGAGTCGTCGGAACCAGCTGCGATTTTGGAATATTGAGAATCCAACCGTGCTGTCGCAACACTACCTGAGATAGTGCTACTTCGACCTCCAACTGTTCTCTGGATCTTACCCTTATCAGGAGATCGTCCAAGTAAGGGATAACTAAAACTCCCTTCCTTCAAAGGAGTATTATCATTTCGGCCATTACCTTGGTAAAGACCCGGGGTGCCGTGGACCATCCAAACGGCAGCGTCTGAAACTCTGAAACTGATAGTGACAGTTCTGTACCACAAACCTGAGGTACCCTTGGTGAGAAGGGTAAAATATGACATGAAGGTAAGCATCCTTGATGTCCAGAGACCATGTAGTCCCCTTCTTCCAGGTTCGCAGTCACTGCTCTGAGTGACTCCATCTTGAATTTGAACTTCTGTATGTAAGTGTTCAAAGATTTTAGATTTAAAATCGGTCTCATCGAGCCGTCCGGCTTCGGTACCACAACAGTGTGGAATAATAATACCCCTTTCCCTGTTGCAGGAGGGGTACCTTGATTATCACCTGCTGGGAATACAGCTTGTGAATGGTTTCCAAAACTGCCTCCCTGTCGGAGGGAGACGTCGGTAAAGCCGACTTTAGGAAACGGCGAGGGGGAGACGTCTCAAATTCCAATTTGTACCCCTGAGATACTGTGACAGTCCCAGATTCCCTCACCTCCCCGTTATATACCTATATTATTACTATACATATAAGTGATGTTACTGTGACAGTCCCAGATCCCCTCCCCTCCCCCAGTCATGTCCCTGTATTAGTACGATAGATATGTGATGTCACTGTGACGCTCCCAGATCACCTCACCTCCCCAGTCATGTCCCTGTATTATTACTATAGATATAAGTGATGTCTCTGTGATGCTCCCAGATCCCCTCACCTCCCCCGTCATGTCCCTGTATTATTACTATATATAAGCGACGTCACTGTGCCTCTCCTAGATCCCCTCACCTCCACAGTCATGTCCCTGTATTGCTATAGATATTAGTGATGTCACTGTGACACTCCCAGATCCCCTCACCTCTCAAGTCACATACGTATAATTAATATAGATATAAGGTCACAGTGGCGCTCCCAGATTCACTCACCTCCACAGTCATGTCCCTTTATTATTACAATAGATATAAGTGATGTCACTGTGACATTCCCAGATCCCCTCACCTCCCCAGTCATATACCTGTATTATTACTATAGATAACAGTGACATCACTGTGACGCTCCCAGATCCCCTCACCTCCCCAGTCATGTCTCTGTTTTATTACTATAGATTTAAGTGATGTCACTGTGACACTCCCAGTACCCCTCACGTCCACAGCCATGTCCCTGTATTATTACTAGAGATAAATGTGATGTCACTGTGACACTTCCAGATCCAGTCATGTCCCTGTATTATTACTAGAGATATATGATGCCACTGTGACACTTACAGATCCCCTAACATCCCCAGTCATGTCCCTGTATTATTACTATAGATATAAGTGATGTCACTGTGACGCTCCCAGATCTCCTCTTCTCCCCAGTCATGTTCCTGTTTTATTATTATAGATATAAGTGATGTCACTGTGACACTCCCAGTACCCCTCACGTCTACAGTCATGTCCCTGTTTTATTACTATAGATAAAAGTGATGTCACAGTGATGCTCCAAGATCCCCTCACCTCCCCAGTGATGTCCCTGTATTATTACTATAGATATAAGGTCACAATGATGCTCCCAGATCCTCCCAGCTCCCCAGTCATGTCCCTGTATTATTACTATAGATATAAGTGATGTCACTGTAGTGCTCCCAGAATCCCTCACCTCCCCAGTCATGTCCCTGAGTTATTACTATGATATAAGGTCACAGTGATGTTCCCATATCCTATCACCTCCCCATTCATGTCCCTGTATTATTACTATAGATATAAGGTCACTGTGACGCTCCCAGATCCACTCACCTCCCCAGTAAGCAGGTAGATGATCTCCAGGGTGATTTTTATTATGCTCTCAGTCCTGTGACTACTGTCCTTGTCCATCCTCCGTCAATCAGAGAGAATACAGAATGTGTGATGTGTAATAAAGACTCCGTTCCCCACAGCTGGAGTTCCTGGAATAAATAGAACACATAAAACATATTGCACATGTAACATAGTAAATGTGGAATGGAGTGGTCATTTAATCTCCTATTTCCCCACAGCCATAGAGTCCTGGTCAGTGTCTCCAAGGTTCCTGTGACCCAGCCCCATAATGCTGTACTGCATAGTGATCCTGATCTAGAATGTAGCGCTATTGTGGGTGGAGTCACAATGAACTGATGTGCAGTACATTGTGAAGGAACAGGGTCTCCTGGAAAGGGCGGCCGGAGACAGGCAGGGGGAAGGCGGCAGGAGACAGGCAGGGGGAAGGCGGCAGGAGACAGGCAGGGGGAAGGCGGCAGGAGACAGGCAGGGGGAAGGCGGCAGGAGACAGGCAGGGGAAAGGCGGCAGGAGACAGGCAGGGGAAAGGTGGCAGGAGACAGGCAGGGGAAAGGCGGCAGGAGACAGGCAGGGGAAAGGCGGCAGGAGACAGGCAGGGGAAAGGCGGCAGGAGACAGGCAGGGGAAAGGCGGCAGGAGACAGACAGGGGAAAGGTGGCAGGAGACAGACAGGGGAAAGGTGGCAGGAGACAGGCAGGGGAAAGGCAGCCGGAGACAGACAGGGGGAAGGCAGCCGGAGACAGACGGGGAAGGCAGCCGGACACAGACAGGGGAGCAGCCGCATGGAGTAACATGAGTTGGGGCTTGGACGGGGTCAGCAGCAGCAGCCATGAGCGGGGTACAGTGCCAGCTGCCTGCAGGCTATAACCCGGCCCTCCCATACCAGAGGCTCCTGCCATGCTACACCCGCAGCCCCCTGCCTCCTACCCACACCCTCTGCAGTCTAGGAAGGATGAGCTGCCGGGAGCCCCCTGAGGCGGGTGAGCGAGGAAGCCCCCTGGAGGAGTAAGTGCCGCTCTCTGGGCTGCTTCTAGATGCTGCCCTCCCCTACTTGCTGCATGGGTGCAGATGTTGGCAGCGCACTCAGCATGAAAACACAAGGTTTGTTGGCGCTGGGCAGGTCTGTGGTGGAATACACTTTAGGATTAGCAGCCACCTGGAGAGGGGTAGCCGGCCTCCTCATACAGAGACAAATGTGGGGAATACCAGGTAGGCGCTCTATCCAAATGATGCAGCCAAAACATAATGAAAAAATAAGAATTTACTCACCGGTAATTCTATTTCTCGTAGTCCGTAGTGGATGCTGGGAACTCCGAAAGGACCATGGGGAATAGCGGGCTCCGAAGGAGGCTGGGCACTCTAAAAAAGATTTATGACTACCTGGTGTGCACTGGCTCCTCCCACTATGACCCTCCTCCAAGCCTCAGTTAAGACACTGTGCCCGGACGAGCGTACACAATAAGGAAGGATTTTGAATCCCGGGTAAGACTCATACCAGCCACACCAATCACACCTGGATACTATATCCAGTTAAACAGTATGAAAACACTGAGCCTCTCAACAGATGGCTCAACAATAACCCTTTAGTTAGCAATAACTATGTACAAGTATTGCAGACAATCCGCACTTGGGACGGGCGCCCAGCATCCACTACGGACTACGAGAAATAGAATTACCGGTGAGTAAATTCTTATTTTCTCTGACGTCCTAGTGGATGCTGGGAACTCCGTAAGGACCATGGGGATTATACCAAAGCTCCCAAACGGGCGGGAGAGTGCGGATGACTCTGCAGCACCGAATGAGAGAACTCAAGGTCCTCCTCAGCCAGGGTATCAAATTTGTAGAATTTTGCAAATGTGTTTGCCCCTGACCAAGTAGCCGCTCGGCAAAGTTGTAAAGTTGAGACCCCTCGGGCAGCCGCCCAAGATGAGCCCACCTTCCTTGTGGAATGGGCATTTACAGATTTTGGCTGTGGCAGGCCTGCCACAGAATGTGCAAGCTGAATTGTATTACAAATCCAACGAGCAATAGTCTGCTTAGAAGCAGGAGCACCCAGCTTGTTGGGTGCATATAGGATAAACAGCGAGTCAGATTTTCTGACTCTAGCCGTCCTGGAAACATATATTTTCAGGGCCCTGACCACGTCTAACAACTTGGAGTCCTCCAAGTCCCTAGTAGCCGCAGGCACCACAAATGGCTGGTTCAGGTGAAACGCTGACACCACCTTAGGGAGAAACTGGGGACGAGTCCTCAATTCTGCCCTATCCATATGGAAAACCAGATAAGGGCTTTTACAAGACAAAGCCGCCAATTCTGATACTCGCCTGGCAGAAGCCAAGGCCAATAACATGACCACCTTCCACGTGAGATATTTCAGATCCACGGTTTTTAGTGGCTCAAACCAATGTGATTTTAAGAAACTCAACACCACGTTGAGATCCCAAGGTGCCACAGGGGGCACGAACGGGGGCTGAATATGCAGCACTCCTTTTACAAATGTCTGAACTTCAGGTACTGAAGCTAGTTCTTTTTGAAAGAAAATCGACAGAGCCGAGATCTGTACCTTAATGGAGCCCAGTTTTAGGCCCATATTCACTCCTGCTTGCAGGAAATGCAGAAATCGACCTAGTTGAAATTCCTCTGTTGGGGCCTTTACGGCCTCACACCAAGCAACATATTTCCGCCATATGCGGTGATAATGATTTGCTGTAACCTCTTTCCTGGCTTTAATAAGCGTAGGAATGACTTCCTCCGGAATGCCCTTTTCCTTCAGGATCCGGCGTTCAACCGCCATGCCGTCAAACGCAGCCGCGGTAAATCTTGGAACAGACAGGGCCCCTGCTGTAGCAGGTCTTGTCTGAGCGGCAGAGGCCACGGGTCCTCTGAGATCATCTCTTGAAGTTCCGGGTACCACGCTCTTCTTGGCCAATCCGGAATCACGAGAATTGTGTTTACTCCTCGCTTTCTTATTATTCTCAATACCTTTGGTATGAGAGGCAGAGGAGGGAACACATAAACTGACTGGTACACCCACGGAGTCACCAGAGCGTCCACAGCTATCGCCTGAGGGTCTCTTGACCTGGCGCAATACCTCTAGTTTTCTGTTTAGGCGGGACGCCATCATGTCCCCCTGTGGACGATCCCACTGATTTACAATCATTTGGAAGACTTCTGGATGAAGTCCCCACTCTCCCGGGTGGAGGTCGTGCCTGCTGAGAAAGTCTGCTTCCCAGTTGTCCACTCCCGGAATGAACACTGCTGACAGTGCTAGTACGTGATTTTCCGCCCATCGGAGAATTCTTGTGGCTTCTGCCATTGCCATCCTGCTTCTTGTGCCGCACTGTCGATTCACATGGGCGACTGCAGTGATGTTGTCTGACTGGATCAGCACCGGCTGATGTAGGAGCAGGGATTTTGCTTGACTTAGGGCATTGTAGATGGCCCTTAGTTCCAGAATATTTATGTGAAGAGAAGTCTCCTGACTTGACCATAGTCCTTGGATGTTTCTTCCCTGTGTGACTGCCCCCCAGCCACGAAGGCTGGCATCCGTGGTCACCAAGACCCAGTCCTGTATGCCGAATCTGCGGCCCTCCAGAAGATGAGCACTCTGCAGCCACCACAAAAGAGACACCCTGGTTCTTGGAGACAGGGTTATCAAGCGATGCATCTGAAGATGCGATCCGGACCACTTGTCCAACAGGCCCCACTGAAAGATTCTGGCATGGAACCTGCCGAATGGAATTGCTTCGTAAGAAGCTACCATCTTTCCCAGGACCCGCGTGCAGTGATGCACCGATACCTGTTTTGGTTTCAGGAGGTCTCTGACTAGAGAAGACAACTCCCTGGCTTTCTCCTCCGGGAGAAACACTTTTTTCTGGACTGTGTCCAGAATCATCCCCAGGAACATTAGACGAATCGTCGGAACCAGCTGTGACTTTGGGATATTCAGAATCCAGCCGTGCTGGTGCAGCACTTCCTGAGATAGTGCTACTCCCACCAACAACTGTTCCTTGGACCGTGCCTTTATTAGGAGATCGTCCAAGTACGGGATAATTAAAACTCCCTTTTTTCGAAGGAGTATCATCATTTCCGCCATAACCTTGGTAAATACCCTCGGTGCCGTGGAGAGTCCAAACGGCAGCGTCTGGAATTGGTAATGGCAATCCTGTACCACAAATCTGATGTACTCCTGGTGAGGATGGTAAATGGGGACATGCAGGTAAGCATCCTTGATGTCCAGGGATACCATGTAATCCCCCTCGTCTAGGCTTGCAATAACCGCCCTGAGCGATTCCATCTTGAACTTGAATTTATATATGTATGTGTTCAAGGATTTCAAATTTAAAATGGGTCTCACCGAACCGTCCGGTTTCGGCACCACAAATAGTGTGGAATAGTAACCCCGGCCTTGTTGAAGTAGGGGTACCTTGATTATCACCTGCTGGGAATACAGCTTGTGAATTGCCGCAAGCACCGCCTCCCTGTCTGAGGGAGCAATCGGCAAGGCAGATTTTAGGAACCGGTGGGGTGGAGCCTCCTCGAATTCCAGCTTGTACCCCTGAGATACTATTTGAAGGATTCAGGGATCCACCTGTGAACGAGCCCACTGATCGCTGAAATTCTTGAGGTGGGCCCCCACCGTACCTGGCTCCGCCTGTGGAGCCCCACCGTCATGCGGCGGACTTGGAAGAAGAAGCGGGGGAGGACTTTTCCTCCTGGGAACCTGTAGTTTGTTGCAGCCTTTTTCCCCTACCTCTGCCTCTAGACAGAAAAGACCCTCCTTTTCCACGCTTGTTTTTCTGGGTCCGAAAGGACTGCACCTGATAAAATGGCGCCTTCTTAGGCTGTGAGGGGACATGGGGTAAAAATGCTGACTTCCCAGACGTTGCTGTGGAAACTAGGTCCGAGAGACCATCCCCAAATAATTCCTTCCCCTTATAAGGCAAAACTTCCATGTGCCTTTTGGAATCTGCATCTCCTGTCCACTGGCGAGTCCATAAGCATCTCCTAGCAGAAATGGACAATGCACTTACTTTAGATGCCAGCCGGCAGATTTCCCTCTGTGCATCTCTCATATATAAGACTGAGTCTTTGATATGGTCTATGGTTAGCAGAATAGTGTCTCTGTCTAGTGTGTCAATATTTTCTGACAGTTTATCTGACCACGCAGTGGCAGCACTGCACATCCATGCTGACGCAATAGCTGGTCTAAGTATAATGCCTGAGTGTGTATATACAGACTTCAGGATCGCCTCCTGCCTTCTATCAGCAGGTTCCTTAAGGGCGGCCGTATCCTGAGACGGTAGTGCCACCTTTTTAGACAAACGTGTGAGCGCTTTATCCACCCTAGGGGGTGTTTCCCAACGTGACCTATCCTCTGGCGGGAAAGGGAACGCCATTAGTACCTTCTTAGGAATTACCAATTTTTTATCAGGGGAAGCCCACGCTTCTTCACACACTTCATTTCATTCCTCTGATGGGGAAAAACTACGTGCAGTTTTTTCTCCCCAAACATAATACCCTTTTTTGTGGTACCTGGAGTTATATCAGAAATGTTTAACACCTCTTTCATTGCCTCAATCATGCAGTGAATGGCCTTAGTGGGCATTAGATTAGACTCATCGTCGTCGACACTGGTGTCAGTATCAGTGTCGACATCTGTCTGAGGTAACGGGCGTTTTACAGCCCCTGAAGACCTTTGAGACACCTGGACAGGCACGAGCTGAGAACTCGGCTGTCCCACATTTGGCATGTCGTCAAATTTTTTATGTAAGGAGTCTATACGTGCACTCATTTCTTTCCATAAGCTCATCCACTCAGGTGTCTGCCCCGCAGGGGGTGACATCCCTTCCAAAGGCATCTGCTCCGCCTCCACATCATTATCCTCATCAAACATGTCGACAGAGCCGTACCGACACACCACAGACACACAGGGAATGCTCTAATAGAGGACAGGACCCACAAAAGCCCTTTGGGGGGACAGAGTGAGAGTATGCCAGCACACACCAGAGCGCTATATAATGCAGGGACTAACTGAGTTATGTCCCCTATAGCTGCTCTTTCTATATAAATATATACTGCGCCTAAATTTAATGCCCCCCCCCCCCCCCTCTCTTTTTTACCCTTTTCTGTAGTGTAGTCTGCAGGGGAGAGCCAGGGAGCTTCCTTCCAGCGGAGCTGTGAGGGAAAAATGGCGCCAGTGTGCTGAGGAGATAGCTCCGCCCCTTTTCCGCGGACTATTCTCCCGCTTTTTTAAGGAATCTGGCAGGGGTAATTACCACATATATAGCCTCTGGGGCTATATATTGTGGTCTTTTTGCCAGCCAAGGTGTTTTTATTGCTGCTCAGGGCGCCCCCCCCAGCGCCCTGCACCCTCAGTGACCGGAGTGTGAAGTGTGTATGAGGAGCAATGGTGCACAGCTGCAGTGCTGTGCGCTACCTTGGTGAAGACTGATGTCTTCTGCCGCCGATTTTCCGGACCTCTTCATGCTTCTGGCTCTGTAAGGGGGACGGGGGCGCGGCTCCGGGACCGAACATCAAGGCTGGGCCTGCGGTCGGTCCCTCTGGAGCTAATGGTGTCCAGTAGCCTAAGAAGCCCAAGCTGGCTGCAAGCAGGCGAGTTCGCTTCTTCTCCCCTTAGTCCCTCGCTGCAGTGAGCCTGTTGCCAGCAGGTCTCACTGAAAATAAAAAGCCTAAAACTATACTTTCTTTCTAGGAGCTCAGGAGAGCCCCTAGTGTGCATCCAGCTCGGCCGGGCACAAAAATCTAACTGAGGCTTGGAGGAGGGTCATAGTGGGAGGAGCCAGTGCACACCAGGTAGTCTAAGATCTTTCTAGAGTGCCCAGCCTCCTTCGGAGCCCGCTATTCCCCATGGTCCTTTCGGAGATCCCAGCATCCACTAGGACGTCAGAGAAAATAAGAATTTACTTACCGATAATTCTATTTCTCGTAGTCCGTAGTGGATGCTGGGACTCCGTCAGGACCATGGGGAATAGCGGCTCCGCAGGAGACTGGGCACAAAAGTAAAAGCTTTAGGACTGCCTGGTGTGCACTGGCTCCTCCCCTATGACCCTCCTCCAAGCCTCAGTTAAGATACTGTGCCCGGACGAGCGTACACAATAAGGAAGGATTTTTGAATCCCGGGTAAGACTCATACCAGCCACACCAATCACACCATATAACTTGTGATCTAAATCCAGTTAACAGTATGATAACATGAGGAGCCTCCAGAACAGATGGCTCACTACAACAAAACCCGAATTTTTGGCAACAATAACTATATACAAGTATTGCAGACAATCCGCACTTGGGATGGGCGCCCAGCATCCACTACGGACTACGAGAAATAGAATTATCGGTAAGGAAATTCTTAGTTTCTCTGACGTCCTTGTGGATGCTGGGACTCCGTCAGGACCATGGGGATTATACCAAAGCTCCCAAACGGGCGGGAGAGTGCGGATGACTCTGCAGCACCGAATGAGAGAACTCCAGGTCCTCTTCAGCCAGGGTATGAAATTTGTAGAATTTTACAAACGTGTTTTCCCCTGACCACGTCGCTGCTCGGCAAAGTTGTAAAGCCGAGACCCCTCGGGCAGCCGCCCAAGATGAGCCCACCTTCCTCGTGGAATGGGCATTGACAGATTTTGGCTGTGGCAGGCCTGCCACAGAATGTGCAAGCTGAATTGTACTACAAATCCAACGAGCAATCGTTTGCTTAGAAGCAGCAGCACCCAGCTTGTTGGGTGCATACAGGATAAACAGCGAGTCAGATTTCCTGACTCCCGCCGTCCTGGAAACATATATTTTCAGGGCCCTGACTACATCCAGCAACTTGGAGTCCTCCAAGTCCCCAGTAGCCGCAGGCACCACAATAGGTTGGTTTAGGTGAAACGCTGAAACCACCTTAGGGAGAAATTGAGGACGAGTCCTCAATTCTGCCCTATCCGAATGAAATATCAGGTAAGGGCTTTTATAGGATAAAGCCACCAATTCTGATACGCGCCTGGCTGAAGCCAGGGCCAACAGCATTACCACTTTCCATGTGAGATATTTTAAATCCACTGTGGCAAGTGGTTCGAACCAATGTGATTTTAGGAATCCCAAAACCACATTGAGATCCCAGGGTGCCACTGGAGGCACAAAGGGAGGCTGTATATGCAGTACCCCCTTGACAAAAGTCTGGACTTCAGGAACTGAAGCCAATTCTTTCTGGAAGAAAATCGACAAGGCCGAAATTTGAACCTTAATGGACCCTAATTTTAGGCCCATGGACAGTCCTGTTTGCAGGAAATGCAGGAAACGACCTAGTTGAAATTCCTCTGTCGGGGCCTTCCTAACCTCGCACCACGCAACATATTTCCGCCAAATACGGTGATAATGTTGTGACTTCATCTGGAATGCCTTTTTCCTTCAGGATCCGGCGTTCAACCGCCATGCCGTCAAACGCAGCCGCGGTAAGTCTTGGAACAGACAGGGTCCTTGCTGAAGCAGGTCCCTTCTTAGTGGTAGAGGCCACGGATCCTCCGTGAGCATCTCTTGAAGTTCCGGGTACCAAGTCCTTCTTGGCCAATCCGGAGCCACGAGTATAGTTCTTACTCCTCTCCGTCTTATAATCCTCAGTACCTTGGGTATGAGAGGCAGAGGAGGGAACACATACACTGATTGGTACACCCACGGTGTTACCAGCGCGTCCACCGCTATTGCCTGAGGGTCCCTTGACCTTGCGCAATACCTGTCTAGTTTTTTGTTGAGGCGGGACGCCATCATGTCCACCTTTGGTTTTTCCCAACGGTTTACAATCAATTGGAAGACTTCTGGATGAAGTCCCCACTCTCCCGGGTGGAGATCGTGTCTGCTGAGAAATTCTGCTTCCCAGTTGTCCACTCGGGAATGAACACTGCTGACAGTGCTATCACATGATTTTCCGCCCAGCGAAGAATCCTTGCAGCTTCTGCCATCGCTCTCCTGCTTCTTGTGCCGCCCTGTCTGTTTACGTGGGCGACTGCCGTGATGTTGTCCGACTGGATCAACACAGGCTGACCCTGAAGCAGAGGCCTTGCTTGACTTAGGGCATTGTAAATGGCCCTTAGTTCCAGGATATTTATGTGAAATGACGTTTCGTCCCTGTGTGACTGCTCCCCAGCCTCTCAGGCTGGCATCCGTGGTCACCAGGACCCAGTCCTGAATGCCGAATCTGTGGCCCTCTAGAAGATGAGCACTCTGCAACCACCACAGGAGAGACACCCTTGTCCTTGGAGACAGGGTTATCCGCTGATGCATCTGAAGATGCGATCCGGACCATTTGTCCAGCAGATCCCACTGAAAGGTTCTTGCATGGAATCTGCCGAATGGAATCGCTTCGTAAGAAGCCACCATTTTTCCCAGGACCCTTGTGCATTGATGCACTGACACTTGGCCTGGTTTTAGGAGGTTCCTGACTAGCTCGGATAACTCCCTGGCTTTCTCCTCCGGGAGAAACACCTTTTTCTGGACTGTGTCCAGAATCATCCCTAGGAACAGCAGACGTGTCGTAGGAATCACCTGCGATTTTGGAATATTTAGAATCCACCCGTGCTGTCGTAGCACTACTTGAGATAGTGCTACTCCGACCTCTAACTGTTCCCTGGACCTTGCCCTTATCAGGAGATCGTCCAAGTAAGGGATAATTAAGACGCCTTCTCTTCGAAGAAGAATCATCATTTCGGCCATTACCCTGGTAAAGACCCGGGGTGCCGTGGACAATCCAAACGGCAGCGTCTGAAACTGATAATGACAGTTCTGTACCACAAACCTGAGGTACCCTTGGTGAGAAGGGCAAATTGGGACATGGAGGTAAGCATCCTTGATGTCCAGAGACACCATATAGTCCCCTTCTTCCAGGTTCGCAATCACTGCTCTGAGTGATTCCATCTTGAACTTGAACCTTTGTATGTAAGTGTTCAAAGATTTCAGATTTAAAATCGGTCTCACCGAGCCGTCCGGCTTCGTTACCACAAACAGCGTGGAATAATACCACTTTCCCTGTTGAAGGAGGGGTACCTTTATTATCACCTGCTGGGAGTACAGCTTGTGAATAGCTTCCAATACCGCCTCCCTGTCGGAGGGAGACGTTGGTAAAGCAGACTTCAGGAACCGGCGAGGGGGAGACGTCTTGAATTCCAATTTGTACCCCTGCGATACTACCTGCAGGATCCAGGGGTCCACTTGCGAGTGAGCCCACTGCGCGCTGAAATTCTTGAGACGGCCCCCCACCGTACCCGAGTCCGCTTGTAAGGCCCCAGCGTCATGCTGAGGACTTGGCAGAAGCGGGGGAGGGCTTCTGTTCCTGGGAAGAGGCTGCCTGCTGCAGTCTTTTTCCCCTTCCTCTGCCCCGGGGCAGAAATGAGTGGCCTTTTGCCCGCTTGCCCTTATGGGGACGAAAGGACTGAGCCTGAAAAGACGGTGTCTTTTTCTGCTGAGAGGTAACCTGGGGTAAAAATGTGGATTTTCCAGCCGTTGCCGTGGCCACCAGGTCCGATAGACCGACCCCAAATAACTCCTCCCCTTTATAAGGCAATACTTCCATATGCCGTTTGGAATCCGCATCACCTGACCACTGTCGCGTCCATAACCCTCTTCTGGCAGAAATGGACAGCGCACTTACTCTTGATGCCAGGGTGCAAATATCCCTCTGTGCATCACGCATATATAGAAATGCATCTTTTAAATGCTCTATAGGCAATAATATACTGTCCCTGTCCAGGGTATCAATATTTTCAGTCAGGGAATCCGACCAAGCCACCCCAGCACTGCACATCCAGGCTGAGGCGATTGCTGGTCGCAGTATAACACCAGTATGTGTGTATATACTTTTTAGGATATTTTCCAGCTTCCTATCAGCTGGCTCCTTGAGGGCGGCCGTCTCAGGAGACGGTAACGCCACTTGTTTTGATAAGCGTGTGAGCGCTTTATCTACCCTAGGGGGTGTTTCCCAACGCGCCCTAACCTCTGGCGGGAAAGGGTATAACGCCAATAAGTTTTTTATCGGGGGAAACCCACGCTTCATCACACACCTCATTTAATTCATCTGACTCAGGAAAAACTACGGGTAGTTTTTTCACACCCCACATAATACCCTTTTTTGTGGTACTTGTAGTATCAGAAATGTTCAAAACCTCCTTCATTGCCGTGATCATGTAACGTGTGGCCCTACTGGAAAATACGTTTGTTTCCTCACCGTCGACACTGGAATCAGTGTCCGTGTCTGGGTCTGTGTCGACCATCTGAGGTAACGGGCAATTTAAAGCCCCTGACGGTGTCTGAGACGGCTGTACAGGCACTAGCTGATTTGCCGGCTGTCTCATGTCGTCAACAGTCTTTTGTAAAGTGCTGACACTATCACGTAATTCCTTCCATAAGACCATCCAGTCAGGTGTCGACTCCCTAGGGGGTGACATCACTATTACAGGCAATTGCTCCGCCTCCATACCATTTTCCTCCTCATACATGTCGACACAAACGTACCGACACACAGCACACACACAGGGAATGCTCTGATAGAGGACAGGACCCCACTAGCCCTTTGGGGAGACAGAGGGAGAGCTTGCCAGCACACACCAGAGCGCTCTATATATATATATATATATATATATATATATATATATACAGGGATAACCTTATAGAAGTGTTTTTCCCTTATATAGCTGCTGTATTGAATAATCTGCCAATTTAGTGCCCCCCCCTCTCTTGTTTTACCCTGTTTCTGTAGTGCAGGACTGCAGGGGAGAGTCAGCGAGACGTCCTTCCAGCGGAGCTGTGAGGGAAAATGGTGCTTGTGTGCTGAGGAGATAGGCTCCGCCCCCTTCTCGGCGGCCTTTCTCCCGCTTTTTTATGGAAAAGCTGGCAGGGGTTAAATACATCCATATAGCTCAGGAACTATATGTGATGTATTTTTAGCCATTAAAAGTATTTTCATTGCGTCTCAGGGCGCCCCCCCAGCGCCCTGCACCCTCAGTTACCGGAGTGTGAAGTGTGCTGAGAGCAATGGCGCACAGCTGCAGTGCTGTGCGCTACCATGTTGAAGACAGGATGTCTTTTGCCGCCGATTTCCCGGACCTCTTCCGTATTCTGGCTCTGTAAGGGGGCCGGCGGCGCGGCTCCGGGACCCATCCGTGGCTGGGCCAGTGATCGGTCCCTCTGGAGCTAATGTCCAGTAGCCTAAGAAGCCCAATCCACTCTGCACGCAGGTCAGTTCGCTTCTTCTCCCCTTAGTCCCTCGGTGCAGTGAGCCTGTTGCCAGCAGGACTCACTGAAAATAAAAAACCTAACTTAAACTTTTACTCTAAGCAGCTCAGGAGAGCCACCTAGTGTGCACCCTTCTCGTTCGGGCACAAAAATCTAACTGAGGCTTGGAGGAGGGTCATAGGGGGAGGAGCCAGTGCACACCAGGCAGTCCTAAAGCTTTTACTTTTGTGCCCAGTATCCTGCGGAGCCGCTATTCCCCATGGTCCTGACGGAGTCCCAGCATCCACAAGGACGTCAGAGAAACACTGTTTATTACACACAAGAGCCGGTCTGCATTATCAACTTTGTGCCGCAGAGACTACCAACACTGGTGCAGTGACTACTAACTACCGTCACATCTATACACATATGAACCATATCAGCTGGAGGATTTCTTCTCACTCACACTGTGCGCTGCTCATTTACTATAAGAGACTGACAAAACCTCTGAGAGTCTCCTATGTAGAAGGATCAGCGTTTTCCTTTTACATTGATTTATCAGTGATACCTTTGTGTATACTCATTGTGTATATTATATATACCAGAGATATCATACACCTCAGGGTAACAGCCATTAGTATATGTTTTGCTCTATATTACTGTTTATATTGTTTTTATCTTTTGTTGCATCATTTGGATAGAGCGCCTACCTGGTATTCCCCACATTTGCACACAGCACGGGGCACAGTAACAGGCCGGCTGCCGGCACGTATACAAAATAATAGGTTGCCTATAGAATAATAGTAAACGCCAGGCACAGCTGCTGCAGAAACTCTTGTTACATACATGACGTCAGTCTCTTCTGATACCGGCATTATATAATACAACCCGGTGTCTCTACAGCAGATGGCCGTCGTTATACGCGTGGCGCCTCCTAGCGGACATTTCACATGTTACACCATTATAGTGACGTGACTGCTGGGGGGGGGGGGACGGCAATGAGGGGCTCAGCCTGCAGCTGTCACACTGCCAGTGGTGTAGTAATGCTCTGCAGCTGTCACACTGCCAGTGGTGTAGTAATGCTCTGCAGCTGTCACACTGCCAGTGGTGTAGTAATGCTCTGCAGCTGTCACACTGCCAGTGGTGTAGTAATGCTCTGCAGCTGTCACACTGCCAGTGGTGTAGTAATGCTCTGCAGCTGTCACACTGCCAGTGGTGTAGTAATGCTCTGCAGCTGTCACACTGCCAGTGGTGTAGTAATGCTCTGCAGCTGTCACACTGCCAGTGGTGTAGTAATGCTCTGCAGCTGTCACACAGCCAGTGGTGTAGTAATGCTCTGCAGCTGTCACACTGCCAGTGGTGTAGTAATGCTCTGCAGCTGTCACACTGCCAGTGGTGTAGTAATGCTCTGCAGCTGTCACACAGCCAGTGGTGTAGTAATGCTCTGCAGCTGTCACACTGCCAGTGGTGTAGTAATGCTCTGCAGCTGTCACACTGTCAGTGGTGTAGTAATGCTCTGCAGCTGTCACACTGCCAGTGGTGTAGTAATGCTCTGCAGCTGTCACACAGCCAGTGGTGTAGTAATGCTCTGCAGCTGTCACACTGCCAGTGGTGTAGTAATGCTCTGCAGCTGTCACACTGCCAGTGGTGTAGTAATGCTCTGCAGCTGTCACACAGCCAGTGGTGTAGTAATGCTCTGCAGCTGTCACACTGCCAGTGGTGTAGTAATGCTCTGCAGCTGTCACACTGTCAGTGGTGTAGTAATGCTCTGCAGCTGTCACACTGCCAGTGGTGTAGTAATGCTCTGCAGCTGTCACACTGCCAGTGGTGTAGTAATGCTCTGCAGCTGTCACACTGCCAGTGGTGTAGTAATGCTCTGCAGCTGTCACACTGCCAGTGGTGGAGTAATGCTCTGCAGCTGACATAATAATAATAATAATAATAATAATAATAATAATAACAGGACACCACAGGCTGCTTCTCTTGTATAATAATAAATAAGATTTTAAACCTACCTACCGGTAAATCTATTTCTCCTAGTCCGTAGAGGATGCTGGGGACTCCGTAAGGACCATGGGGTATAGACGGGCTCCGCAGGAGATAGGGCACCCAAAAAATAACTGACTATGGGTGTGCACTGGCTCCTCCCTAAATGCCCCTCCTCCAGACCTCAGTTAGAGAACTGTGCCCAGAGGAGATGGACAATACAAGGCAGGATTTAGAAATCCAAGGGCAAGATTCATACCAGCCCACACCAAGCATACATAACCATGGATCATACATGGATCATACATAACCAGTTAACCGTATGAACAACAACAGTAATGGTCCAAGACCTATTCCAACTGTAACATAACCCTTATGTAAGCAACAACTATATACAAGTCTTGCAGAGTTTCCGCACTGGGACGGGCGCCCAGCATCCTCTACGGACTAGGAGAAATAGATTTACCGGTAGGTTTAAAATCTTATTTTCTCTTACGTCCTAGAGGATGCTGGGGTCTCCGTAAGGACCATGGGGTTTATACCAAAGCATCCAATCGAGCGGGAGAGTGCGTATGACTCTGCAGCACCGACTGAGCAAACGCTAGGTCCTCATCAGCCAGGGTATCAAACTTGTAGAATTTAGCAAAGGTGTTTAACCCCTGACCAAGTCGCCGCTCAGCAAACTTGTAATGCCGAGACGCCTCGGGCAGCCGCCCAAGAAGAGCCCACCTTCCTAGTGGAATGGGCCTTAACCGAATTTGGTACCGGCAATCCAGCCGTAGAATGAGCCTGCTGAATTTTATTGCAGATCCAGTGAGCAATAGTCTGCTTCGAAGCAGGTGCGCCAATCTTATTGGCAGCATACAGGACAAACAGAGCCTCTGTTTTCCTAATTCTAGCTGTCCTGGCTACATAAATCTTTAAGGCCCTGACTACGTCCAGTGATCCGGAATCCTCCAGGTCACTTGTAGCCACAGGCACCACAATAGGTTGATTCACATGGAATGAAGAAACCACCTTAGGCAAAAATTGCGGACGTGTCCTCAATTCAGCTCGATCCACATGAAAAATCAAGTAGGGGCTTTTGTGTGACAAAGCCGCCAATTCTGACACTCGTCTTGCTGATGCCAAGGCCAACAACATGACCACCTTCCAAGTAAGAAACTTCAACTCAACCTTGTTAAGCGGTTCAAACCAGTGTGATTTTTGGAACTGCAACACCACGTTGAGGTCCCATGGTGCCACTGGAGGCACAAAAGGAGGCTGGATGTGTAGCACTCCCTTCACAAACGTCTGGACTTCTGGAAGAGAAGCCAATTCCTTCTGAAAGAAAATCGAGAGGGCCGAAATCTGTACCTTAACAGAGCCTAATTTCAGGCCCATATCCACTCCTGTCTGTAGGAAGTGGAGAAAACGACACAGATGAAAATCTTCCGTAGGTGCATTCTTGGTCTCACACCAAGACACATACTTTCGCCAGATACGGTGATAATGCTTAACCGTCACGTCCTTCCTAGCCTTTATTAAAGTAGGGATGACCTCTTCCGGAATCCCCTTTTTCGCTAGGATTCGGCGTTCAACCGCCATGCCGTCAAACGTAACCGCGGTAAGTCTTGAAATAAACAGGGCCCCCGTTGCAACAGGTCTTCCCTCAGAGGAAGAGGCCAGGGATCTCCTGTGAGCATCTCTTGTAGATCTGAGTACCAGGCCCTTCGAGGCCAGTCTGGGACAACGAGTATCGTCTTTACTCTTCTTTGCCTTATGATCCTCAACACTTTTGTGATGAGAGGAAGAGGAGGAAACACGTAGACCAATTTGAACACCCACAGTGTTATCAGAGCGTCTACTGCCACTGCCTGAGGGTCCCAAGACCTGGCACAATACCTCCAAAGCTTTTTGTTGAGGCGTGACGCCATCATGTCTATTTGAGGAGTTCCCCAAAGACGTGTTATGTTTGCAAAGACTTCTTGATGAAGTCCCCACTCTCCTGGATGGAGATTGTGTCTGCTGAGGAAGTCTGCTTCCCAGTTGTACACTCCCGGAATGAAGACAGCCGACAGAGCACTTACATGATTTTCCGCCCAGCGAAGAATTCTGGTGGCTTCCGCCATCGCGACTCTGCTTCTTGTCCCGCCTTGGCGGATCACATGAGCCACTGCTGTGATATTGTCTAATTGAATCAGAACCGGTAGGTTTAGAAGAAGACTCTCCGCTTGTCGAAGGCCGTTGTAAATAGCCCTGAGTTCCAACACATTGATGTGTAGACAGGACTCCTGGTCTGACCAAAGTCCCTGAAAATGTTTTCCCTGTGTGACCGCGACTCATCCTCGGAGGCTCGCGTCCGTGGTAACCAGGATCCAATGCTGAATTCCGAACCTGCGACCCTCCAGCAGGTGAGCACTTTGCAACCACCACAGGAGAGACACTCTGGCCCCTGAGGACAGAGTTATTTTCCGATGTAAGTGCAGATGGGACCCGGACCACTTGTCCAGAAGGTCCCATTGAAAAGTCCTTGCATGGAACCTACCGAAGGGCATGGCCTCGTAGGCCGCCACCATTTTTCCCAGAACTTGAGTGCATTGGTGAACTGACACCCTTTTCGGTCTTAGCAGGTCTCTGACCATGTTCTGGATGTCCTGGGCTTTCTCTATGGGGAGGAAGACCTTCATTTGTTCCGTATCCAGTATCATACCTAGGAACGGTAGTCGAGTTGTCGGAATCAACTGTGACTTCGGTAGATTTAGAATCCAACCGTGTTGCTGGAGCACTCTCAGAGAGAGCGCCACACTGCTCAGCAATTTCTCTCTGGATCTCGCTTTTATCAGGAGATCGTCCAAGTATGGGATAATTGTGACTCCATGCTTGCGCAGGACCACCATCATCTCCTCCATTATCTTGGTGAAAATCCTCGGGGCCATGGAAAGTCCAAATGGCAACGTCTGAAATTGGTAATGACAATCCTGTACAGCGAATCCCAGGTATTCCTGATGGGGGGCATATATGCGGACATGAAGGTACGCATCCTTTATGTCCAGAGACACCATAAACTCCCCCACCTCCATGTTGGCTATTATCGCTCTGAGTGATTCCATTTTGAATTTGAATCTTTTTATGTACAGGTTTAGGGATTTCAGATTCAAAATAGGTCTGACCGAACCGTCCGGTTTCAGGACCACAAATAGGGTTGAGTAGTAACCTCTTCCCTGCTTGTGCAGGGGAACCTTGATTATCACTTGCTGTATACACAGCGTTTGAATTGCAGCTAACACTACATCCCTTTCCGATGTGGAAGCTGGTAGGGTCGATTTAAAAAATCGGCGCGGGGGCACCTCCTCGAATTCCAGTTTGTAACCCTGGGAAACTATTTCCAACACCCAGGGATTCAGGTCTGATCTGACCCAGGTCTGACTGAAAAGTCGAAGATGTGCCCCCACCGGTGCGGACTCCCTCAGGGGAGCCCCAGCGTCATGCTGTGGGTTTTGGAGTAGCCGGGGAGGACTTTTGTTCCTGGGCACCTGCAGAAGCAGGTGCTCTTTTGCCTCTGCCCTTACCTCTGGTGAGGAAGGAGGATCCCCGACCTCTTCTGGACTTGTGCGACCGAAAGGACTGCATCTGATAGGGTGGTACTTTCTTTTGCTGTTGGGGAATATATGGTAAAAAATTTGATTGACCTGCCGTAGCTGTGGAAACCAGGTCCGTCAGCCCATCCCCAAACAATACATCTCCCTTATAGGGTAGTACTTCCATATGTTTTTTGGGGTCCGCATCAGCCGTCCATTGGCGAGTCCATAAGGATCTACTCGCCGAGATAGACATGGCATTGGCCCTAGAAGCTAGCAATACAATGTCCCTTTGAGCATCCCTCATAAATAAGACTGCGTCTTTAATATGGGCTAGAGTTAAGAATATAGTATCCTTATCCATCTTATCAAATCGATCTGTCAGCTCATCTGTCCAAGCTGCAATTGCGCTACACACCCATGCCGACGCAATGAGAATAAATACACTTTAAGGTAGTATCTTGCCTGCGATCTGCAGGGTCCTTAAGTGCCGCTGTGTCAGGAGACAGTAGCGCCACTTTCTTGGACAAGCGCGTCAGGGCCTTGTCCACAGTGGGGGGTGATTCCCAAATCTCCCTGTCCTGCTTAGGGAAGGGGTATGCCATATAAATTCTTTTGGGGATCTGCGGTCTCTTTTCCGGAGTCTCCCAAGCTTTTCCAAAGAAATCATTTAATTCATGAGATGTGGGAAAGTTAATAATCTGTTTCTTTCCCTTAAACATGTGTACCCTTGTGTCGGGGACCGAGGGTTCATCCTCAATATGCAACACATCCCTTATTGCCACAATCATACACTGAATGGTTTTAGTCACCCTAGGGTGCAATTTTACTTCGTCATAGTCGACACTGGAATCAGAGGCCGTGTCGGTAGTAGTGTCTTGTGTTAAGGGACGCTTTTGAGACCCCGACAGGGGCCCTGTGAGTCGGTCCAATATGAAGATTGACCCCCTGATGTCCCCCGTAATTCAGCCTTATCAAGCCTTTTATGTAAAGATGTCACACTTGCATTCAACATATACCACATGTCCATCCATTCCTGAGTCGGCACAACCGACGGGAACACCACTCATTTGCTCCACCTCCTCCTTGGAGAAGCCTTCCGCTTCAGACATGTTGACACCACGTACCGACACCCCCCACACACAGGGATTACCTATAAGGGGACAAAACCCCAACCAGGCCCTTAGGAGAGACAGAGAGAGAGTATGCCAGCACACACCCAGCGCTTAATAACACTGTGGAAAAATATGACCAGATAGCACTTTTTTATATATAATATTCCAATTCCCACTCACTGCGTCGCCATGTGCCCCCCTCCTCTTTTTTCCAGCCTGTGAAGTTCAGCAGGGGAGAGACCAGGGAGCCAGCGTTCAGCATGCAGCTTCTGTGGAGAAAATGGCGCTGGTTAGTGCTGAGGATCAAGCCCTGCCCACCCGACGGCGGGCTTCAGTCCAAGTGTTTTTTTTATTAAAATGTCGGGGGATTCTTGGATTTCCATCTTAACATGCCCAGAAGTGAGGAATATTGCTGCCCAGGGCGCCCCCCCACCAGCGCCCTGCACCCTTCAGTGCTGCTCTGTGTGTGTATAGTGGGAGCAATGGCGCGCAGCTTGCCGCTGCGCACCTTACCTCATGAAGATCTGATGTCTTCTGCTGCCTATGATGTCTTCTGCCTTCTCATACTCACCTGGCTTCCATCTTCTGCATCTGTGAGGAGGACGGCGGCACGGCTCCGGGACGAACCCCAGGTGAGACCTGTGTTCCGACTCCCTCTGGAGCTAATGGTATCAAGTAGCCTTAGAAACAGTGCCCAACCGTAAAGCCAGCTCTGCTACTCTCTCCTCAGTCCCACGATGCAGGGAGCCTGTTGCCAACAGGACTCCCTGAAAATAAAAAACCTAACAAATTCTTTTAAAACAGAAAACTCTGGAGAGCTCTCTGCAGTGTACCCTTTCTCCTCTGGGCACAGAATCTAACCGAGGTCTGGAGGAGGGGCATAGAGGGAGGAGCCAGTGCACACCCATAGTCAAAAGTTCTTTTTAGGTGCCCTATCTCCTGCGGAGCCGTCTGTGAGGAAACCACGCTTCACTGGGATGGTGGTTACCCTCTGTGGGATTCAATTCACTCGGGCAGATCAGAATATATAAAAAATAAGTCTTTATTATGACAGCACAACACCATAAAATAGTCACATGTTACAGGGTAATTGGTAGCACATATCCTCCAGCAGACTCTTGCAGTCAGCATCCATAAGTAGCAATAGAAGTAATCTGTATCCTTACCACTACCTCTTGCTAGACAGTCCTGTGTCCCCCAGCCTGGGGTACTGGCTCACACTGACCCTGTCCTGGTAGGGTTTCCTCTGGTGGCACAATGATGCCCAGCTCAGAGTGTTTCCTGCTGATGTCTGATTCACAGGATCCACCACAATAGACTCCCTTCCATTGAGACCTGCTCTCCTTATATACCTGACTGGCAGATCCCCTCTGGTGCCAAACAGTCTACTCAAGAGGTTGGGTCAGGATATTCCAAGGCTATTTCAGCCAGTATAGGCTGTGGAGAGCCATTGTACATCCTCTGGGAGTTCTAACCTAATTACCTCCCAGATGACCTGATGACCTAGATACATAACTTGGGCTGGCAGCTAGCTATCTTGCCAGTCACTCAGTCATTGTTCTGATTACATTACCAGCAACACCTATCACACCTCACACAATGGACTCACATATGTGATACAAATGGTAATGAACTAGCACAGCTGCCTGGCTGTCCTCCTGTCACACATTATGACCTGTCCTGCTATAGGCACACAGTATGGCAATTGTCTTTATATCTCCAATACATACCATATTGCAGGTAATAGCAAGACACTAAATACCTAATAACATGAAATAACACATGATACACCTATGCTCTGGTGTATGTACCTAGACTGGGCCAAGGATTAAAAAGTACATTATACTGAGAGAAACGAGTGATGAATAAAAAGGTTCTCAGTCCAAGTCCATCTCGTTTCGTTACATATACCTCCCCCACTTTTTAAACTTGAGCCCCAGTCTCTTCTGCAGACACTACTGCAGGTTGTATGTTGACCTCCGCATGTTGAAACAATTCCTGCTGGTCTGTGCACCACTTCCAGCGTTTACTTGTTGTCCCATGTTGTTCTCTTGTAACCACCAGCACCAGTCAGTTCCCCGAACCTCTGAAGGAAGTCTCTGTCTCCTTCTCCAGTAGCTAGTCTGAGCCCTACTGTCTGAGTGACCTACCCACTGCCTTTCCTTGGTTGCCTGGGGCCCTGCCTGGCTGCGCCTCCACCTCCCCCAGTTCCTATCTGTCCTGGGGTTACTTATTTCCCCAGTCTGCGCCCGCTTATGGACTGACTGCCTGCAGGATTCCTGCTGCTCTTTACCTCCCCCAGGGACTACTGACAGTGATAGCACACAGTCCTCAATGTCTTGCTGTCTATGCTGCCTACCCTCCTCCTGTGTCTGACTGTCACTGATGCAGCCGTGCTGTAACTTATTCTGGCAATCTGCACAGTTGGCTATGTAGCGATCTACATCCCTTGCTAAACCTAACCACATGAAATGCTGCCTGAGCCGGGCTCTTGTTCTTCGTTTTCCCCAATGACTGGTACCTGCCCTATGGGCCTGAGCTAGGAACAGACCCCGATATTCGGGTGGGACTACCAGCCTGTACTTATGATTTGGACCGGACACGGTATGCAGTAATCCATCCATCCAAACACATTCCTCTGGCATCCCGGTCTCATATGCCCTATCTGCAATTGCCCGCATCCCATCTAGCTCTGGATCTAGTAACTGGGCTTCTTGCAGTCTAGACTTCGCCTCCTCCCCTAGGACTAACACCCCCTCAGGATGGTCTTGGCTACTCACCCTCAGAGGTCCGGAGGTGGGGAAAATGGGTTGCTGATACCCAGTTGTCACTGGTGAGTAGTGGTGAAAGTTCTTCCTTTGCCTGTTGCTTTGCTTTTCACCAACAATAACATTGCAAGTGGCATTTACCCCCCTCGCCTCTGGCGCATCAGGGAGGTAATGTTTGGTTTCCCAATCATGGCTCCTGCCAACAACACCTGTGGTTGGGGATTGATCCAACTGACCTCTCTTTCTGGGACACTCCCGACGGAGATGCCCCCAATGTCCACATCGATGGCACCGCTTCCAGACTTCTTCCAAGTGTCCTCGGTTGCTGGGTCGCATTGGGCCTTCCTTCTGCCCCTGTTGTGGCTTTTCCTGGGACTGTGGCTTCCACTTGGCCACCCAATCCTGAAGGTTGAGTAAAATGTCAGGCAGCCATGCTTTTACTGACCCAAGACCTTTTTTCAAGATCCACCCACTCAGAACTTCCTGCAGCTCTCGGCAAAGCTGATCGTAGTCACAGCTTCCACTGCGCACTGCTGACTGGCCTGTGGTGGGTTTGGTCTGCACGGTAGCTGCGATCTCAGGAATCTTTACTGGCTGTTCCTGAAAGAGTAGTGCCAGGTCTGTGGACTCCAGTGGCGTCTGCTCCTCAGGAAGTGAGGTGGTGTAGTAACTCACCCCAGTTTCCTTGGACCATTCCCCCACCACTTCTGGGAAGTTCTCCTGCCTTTCCTTAATAACGCTCACCTCAGATGGTTTTGCAAATAGCATGGCTCCATCACTCAGTACCAACATACGGGGTTGCTCCTTGTCCACACCTGATTGCCTGGCATCCAGAATCTCTGCTACATGAGTCCCAACTTTAGAGAATTCTATCGCTGGGACCTCCACTGTTTTCATACCGATTGCCTCATCGAGTAGGGACATGTCCCATTGGTGTAGTTTTCCCACTAGCTGTGTCCTGGAGTCATCACGGGTAGTAGAAATTTTCCTTGCCCGGCATATTTCCTGGATCCGCTTCAGGTTTAGGGAGCTGTATCTCTTCATGGCTCACGTTTCTTATAAGTCCTCTGACTGGCTTTCTCTGAGTGCTGTGTTTCCCGTGTTGTGCTGTCCCTGCAAGGCTCTTGGACTGCAAACGCTTGCATTCCTCGCAGCCTCCCGGTTCTTGTGATACCGGACCGAGTGATCCCACTGCTGCCGCCAATTGTGAGGAAACCACGCTTCACTGGGATGGTGGTTACCCTCTGTGGGATTCAATTCACTCGGGCAGATCAGAATATATAAAAAATAAGTCTTTATTATGACAGCACAACACCATAAAATAGTCACATGTTACAGGGTAATTGGTAGCACATATCCTCCAGCAGACTCTTGCAGTCAGCATCCATAAGTAGCAATAGAAGTAATCTGTATCCTTACCACTACCTCTTGCTAGACAGTCCTGTGTCCCCCAGCCTGGGGTACTGGCTCACACTGACCCTGTCCTGGTAGGGTTTCCTCTGGTGGCACAATGATGCCCAGCTCAGAGTGTTTCCTGCTGATGTCTGATTCACAGGATCCACCACAATAGACTCCCTTCCATTGAGACCTGCTCTCCTTATATACCTGACTGGCAGATCCCCTCTGGTGCCAAACAGTCTACTCAAGAGGTTGGGTCAGGATATTCCAAGGCTATATCAGCCAGTATAGTGCTGTGGAGAGCCATTGTACATCCTCTGGGAGTTCTAACCTAATTACCTCCCAGATGACCTGATGACCTATATAAATAACTTGGGCTGGCAGCTAGCTATTTTAGCAGTCACTCAGTCATTGTTCTGATTACATTACCAGCAACACCTATCACACCTCACACAATGGACTCACATATGTGATACAAATGGTAATGAACTAGCACAGCTGCCTGGCTGTCCTCCTGTCACACATTATGACCTGTCCTGCTATAGGCACACAGTATGGCAATTGTCTTTATATCTCCAATACATACCATATTGCAGGTAATAGCAAGACACTAAATACCTAATAACATGAAATAACACATGATACACCTATGCTCTGGTGTATGTACCTAGACTGGGCCAAGGATTAAAAAGTACATTATACTGAGAGAAACGAGTGATGAATAAAAAGGTTCTCAGTCCAAGTCCATCTCGTTTCGTTACACCGTCTATACCCCATGGTCCTTACGGAGTCCCCAGCATCCTCTAGGACGTAAGAGAAAACTATAGTTAATGAAGAAAGTAGTGGAATTGGTAGAAGAATGATATAGGTTATTGTATGCAAACTCAGCAAATGGGAGGTAATCCATCCAGTCTTCCTGAGCAGGGGACATGAACGTCCGTAAGAAAGTTTCCAGATCTTGGTCGACTCTTTCAGTCTGTCCATCAGTCTGGGGATGGTAGGCTGAAGAGAAATACAACTTGATTCCTAGGACAGAGCTGAGAGCTTTCCAGAACTTGGTGACAAATTTAGGACCCTGATCAGAAACTATTTCCTGTGGAAGGCCAAGCAAATGAAAAATCCATGAGAAAAACAATTTGGATAGCTGAGGAGCAAAGGGAAGACCAGTGAGGGGTATGAAGTGAGCCTTCTTCGAAAATCATTCCACAATAAACCAAATGGTGTTGTGCCCTCTGGAGACTGGCAAATTGGTTATGAAATTCAGAGAGATGCGAGTCCAAGGCTTTTGAGGTGTTGGAAGTGGATGAAGAAGACCCGAGGGAGATGTTCGTGGACTTTTATGTTGAACACACTTGCAAAAGGCTGCTACAAATTCAAGGACATCCGTTTTAAGATGAGGACACCAGTAGAATCGCTGAATGAATTTGAGAGTCTTAAGACCACCGGCATGACCCATGAAATATAAAGAATGAGCCCACGTAAGTAATTTCATGCAAAATTTTGGTGCTACAGAAGTTCTCCCCGGAGGAGGTAGAGGAACAATACGAGTTGAAGCAAATGAAGCCGGATTCAGAATAAATTGTTTCTCAGAGGAATTGAGTGAATCATCCGTTTAAAAAGAATAAGAAAGTGCATCTGCTCTTCGATTGAAGGTTCCTTGGCAGTTAAAGAGTTTGAATGAGAACTGAGAGAAGAAAATAGCCCACCTGGCTTGCTATGGGTTTAAACAACGAGTTTAAACAATGGGTTTAAGCCATCATGGAAGGACTTGGAGAAGACGGGATGGGAGAAGATTCTGAATGATCAGGACTGGGGCTCAATGTTAGTTGATTAGGAAGAAGAAAAGGTCTCAAGTCAGTTTGAGAGGTTTCCTGTTGAGGACGAGGTTTAACTTTCTTATGAGATGATTCTCCAGCTCTGCCCATTCTTCAGCATAACATTACGGAGATTAGAGAACAAGGTCAGGAGGCCAGTAGCGACATAGATGAAGTTTAGAAGTGTTGAAATAGGGAGGCATCAGTGAGCACAGACCCACAGTGGCCATCGGTTACAGAAACATTGTGAGGTCAGTTGTTTATGGGTAATCGCAAGAAGGTGCCATCCTTGAGCGGTAAAGTAATTTATAGGAGCCAGCAACTGGAGCCTGCTACTGTCCTGGACACATGGACTGTTACACCGTAGCTATACTGATGCCCCAAGAGCTCGAATTGGATCTTGCGGGGATTGAGGGGAGCAGGAGGGGAAAAAAAACCTAGCAGCAGTCAAACAGTACAGAGGATGTTGTCAGCACAGTCTGCCACCAGAGGGAGTCGACAGAGCAGGAGTGGAGGCCAGGCATCAGACGCCAGGAGAGCAGCTCCACTCCGTGTCTCCCACCACGGTCACAGCTGATCCCCAGTCAGCCTCTCCACACGACTCCAACAGCACGGCTAGGCACAAGAGTGGACAGGGCGCACAGCCCTCGGTGAGTAGCAGCGCTACCTCGCTGTGGTCCGGTCCGCGGTGGGATCACTGCACAACTTTACTCGCGGCTTTGGATCTGGGTGTAGGCCGCAACCTGCAAAAGCCAAATTAATGGCTCCCCGGCTCCGCAACCTACAAAACACACAGAGGGGCAAGAAAGGGCCCGAAATAGCCCGTAGGACAGATGTAAAAGGCAGAAAGGACCTATATAAGCAGGAGATCCTTTATCCTGCTGCCTTTCCAGTCAGGCCACACCCCCCGTGACATCATTTATTGATGTTGAAAACAAAAGTAATGTAGATTTTCGCACCAATCTAAGACCTGCGACTCTACTTTGGGAGCCACCTCCCTTCTTTTTTTTAAACAGTCCCCAGCTGGACGAGGATAACTGGAATGCCATTTCTTGGAATTCTAACTTCCTACTGGGCGTAACCCAAAATTTCCATCAGCTGTTTTGGGATGTTTTAAACACAGTTGCCTTAGTTTTTAACACAGGCTCTACTGCCTCTTCTAAGGAGAGAATGGCTTACATAGCACTAATTAGCTCAGGTATGTCCACTGAGCGGAGACCTTCCGAAGGATGCTGAGGTCCATATTAGTACCATGGGGATGTACCAAAGCTCCCAGAACGGGCGGGAGAGCGTGGAGGTTCCTGTAGAACCGCTTGACCAAACTTGAGGTCATCAGAGGCCAAAGTATCAAACTTGTAAAACTTAGCAAACGTGTTCGACCCAGACCTAGTATCTGCTCGGCAAGTTGCAGCGCCGAGACACCCCAGGCAGCCGCCCAGGAAGAACCCACTTTACGAGTAGAGAGGGCCTGAACAGATTTTGGACACGGCAATCCTGCCGTAGAATATGCATGCTGGATGGTGAACTTGATCCAACGAGAAATCCTCTGTTTAGAAGCAGGACACACAATTTTCTTGGGATCATACAGGACAAACAGAGAGTTCGATTTTCTGTGACGAGCAGTCCTCTTCACACAGATCTTCAAAGGCCTCACAACATCCAAGGCATTTGAAGCAATTGAGGAGTCAGTAGCCACTGGCACCACAATAGGTTGGTTGATATGAAAAGCCGACACAACCTTAGGAAGGAACTGTTGACGTTCCTGAGTTCCGCCCTATCTTCATGGAAGACCAAACACGGACTTTTACAGGACAAGGCCCCCAATTCCGACACACATAGCGCAGAAACTAAGGCCAACAAAGTGACAGCCTTCATTTGAGAAACTGGACCTCAACCTCCTGTAGAGGCTCAAATCAATCTGATTCCAGGAAATGCAACACCACGTCAAAATCTCAGGGTGCCGTCGGCGCCACAAAGAGAGGCTGGATGTGCAGAACCGCTTTCAAAAAGGTCTGAACCTCAGGGAGGGCAGCCAATTGTTTCTAGAAGAAAATGTATAAAGCCGAAATCTGGACTATGAGGAATCCCAATCTCGGGCCCATATCCACACCTGCTTGCAAGAATAGGAGAAAACGCCCCAGTTCAAACTCCACCACAGGAAACTTCTTGGATTCATGCCAAGACACATACTTTTGCGATGGTAATGTTCAGACGTTACACCATACCTAGGAATAACAGAGCTCGGAATACCCTTCCGAGCTAAGATCAAGTGCTCAACCATGATGCCGTCAAACGTAGCCGTGGTAAGTCCTGATAGGCGAACGGCCCCTGTAGTAGAAGATCATCCTGAAGAGGCAGAGGTCTTGGATCTTCCAATAGCAGATCCGTGTACCAAGCCCCCTTTGGCCAGTCCGGAGCAAAGAGGACTGCCAGAACCCTTGTTCTTCTTACTAGCTGTAGAATTTGTGGAATGAGAGGAAGTGGAGGGAACACATACACAGATGGGAACACCCATGGTGTCACCACTGTGTCTACCGTCACTGCCTGCGGGTATCTCGACCTGGAACAGTACCTCCGCAGCTTCTTGTTGATGCGGGAGGCCATCATGTCTATGTGAGGAACCCCCCACCAACCGGTTACCTCCTCGAACACCTCCGGGTGGAGGCCCCATTCTCCTGGATGGAGATCGTGTTTGCTGAGGAAGTCTGCTTCCCATTTGTCCACTCCCGGAATGAAGATTGCAGACAATGTCATTGCGTGTCTTTCCGCCCAAAGGAGGATCCTTGACACCTCTGACATTGCAGCTCTGCACTTGTCGGTTTATGTAGGCCACCGTGGTCACATTGTCTGACTGCACCTGGACCATCCAATCCTGTAGAAGGCGTGCTGCTTGAAGAAGGCCATTGTACACGGCTCTTAGCTCCAGGATGTTTATTGGAAGAAGGGACTCCTGATTTGATCATCTTCCTTGGAAGGTTTCCCCTTGAGTGACTGCTCCCCAACCTCTAAGACTTGCATCCGTGGTTAGAAGGATCCAGTCCTGAACTCCGAACCGTCAGCCCTCCAGAAGGTGAGGCAGTTGAAGCCACCAGAGGAGTGAAATCCTTGTGACAGACGTATCCTCTTGTGCATGTGTAGGTGAGAGCCCGACCACTGGTCCAGGAGATCCAGTTGAAAGGGTCTTGCATGAAATCTCCCGTTATGCAGGAGGAGGCAACAATCTTTCCCAGAAGGTGGATGCATTGATGAACCGATACCCGGGTAGGCTTCAAGACATCCCAGACCATAGATTGTATCACCAACACGTTCTCCTCTGGGAGAAACACCCTTTTCACTTCCGTGTCGAGGATCAGCCCCAGGAAAGACAGCCTCGTTGTCGGTTCCAGATGAGATTTGGGAAGGTTGAGGATCCAACTGTACTCCCTGAGCAGCTGCATCAGGGGAGTACAGTTGGAGGACACCTTGATCAGGAGATCGTCAAGATATGGAATTATGTTCACCCCCTGCTTGCGGAGGAGAACCATCATCACCTTGGTGAAGACCCTCTGTGCTGTGGTGAGACCGAACAGCAGTGCTTGAAACTGGTAGTGATCGTCTAGCAGTGCAAACCGGAGAAAAGCTTGATGCGGCGACCAGATCAGAATGTGGAGGTACGCATCCTTGATATCCAGGGATACCAGGAATTCCCCCTCTTCCAGACCTGATATCACCGCCCTGAGAGACTCCATCTTGAACTTGAACTCCTTTAGAAAGGGGTTCAGCGATTTTAGGTTCAGAATGGGCCTGACTGAACTATCCGGCTTCGGTACCACAAAAAGGTTCGAATAGTAGTTCACACTCAAAATTACAGGACTTTATATGGGCTTTACCGACTCTGTGGAATGCCCTCCCATGCACAATAAGACTCGCCTCTAGTCTCCAAACCTTTAAACGTTCCCTGAAAACTCAACTCTTCAGACAAGCCTATCAAATTCCAGACCCACCCACATAACCTTCACTGCTTCCCTATCTAATTACATCCTCTCTGTACAGTATACATAACATCACATATCTTGTCTTTCTTTACTCTCACACCCTCCTGACACTTGGCCAACATTACGGGGTATCATCGTACAACGCATTAAGAACCTAGCAATCTGGTGGACCATTATGCAATAGATAGCATCTATCCTTGTGTATCTATGCCCATTTCGCTATAGATTGTAAGCTTGCGAGCAGGGCCTTCCTACCTCCATGTCTGTCTGTTTTTACCCAGTTTTGATTTATTAATGTTGCTCTAATTGTAAAGCGCAATGGAACATGCTGCGCTATATAAGACACTGTTAATAAATAAATAAAATAATAGTAGCCTTTGGTTTGCATGAGAGGAGGTACCGGTACAATGACCTGTGCCTCCACTAGCTTTCGGACAGCGTCTTGTAACACAAGATAATGCTGTCTGCCAACAGAGTCGGTGAGCCTGATTTGAAGAAACGATGAGGGGGGAGGTTCTGAAATTCCAGCTTGTATCCCTGGGATAAAATATTTAACACCCAGGGATCCAGGCCGGACGCAACCCAGACGTGACTGAAGTGTCTGAGTCTCGCACCTACCGGCCCCACCTCCCGGCTACGCGGTCCACAGTCATGCGGAGGACTTTGGTGCAGCAGATACCCGATTTTTTCCTGTGAACCAATAGCGGCAGGTTTCTTGGACTTAACCCGACCTCCTTTAAAAAAGGTATTGGACTTTCTAGACTTGTGAGGCCGAAAGGACTGCATAGCAGAAGAGGAAAAATACTTTCTGCACGGGCGCTGCGGAGGGAAGAAACGGAGACTTACCCGCCGTAGCCGTGGATATCCACGCATCCAGAGCTTCTCCAAAGAGAGCCTGACCTGTATAGGGTAGGGACTCCACACTTTTTCTGGACTCCGCGTCGGCCGACCACTGGCGTAGCCACAGACCCCGAGCTGAAACAGGCATGGAAGAAATTCCCGTAGCCATGGAACCCAGGTCTTTCATGGACTCTAACATAAAACCTGCTGAATCATGTATGTTGTATAAATACAATGCCACATCATCCTTATCCATCGTATCCAAATCCACAAGTAAGGTAGCCGACCACATTACTACAGCCTTGGCAATCCATGCACTAGCAATAGTGGGACGCAAGATGGCCCCTGCAGCAATGTACATTGATTTAAGCGTGTTATCAATCTTCCTATCAGCCGGCTCCTTTAAGGCGGTAGATCCTGGAACAGGTACAACCACCTGTTCTGAGAGTCTAGACACAGATGCGTCAACAATTGGCGGGTTTTCCTATTTTTTCCTATCCGCCTCAGGGAAAGGAAACACCACCAATAACCTTTTAGGGATCTGGAATTTTTTCTCAGGGTTTTCCCATGCTCTCTCAAATATAGCATTCAATTTCTTTGACGCAGGGAAGGTTAGCGAGGTCTTTTTATTGTCAGTGAAAAAAGCCTCCTCAACCTGCTCAGGTGTGGTATCAATAACATTCAACACATCACTGATAGCCTCTATCAACAGTTGCACCCCCTTTGCAAGAGATGCGGACCCCCGCAACGTATCCCCTTCACCGTCGGAATCAGACTTGGTATCCGTGTCATCTTGTGTGATCTTTGCAAGTGCAGGTTTATGGGGGTATATAGCGGAGCGTCCCGAGGTACCAGAACCTGGCCAAACTGCCACAGACCCCTGTAACACCTGGGATGCTGATTCAGTACTAGCAACCCTGTCAGAAATCTGAGAAATCCAAGATTTGATAGAGGAAAACCACTCTGGTTACTTTACCAGAATAAGTGCTAAACCAGGGCTATCCTGATTACTTGGAATGGGATCATCCTGGGAGGATAAATCATCTACAGCATATGACACAGTGTCCCTGGACATAGTGAAATGAGACCACCAAACACACCACACACACACACACACAAACACACACACACACACACACACACACAAATACACATACACGGGTCAGACAGAGTTTCCCCCCCAAGAATGGTAAGAGAGACACAGAGATTGGAGCCAACCCACACACACGCTATTTATAAAGGGAGACCCCCTGTCAGTGCTGACTGTGCTCCTCAATAAAACACACAGTCTAATTACAGCCCCCCCCCCCCCTTCTACAACCCCCTGGTACCGCATACAGATAGCTGCAGCTGCTGTGGAGGGACCTGTTCTGTTTCCCAATGCTGTGCACACAGGAAAATGACGCTGGAACGCTGCCGGGTCCGCTCTGAGAAGCTCCGCCCCTTCAATGGCGCCGTCTTCCCACTCTTCTAGGATTATACTGGCCTGAAGTGATAATCGCTGGCTGAGATTCGCAGACCCCGCCAGACTTGGTGACCAGTGTGGGGGTAAGCGCTGGACCAGGGTGCCCCTCACAGAGCCGCACCATGTGCCGCTGAGCCTATTAATACCGTGCTCCCTCCCCATGCCGCCATCGTCACACCGGCCCCCCCGCTTGCTGGGGCTGGGTGGGGGGGGGGGGGTTCGGTGACTCACTCACCACTACTTCAGCTCTGTGAGGAGTTGGCGGCGGCATGCTGCTGGGGCGAGCGGTCCCCTGTGGTGGAGAACGATCCGACCCCTCTGGAGCTCAGTGTCCAGTCAGCGGATATAGTGGGTCAGACCCCGTAGGGCGGACACTGCTCCTCACCTCAGTCCCACGCTGCATGCAGGCTGTTGCCAGCAGCCTCCCTGTAAAATAATAAACTCTAGATAAACATTTTCTAAGAAAGCTCTGTAGAGCTCCCCTAGCTGTGACCGGCACATTTTCTAAACTGAGTCTGGTAGGAGGGGCCTGGAGGGAGGAGCCAGCCCACACTGTTAAACTCTTAAAGTGCCAATGGCTCCCAGTTTATACCCTATAGTACTAATATGGACCCCAGCATCCTCTAGGACGTAAGAGAAAACCTGTGGACCCTGCCAGAGACAGATATATATATCTAAGAGGATAGAATTTGATTGGTGTTGTTACACTGTTTTGTTGGCAGGTTACTTGATACTTTTGTCCTCATTGGTTACTATAGGTCACGTGGATGAGGTTCTCTCCGTGTCCCCGGACGTAGCGTGTGTCAGATGACGTCACTTTGATGCACCGGAGTGCGCGACAGATGGCGACATGGATGGTTCACCGGGTATATTAACGACACGGTACGTGCACATGGGTGTAGATGGTGACACTAAAACTACTGGATGATCACTGTGAATGTCTGAGGTATTGATATAATGTATAATTTGTAATATAATGCAAATTTGTTGAGATATTGTTTCTTTTTCAGATGGAACCATGGGTCGTGCACGTGATGCGACTGGCAAAAGGGAGCCATTGGTTGTGGACGAGACCGGCATTTGTTTGTTGGTGATCTCTTGTAGACAGTGAGTAGTATCCATCTACAGTGGAAGAAGCATGGACACCAAGAATCTCAGCGGCAGAACAGTGGCCGAAAGTAGATCATGACAAATCGGGACCACAGGCATTTAGGGCGCCTAGCAACCACCAATCATTCCAAACGCATCAGGAACTGCACCAACAGTACAATGCCGGACCCAGCCAAACAGTCCCACAGTCCCAGATCTGGTGAATTGGAGGGCCACGTGAGATGTGGTGGCACGTCAGACTGGTGCTCTGAAAACCAATCCAAGCCTTTCAGCCACTGTTCCGTCGCTGAGAGCATACCTAAAGTTTAACACTAATGTGATATCTGTTTTTATGGTAATTATTTTGAGCAATAGAGTAAGACCTGCAGTATAGTGGGGTCACTTGTCAGGGGCTGCAGGCTTAAATGCACTGAGCAATACATGAACTAATACTCCACTGTTTATTATAGAAAGTTAAAATACTGAGTGCAAGACACATTTATGTATGTAGTAAGGCTACTGGGAGACCTTAGATTGAGCAATATTGGATCTGACAATTAAATTCCCTAAAGTCATAACCTCAGAACTGCACAGAGCAGGAACTATTATTCACAAGTAATTAGGAATGTGTTCATCATGAACAAGTCTACAATTACCGTCTGAAGGTTACACAATTATTTCAGGTCTACACAATTGATATTTGAGGATAAAGTCTTTAACAGAAAACACCCCTGAAGAAGTCACTATTGATGAAACGCGTTGGATGATACGCAATTTGGATTTAGAGTAAAATTGGAGTGGATAAGAACAAGCCCGCCCATGCAAGGGTGACAACAAGTGCAAAACGCTTGTCTTATGATTATACAGATATGTACTTGTCATAAGCTTTTAATCTGTTTTACTTGAAGTTCTAGATTCAAATTTCATTTTATTTCTGAATCTTATACGAATTGTATTTGGTGAGCTCAGGTCTATTGTATAGCAGGAAATATTTCATACCTGCATCATCTAACAAAATACATATAAATTTGGCACTCCACAAAAAACAATACTAATTATATACATACATATATACACATTTACATATAATCACTAATAATAAACTTCTAATTTGTACTTTTAATAACATTATAGTGTTGTGTGTAATAACTCTCTACATGTGATGTTTGTCATGGATAGCCTTGTGTTAGAAACACCAAACTGAGAACAGGGCTGATGGCGGAGGAGGGTGTAGGATAAGAGATTGCTGTAGTGACTGAGCAAGGAGAATATGTGACTTCTGTAATAAGTGTTTATTACTCACCTGTGCTGATATCTGTAGGGATCTCCTCCTCCTTACACTGCTGATCACCCCTCACATACGTCTCTTCTTCTCCCTCTGTATCTTCTGCCTTTATATCAGTCACATACGTCTCTTCTTCTCCCTCTGTATCTTCTGCCTTTATACCAGTCACATAAGTCTCTTCTTCTCCCTCTGTATCTTCTGCCTTTATACCAGTCACATACGTCTCTTCTTCTCCCTCTATATCTTCTGCCTTTATATCAGTCACATACGTCTCTTCTTCTCCCTCTGTATCTTCTGCCTTTATACCAGTCACATACGTCTCTTCTTCTCCCTCTATATCTTCTGCCTTTATATCAGTCACATACTTCTCTTCTTCTCCCTCTATATCTTCTGCCTTCATATCAGTCACATACATCTCTCCTTCTCCCTCTATATCTTCTGCCTTTATATCAGTCACATACGTCTCTTCTACTCCCTCTATATCTTCTGCCTTTATATCAGTCACATACGTCTCTTCTTCTCCCTCTGTATCTTCTGCCTTTATATCAGTCACATACGTCTCTTCTACTCCCTCTGTATCTTCTGCCTTTATATCAGTCACATACGTCTCTTCTTCTCCCTCTATATCTTCTGCCTTTATACCAGTCACATACGTCTCTTCTTCTCCCTCTATATCTTCTGCCTTTATATCAGTCACATACTTCTCTTCTTCTCCCTCTATATCTTCTGCCTTCATATCAGTCACATACATCTCTCCTTCTCCCTCTATATCTTCTGCCTTTATATCAGTCACATACGTCTCTTCTACTCCCTCTATATCTTCTGCCTTTATATCAGTCACATACGTCTCTTCTTCTCCCTCTGTATCTTCTGCCTTTATATCAGTCACATACGTCTCTTCTACTCCCTCTGTATCTTCTGCCTTTATATCAGTCACATACGTCTCTTCTTCTCCCTCTATATCTTCTGCCTTTATATCAGTCACATACGTCTTTTCTTCTCCCTCTATATCTTCTGCCTTTATATCAGACAGACGTTCTTCCTAAATAACCCAAAAAATAGGATTTTAATACCTACCGGTAAATCCTTTTCTCTTAGTCCGTAGAGGATGCTGGGGTCACATCAAGAATCATGGGGTATAGACGGGATCCACAGGAGACATGGGCACTTTAAGACTTTCAAAGGGGTGTGAACGGGCTCCCCTCTCTATGCCCCTCCTCCAGACTCCAGTTATAGGAACTGTGCCCAGGGAGACGGACATTTAGAGGAAAAGGATTTATAGTTAAACTAAGGTGAGATACATACCAGCACACACCTCAAGCACGCCGTGCAACATGGCATTTAACACAACGCAAGTCAACGGCATGAACATCATCAGCAAGAGGCTGACTATAAACGTAACACAACATGTGTGTAACCACAAATAATAACTGCAGATAAAGTACGCACGGGCGCCCAGCATCCTCTATGGACTAAGAGAAAAGGATTTACCGGTAGGTATTAAAATCCTATTTTCTCATACGTCCTAGAGGATGCTGGGGTCACATCAAGAACCATGGGGTTATACCAAAGCTCTAGAATGGGCGGGAGAGTGCGGATGAATCTGCAGCACCGAATAACCAAGCATGAGGTCATCATTAGCCAGGGTATCAAACGTGTAGAACTTCGCAAAGGTGTTTGAACCTTACTAAGCAGCTGCCCAGCAAAGTTGTAATGCCGAGACCCCCCGGGCAGCCCCCCAGGACGAGCCCACCTTTCTGGTAGAATGGGCCTTCAACGATTTCGGTAACGGCAATCCGGCCATAGAATGAGCCGGCTGAATTGTATGACAGATCCAGCGCGCAATAGTTTGCTTGGAAGCAGGAGCCCCAATTTTATTGTGAGCATACAGGACAAACAGAGCCTCTGCACCGTTCTGGCGACATAGATTTTCAAATCTCTTACTACATCGACAAACATCGATTCCAGCAAGGCGTCAGTAGCCACCGGCACCACAATAGGTTGGTTCAAGTGGAACGACGAAACCACTTTCGGCAGAAACTGCTGACGAGTCCTCAATTCTGCTCTATCTTCATGGAAGATCAAATAAGGGGTCTTGTGAGACAAGGCCACCAACTGCATGACCACTTTCCAAGTAAGACATTTTAACTCTACCTTCTGCAAAGGTTCAAACCAATGAGATTGAAGGAATTGCAACACCACGTTAAGATCCCACGGTGCACAAAGGGAGGTTGGATGTGCAACACGCCTTTCACGAAGGTCTGAACTTCTGGAAGAGAGGCCAATTGTTTTTGGAAGAAAACCGTTAAAGCTGAAATTTGAACTTTCATTGAGCCCACTTTAGGCCCGCATACACACCGGCTTGTAGAAAATGGAGAAAACGTCCTAACTGAAATTGTTCCGTAGGAGCCTTCCTGGATTCACACCAAGACACATATTTTCTCCAAATATGGTGGTAAT